>NC_060207.1:124237500-124582500 GCF_021130785.1 Homalodisca vitripennis | reverse complement strand
GCTTCGTCCGAGCTGTCGGTGTTAGGCTGGGTCACAACTATTTTGATGTACCCATTGATCTAGTTGAGGCCTCTCTTGGACTTCTCCCTCTGTCTACTAGAAGGCAACAGGCTGATGCTCTTTTCCTATGGGGAGTTCTTCGTGGCACGGTCGATTGTCCTGACCTAATCTGTCGCATTGATCTGCGAGCTTCAAGACTGACCCGCTCATGTAACCTGTTTTTTGGTCGGTCGCACCCCACCAACTACATCATGCACGGTCCTCTTCCACGTTTGCATCGACTGGGCAACCAGCTGTGTCGCCAGTTCGACTTCTTTGATGACAGCCAATCTGTGATCAGAGGAGTCTTCCAGAGTCGAGTTCCCCGGTGAATGTTTGTTTTCCGGAATGGAGTTCTCCTATATAAATAAATATATTATATCTCGAGCTTACTTATTGTTTTATGTTTACGTATGTTATCGTTGTTTCTTGTCATTGTTATGTTAGCTATTGCTATTATTGTTAAACTGTTATTGTTATTATTTATACTGCTTTCCTCGTATTACCTCTATTTATTGAATTGTTGATTTAGTTTATTAGTTTGCCTATTGAATTAGCTTATTGTTGGTTGTCCAAAAAAAAAAAAATGAATGCTTGGTTATTGAATTTTTGTTTTAGTTTATTAAGTTTGTTTATTGATTTAGCTTGTTGTTGGTTGACGTGCTTGCAATATTTTATTGTTTTGTTCTTTGTTGATACCTTTGTATTGTTTTTCTATAATTTGTATTGTCATCTTGGTATCCTTATCTGTAAAATGGTGTATTACCGTTGATAAATAAATAAATAATACATTGAATTACCGACAAAGGGTTGCAGAACATTTAGTCAAATAATACAACACTATTTTCCTGGTTTGTAGGGCGGAACAATTATGTGATCAAGTCTAGTGAATGACTTAAAAACTGCATGAAAATGAAGTAGCTCTGGACAAAATGTCGAGGTGTTTATTTTGTAACTGTAATATAGTTTTACAAATTTCTAATAAGTTGTGGAAGAAAGACGAGACAGTACTCTTGTAATAACCTTTGTTCGCTGTATTGTCAAGATGTCTTCAAAAACACAAAATTATTACATGTTTACTGTTCATTGAGTATATTTTACCTTATATTTTAGGGTTAAAATCATTCAAGAAACTACATCCAAGGAACTTAAAATTTTAATAGCTTTGACACATACCGTGAAATTTAGACTCCTTAATTGTGATCATTAAAGCTTTTGTTCCATATGTTTGTTCTACCTTACACCACTGTTCCATAGCCTTACAATAGCTTTTATGAAAAGAGGAGAGGAGCAAGTTTACCTAGAAGAGATTAAGAGAACCCGCAAAGCAAGTAACAAAATTCCAAATATCCATTGTGTTTAAAATTATAATCGATAAGGAAATTTCCTCATGGTGAGATCTGTCTTACATGAACTGCAGCTTTGGTACAAACGCAGTTGTCAGAACTCGAAACAAACCCAACATTATTGTGTTCCCAAGACAAATATGGCTTTTCTTTCGGTTTTCTTGTTTACTATTTCAGCCTTATAGTTGCAAATTATATTAATATTCAACAGATTTCTTACCAGTAGTTTAAAATTTGTTCCTTCGTGACTCCACTATCCGCTGTGATCTTAAGTATTCCTGTATGAATAACACAATGCAATATATTCATTATGCTAAAACGTATTAGCTACGCATACCACTCACAATGAAACCTTGGAAGGCGCATGTGTTCGAAATGTCATTGTTGTTGGATATTGGGAAGTTTAAAAACAAAAATACAGTTATTTTAGGGGTTGCGATCCAATTTCGACCTCTATGGGTGGATTATCTTCTTGCAAGTGTCTACTTGTGGTTCTTGCAATCTTCTTCCCGGTGTCTAAGTAGCATTTAGATTGCTGCACTGATCAAAAGATATATACATAATTCCCTGGTCACAACACGTAGGAATTTGAGTTTTTCCACCAGAACCCTTCTTTAATGGGGTATCATGTCTTAAACTGGCGTAAGTGGTGAATAAACAATGGTTCTGGATAAATAAAATATTTATGGTCAGGTGTGTCATTTATGAGGTATTTTTTTTAGTTTACTTAAGCAGGTGTAATTTCCTCAATATAAATACATATGGAGCATTATTAAATGTATGTTAGACACCTAAGTCGCATCGTCACTCAAAAGCTCTGTACAAACCAATAGTTATTGTAAAACCATATTAGTAAGCTCTTCTTCACTCAGGATTAGGGGAATTTAATATACGTAAGTAGCTAGTGTACAGCAATTCAAGGGTGAGACTTGTTGAGAACGGATTTTAAATCCAACAAAAACCGTACTTGTTTATATGGTCACAATTCTGTGCTCCACTTTAACGTGGCTCAGGAGAACGGAATATAAATAGCTAGTGTATAGTAAATCACGGGATTATCGAAAACTGATTCTACATTCAATTAAGGTCTGTTGAAACCGTTCTTTTTTATATGGTCACAGCTCTGTGCTTCACTTTACCGTGGCTCAGGAGAACAGAATATAAACAGCTAGTGTACAATCAATCACGGGATTATCGAAAACTGATTCTACATTCAATTAAGTCTGTTGAAACCGTTCTTTTTTATATGGTCACAGCTCTGTGCTCTACTTTACAGTGGCTTGGAGAACAGAATATAAACAGCTAGTGTACAATCAATCACGGGATTATCGAAAACTGATTCTACATTCAATTAAGTCTGTTGAAACCGTTCTTTTTTATACGATCACCGCTCTGTGCTCTACTTTACAGTGGCTCAGGAGAACAGAATATAAATAGCTAGTGTACAATCAATCACGGGATTATCGAAAACTGATTCTACATGCAATTAAGTCTGTTGAAACCGTTCTTTTTTATACGATCACCGCTCTGTGCTCTACTTTACAGTGGCTCAGGAGAACAGAATATAAATAGCTAGTGTACAATCAATCACGGGATTATCGAAAACTGATTCTACATTCAATTAAGGTCTGTTGAAACCGTTCTTTTTTATATGGTCACAGCTCTGTGCTTCGCTTTACCGTGGCTCAGGAGAACAGAATATAAACAGCTAGTGTACAATCAATCACGGGATTATCGAAAACTTATTCTACATTCAATTAAGTCTGTTGAACCAGTTCTTTTTTATACGATCACCGCTCTGTGCTCTACTTTACAGTGGCTTGGAGAACAGAATATAAACAGCTAGTGTACAGTAAATCACAGGAAGTATTATTGAGAACGGATTTCCCGCCCAATGGAGCTCTGTACAAAGCCGTATTTATTATAGAATCACAGCTGAGAGCTCTGCTTCACCCTAGGGTAAGATAAATGTCCCATACGATACACCGGCCCTCTCTTTACATTATCCTGTATCTTGTAGGCTTCCTTTCATCTTTGATATTTCAAGCTTTGTTATCTATACTTTCCAATTATTGCATTAAAATGACAAGATTTTAAATCATTAAGTTGGTTATCGCTTTATGAACGTATTGTATGGAAATATAACTTCATTCCAATTAAGTACAGGGTGTTCAAAAAGGGACGTCACAAACTTATGTGGATGATGGTAAACATAATTTCAAACAAAACTTTTATATAATAATAGGTTGATAATCGTCTTTTTTAGCCACTAGCAGCCACTTTTTTATGTTTTACGAAGATATCATTATCTCTAGATCTAGTAAGGCTGCAGCTATCAAACATCCCACATTGGTAGTAGTAAGTAAGAGGGAAATATTAAAAAATAATTATGTTATTTGCTTTTATTATTAAAAAAATGGTGCCTGTTGAAACTTCTTAAAGTCAAATAACAAACCAACCAGTATAATTATAAGAATGCACAAGATACCAACTATTTAATAATTTTTATATAAATTCCAACGGTATCTTCTATGATGAAATCCGGCAACGCATAAGCGAGAACGATCACTTTATAGGTATACTTTCACAAGATGGGAGCAACAAAGATTTTATCAGTTGAGAGGTATTAGCTGTTAGTTGCTCCCGTCTTGTGCAAGCGTATCATTAAAGTGGTCGAGTTTCCTTATGCGTTGATAGATTTCATTACAGAGTTTACCGTTGGAATTGGTATACAAATTAAAAAAAATAGCTGGTATATTAAAAAGTTTGTTTAATTACACTGATTTTTTTTATTATTTGACTTTAAATTATTGTCATTAGGTGGAAATCAGTAAAGTGATAATTCTAATATAGTTGAAGATTGTTACCTTCAAGTGAAATTTCAGATATCATGAGTTAATATAATTACGACATTATTACGTGAAAACTAATAATTGCCAGATTTTAACGTAGATACGGACACTGACAGATATAAGTGACTAAAATTGGTCCAGGTCGCGAGATTGTTAATGTAGACACTGACGGACACTGACAGATAGAAGAGACCTGAATTGCTGCAGGTTAAGCAGATTGTTGACGTAGAGATTGACACTGACAGATATATGTGACCTATATTTCTGGAGGTCCAGGAGATTGTTGATAAAGAGACGGACACTGACAGATAGAAATGACCTGAATTGCGACAGGTTCAGTAGACTTTTTATATAACACAGACACTGACAGATAGAAGTGACCTAAATTGGTTCCATTAGCTGGACAGGACATTACTGAAAAAGAAATGGATATTGAATTAAGACAGTGATTTATTGTCTATTGCCCCATGTAGTGCGCTGGTCTGAGCTGTTATTGAATCAAAGGCGTTAATTTAACTGAAAAAATTAAAGTAACTTACTGCTTCCGGTAATCAATTGAAGTATTACAATTGAACATTGACATTTGAATATAGTGGCCAGTTATGGTAGAGAGCATGCTGTGTTTATTTCTCATGATATGAATTTCAATTCATATTCAATTTCATGATTCGACAGTTATTCGTTTTCCACAATGTGGTGCGTAGCCACGTATTGTAGTTGTGTAAAAAATCTATTTAAAAGTCATTGATGACGTACTGTTATCAAGGAGTCAGGGAGGGTAAAGTAAATTACTATTCAATTCAATTCAATAATTCTCACCTAAGAATAGACGTAATTTTAAAACACTGGAAATGTAAGTTGTGTGTTCGATATTAGTTTTTATTTCCATATTTATTGGGCATTCATTGCCAATGTATCTTCTTCCAAATTTTTAGTGACTAATACTTTTTGACACGTCACTTGAAAATATTAAAAGAAACTTCATTAACAGGGATATATAATTTTTTACGATTACTTTTGGCGATTTAGTTCGTTGAGCGCTCAGCCTCTACTCTGAGTTGCCGATGAACGAAATCAAATTTATGTATGACTGTACGCACATTGACGGGCGTATGAGCTTACTTTGAGGGTTGAAATTGTTTGTATCGTCTTCTCTACTATCTTTACATCAGCACTGAATTTATGGTAAAATCGGTTCATTGCGAACAACAAATTTCTATCTAAATGATCTTTTAATATCTTTCATTTTGAGTTTTAACAAATACTTCAAATACTGTAAAAATCACTTCACTAAAATCTTTACATTTTGTACGAATACGTCATTTGTATGCTCTTCTATAATAGTATACGTAAAAACTTTTAAATAATACAACCAGGGAACATTTATTTTTAGTGACATTTTATTGTGTAAATAATATTATTCCGGCATTAAGTAATAATGCAAAACATATTAAATTGTCGATTATCGTTTATTTATATGTTTAAATGTAAAGTTTCCCCCGACACTCGGATTTTTGTTAACGTATTCACGTTACATCCGGTAATTTCACCGCAGAACTCGGGGTGGTCCTGTCGCGTTGTTGTAGTAGGTTGACTAAGTAGTCACAGTCTCAGCTTTCAATACAGCCTAAGCTCAGATTTCTAAATCTACAGGAAATAGACTACCCATGGACTATAAAAATACATTGATTTTAAATTATAAATAAACATGTAGTACACAATGTATTATATACTATGAAACACATCATCATGTTTACATTTTTTTTACCTTATTGATAATTGTAGCGTTTTTAAAGCTACATTGGTTTATATTTTTTATTGAAACTTAAATTAAATAAAAATTTTGGGAACGAAATATTGGGATTTAATTTTAAATTAGATTGTGAAAAGTCAGGGTAAAAACGAACATGTAATCCTTTGGCAAGTTAGTAATGGTAGTTTTAATTGTTAGGAAGGCAGGTTGACTGCCTTGAATTGATTAGAACTTGTCTTGTTACGACTATTTTTCTCCTTGTTTGATACAGCTGGACCAATGAGAGAACACCGCGGATGTCCTGCAAAGTTGCTTGGAGGGAGGGAGTATAAAAGCGCCAACTCATAATTTTCGCCCTTCTTTTGGTAATTTTCGTGTATTATTAAGAATATTACAGTGCGCCGTGTTTCTTAAATTTTTTCCGTGAGGGATTTTGAGGTAAGCACCAAATTTATTGTACGTTTTATACAAATAGTCTTCCAGATCTGATATTAAATTAATTTTGTTGTCTTTTTTATAGGAAAAAATTAAATTCATAGAAACTACAGAGCAATCTGCATAATTAATTCTCGATGAACAATAGAGCATAATATAATCATTCAATTTACATTTGGTTCATACTTGCAAGAAAAGTGAATTAAGATTGAACTTTGTTAATAACTTTAATTGAGATTTGGTAATTTATTAATATTTAATTGAAACTGTTTTATTGTGAATCGTTAATTGGTAATTAATTGAACTTTAATAATTGTTTGAGAGAGTTGTAATCTGAATTGCAGAGACTTGAAAGTTAAGGTTCAACTAGTGGAAAGAGAAGTTTAAATTTTTATTTTGAATTTTGAGTGTACTTAGAAGTGAATATTTTTATTTTAGTTATTTCCAAGTGGTATTTGATTTTTATTTTAAAACTTTATTATTTTATTTTAGAAGAGAGCTCTGATTTTAGTTTAATATATTTGATTAATATTTTTATTTCTTGCCAAAGGAACTTTTAAATTTACTAACCGGTGGAAAATATAGTGATGAAAATTCTGAAACGTTGAACTTATTAATTTTCCAGTTTAAAAATAAATCCATTGTTTTTATTTAGAACTGTGATTTTTATTTCAGACAAACCAGATAATATTGAATAGGAGCTTACTAATCAAAAAATATTTGATATCGTCTTGGATGTCTCATTGATATTTGAAATATTAATACTCTGGAATATTAATATATCTACAATCCAAGTCGTTATAATAATTTAATAAATTAACGAGAAAAAATTACTATTGTTTCTCTCTGGCAAAATCAGAAGACTGACGATAATATTATCAGGTGAATTGTATGTTTAACGTGGCCATTGTTGTCACATAGAGCCTCTGGGGAGCAATAGATATCGTCACCAATACTCTCCTAACGCTCGATAATACCTGGAAGGTTGCTATAATAAGTGTTACATTGATCTTCAAGTAAATACAGGATGTTATAAAATGATTCTTGTTTCACACATATTTATAATTTACATATGTGTTATTTATATACACACACATATATATATATGTATATTCAATAAAAAATCATTTAATCGTGAAAAGTAAGGGTTCTGTAGTGTTGTCGTAACGTGCTCTCCTGGGAAGTTAGAGACCCAGTATCCTCCAGCTTATGAGTTCATTCTCTAAAAAAATATTTCCTGAACTAATGAAGTACTGTCACAATGCACTATGGTAGGTAATTCACTTACAGTCGCTGTTTTAGTTTAAAGTAGTATTTTCATCTATCCATCATAGTTTTTACAATAAATATTCCTTGATTTTGCTATTCAGATCCTTGGCCTCAAGTGTTCTAGGAATAATTAGTGTGAGATATGATTATGTTACACTCTCGCATTCATATAAATAAAACTTTATTTATCTCAAGGTCTGCATGCGTAGAACTCACGGTTTTGGACACTCCATTCTTTTCCGACATATAGCTCGTGTGCCATTGTCCAATTATGAGATGACTTGTAAGGTCTAAGGTTGAGTGACGGCCTTGTATTAGGAACACAAAAACACCTTGTAAAACAAATCTATTACGGCAAGATCATATACATTTTTATCAGTACTAAACAGAAATAGTCACTTTTAAGTGAGGCCTAATTTTTAACGATACTGTACCAGTATAGCTAGGTACAACACATAAATCTCATCAGTTACGTTACGATTATGTTTCTAGTTACGATAGTAAATTGTTGTTAACTCATTTAATATCCAATAATGTAAAAGATTTCAAATGTTTCCATCATATCTTGTTAAAACTGAAATAACACTTTATTTAAAAAACAAAATAGACTAGCAGCTAAACTAATTATCAGTATAAGGAACTTTACCGAACTACGTGTAGAATCCAAAACCTTGGAGCCAGTACAATGTGTTGCTAAAACAACCATAGGTATTCCTTGTCATTGTAGATAGTTTCTCTACAGGATATAATGTTTTACAGGAGTATAAAATTTGAGTTTATTTTCATGTAGGATTGTGAGAACATAGAAATCACTATTTCACAAACTAGGTCTAAGTAACTTATGAATTACAGACAGAGAGAGAACAGATGTGTAGTATTGGAACGAAGGCAGAACCAAACCTCGCCTGAAGCATTGTAGAGGTCGATAACAACAGCGGGTTAGGAAACCAATATTCCGCCCACAGCTGGCTTGTGTTTCAAGTATTAGTGATTTTCCACTTAAAATTATAATTCTTTTAGAATTATTCGTACTAAAGTTTAAAACTATTTCTCTAAGTCCACCACGTAGGAAATAACAAGAAAATGTAGGCTATCGTAAATATGTTATAAGTTAAATAGCTAACTCTGTTATTGAACTCCTCGTCCCTAAAACCCAGTGTTTATGAAGCAAATAAAATCGACAGTTCATTCATAAAGTATTTTATGCGCGATTGTGCACAATAGTACAGCAGGAATATTGTAACGAATAACAATCTTTTGAAAAAAGTGCCAGCCGTTACTGGCAGTATTACAAGTTTAAAAGGTTTTACTGATATTGTACTACTAAACCCGAATTAAAATCACTTTCTGACGTGGTGTATTTAACTGCGCACTAGTAGCGAAATATCTAAAAAAATTTGATTTATTTATTGTACAATCAGTACCGGTATTGTAAATTGAATATCAGAAAAAAGAATACTTATTTTTATTAACAGTGAATATATCAATAAAACCATTTTACTAGTTTCAAAATATAAAAATTGTAAGGCAATACATACATGAACCATTATTTATAATTTATTATTTTAATATATAAATTATTTGTAATTATTCACGCTCAAATTAGCCATTTACAATACGAGAACGTTTCCTGCATTAGTTTTTATACGAAACCCTTTATGCCACTAGAACTATGTAAAATTTAATTGCAACCCATCAACTTCTTATCTGGAAGCTTGGACACCAAGCTATTGCACTGATTGTTTTGCACATTTAAATTCTTTCGCGCACATGTTTTGAATCCATGAAGTAGAGATTCCAAGTCATTTCCAACACGAAATGTAATTTGCTACATGTAAACTTACAAAGATGGCATTTACTTGTTACATATCACTGTTTCACCCGTCTCTCTGAAACTCTTTGTTAACTACCTATTGACTGTTGGTCAGACAACTAGGACTATAAGTAAAAAGAGGCGTTTCCAGAATATCCGACACAATCCAAATGCTCATATCAATCTGATCTAAATGTTCCTACCATTTTTTTTCACTAACCGCAGCCTACTATTGTTATTTGGGGTTACTCAGGTGTTAACATTTACAACCCTATCCGATAGTTGTTTGTCTCGCTGCACGCCCATTGTCATGATTACCATTACACATGAACAACATGAGTGTATTAACCTTTTTATTACCCATGACCTTCTTCTACATATCATTTGAGATGGAAATCTAATCAATCGGAGTATTTTAAATAGGCTCTAAACGCATCCTGAGATATTTTTGTTCATAGACATTTGTTAAATCGTTGGATAATATTCCGTAATTAATTTCTCAGTGAAAACACAACTTTAAAACATGTGTATCTAAATATAAGACATTTGCACTAACATCAACTGCTATATCTTGTATCCCTTTATATGGTTAAAGATCCAATTTAGTACTTACGGGCGAACAAAGAGGATATCACAAGATATAAGTTCGACA
Source organism: Homalodisca vitripennis (assembly GCF_021130785.1). Lineage (NCBI taxonomy): Eukaryota > Metazoa > Arthropoda > Insecta > Hemiptera > Cicadellidae > Homalodisca > Homalodisca vitripennis. The sequence continues at coordinate 124,572,341 of NC_060207.1, read as the reverse complement.
CCTGTAACTTTCTCTCGCTGAAGTTAGGCTTCAAAGTAGCGTACGGCAAGATTAAATTTAGGCAATAATTCTTTGTGATCGTTCTTCTTCACCGTGTGTAACTTTAACGTTTTGCAGTTAAATTAACTACTTATAGAAAGTTTTACTTGCAAAAGGTGTTGTGTGAAAAATAATATTACAAAAAAAGTAGTCTTGTATTTCTAGAATCAGTGGCTATATCCTATTTAGATTATAAAATGGAATCAGCCTCTTATTTCAAGATAAATAATAAGTTAATTATATTTAACTATTGTAAATATTTTTATAAAATATGTTTTAATGCTTTTTAGGATGTCCGGTAATATTCGTAGAAGAGATGAGAGATAAGGAGTTTTTAATTTTTATCACAATTTTATTATCTAAAGAATATGTATTTATGATTTATTTATTATAAATTTTGAATTGTTGCTTTTATTTTCATTCTCTTTAATTGGTGTTAATATAATGTAAGAACACTGTTTCATATTTTTATGTTAACTAATTAAAGACAACAAAACGTAGGATCGGGAGGAGCTCGGTTTTGGCATCATTAACTGTCCCACCATTACCAGTAAAACATTTCAGATGCAGGAACGAAATGTTAGATCACCTTCAAAGTTGGACGTAGGTACTAACTTCCTATTTCACAATCACATTCCAAGAATCCTGGCTATTGGTAACCGTATTGGTGGACTGACAAGGTTCTTTCAGAAGAGCTGCCATTCCCAGTTACCCAAAATATTGTGAAATTCGGGAGTAAAACTCTTTATTTTAACGGCTCTTTAAAGGGCGAATACCACATACACCTCAAGTTTTTTTTGCGTTGTAGCCTATAAGTAATAATTAAAATAGAACAATAGCTAATAATAATATTTTTGAAATTAGTTATATTCCCTTTTATTGTTATAAATTGTTAATATATTTTTACTAGATTACGCATAACACTTAAATATAACTCTTGTTATATTTTTCTTCTATTGATGTGTTGTTTGTCATTTCACTGATATGTTGTTTTGTTATATTTGGGAGTTTACTATTATGATACTTGTATTAGTCTATGCTACTATTATGCACGTGTATTTCACTTTTGCAACATATAACTATGACAAATGCCCGAAACCTAGTTATACTTTAAAAACTTTGCATAGCCTACTCAGTACTCACCACGAACTCTGCGCAAAATGAGCTTCTTGAAAGATTGGAATAAATCCAAAAATGCGGAAGTTGCTTGAAAACTTAATATTAACCAGGAACATGTTAAATGTAATTCAGAACTCAAAATAAATAGTAAAGTGATGATATGGTAGACCGTTTTATTAAAAACAAACTGCGTAACCCTTTCTTTTTATTCATTTAGAGATAGCAATTCTACCATAAATTAATATAAAATTAGTTATAATTGGGAGTTCGAAGTTTAGTTATTGCTATCCAAAATGTAAATTATGTTATCTAATAAAAGTTATTAAATTTAATCTTACATTCATATTTCAGTGAATTTTAACCGTCAACACAGTAAAACAATAAAGTCTAAACAGCAGTGGGCTAGTTATGTTGTTTTATTGACGCATATTTTGCAATAACCTGAAAGTTTATCAATAAAATAGATTATCTTTTGTAAATTAGAGTGTACGCTCAGTATTTTGTGATTAACAGAATAATTCCATCCTAATCTGGAGGCAAAGATGAGGCGGTGGAAAATTAGTTACGTAATTAGGTTCAAATATTCACACCAATTAATATCAGCCAGAAGGGGACGAAGCGTGACAGTTTCCGTTTAATATTCTTAATCAAATTTGTTTTTAGCTCTTTGATATTTTAAAGTAACGAAAGTCCTTAGAATCTATACTACTACAAAACAAAGATCTATTTCAGATAACCAATTAATTCTCATAATAACATTAACCTTTATACATGACGCTTAAATAGGTGGAAATTCTTCACTGTTTAATTTTAATTTATCATTTTCTTTTAATTAACCAGTCCGAGTACGCCAGACCATATATCGCTTAATAGGCTTTGCTAAAGTTGAATGCAAAATTCCAAGTATGGACAGACAGACAAATATATAATCAGAGAGAAATTGTTCAGCCTCAAGACAGACAGAAGGGAAATTTTCTATGTGATAGGCTTCGATGACGGTCAGACAAGTCCTTTGCAGAGACATGCACTACCATCAAACACAATGTTGCTTCAGTAGAAATTCGCTCTCGAAATATCTTTTGGAAAACAGGCAAACAGATAAATATTCAGAAATAAGAAGGATTTTACCAACCTACTAAGTGTTAGCGAACCTTAAAAAGGTGTACAGTTTCATTTATTTTTTTAGATATCCACCTACATTATTTAAGGCCTTTGCTAATGATCATTCAAATCCTCTGGAGGGAATGAACCATCATCGAATTTGATCTTATCTATATATATAAAAGAAAAGTCGTGTTAGTTACACTATTTATAAGTCAAGAACGGCTGATCCGATTTGGCTGAAAATTGGTAGGGAGGAAGCTAAGAACTGGGAGAAAAAACACATAGGATACTTTTTATCCCGTTCCCGATTCAGGATTCCGCCCCACTGGTCTCTAAAAGTTACGGAAATACCCTTAGGAAATGCATTGCAGCAAACATATGTTATTAAATGAAAGAGCCTGTTCAAATTTAATCAGCTGTTCTTTGTAAACATATATAATGCGAAAAAAGATATGTTTATATCATTTAATTACTATTTTTTATTTTTTAAATTTCTTTACACCTATAGTTTGAAAGCATATAAAGTAAAAAAACCGTATCTTGAAAAAAACAATTGCCTGAATTCCAAAATGTAATCAAACAACTGTAAATTTGATTGAAACTTTGACAGCTGCCTGTGTCATTTTTCTGGGTTACTCAGTCAAACAAAAAATGAAACCATGGCTACTGACATATAGATTGTCCTTTCAGTTTTACTTGATAATCAGTCAATTCATGAAGTGATTTTTTTTTTTGACGTGACAACGTCTTAAATTAGGTTGCGGCTCGGAGTCACTCATGAAAAAAGTGTAACGCCCGGGTAACGTTACGATGCCCGTCCAGTGGGTCCGCCGCACGGGATAAAGCAGATAATTGTGGGTCCGCCGCACGGGATAAAGCAGATAACTATGTTTATTCGTGAAAATGTGGAGTGCTTAGATTCGTCATTTACAACAACTACAACAAATAAGGTAAATAATTGTACACTGATATTTCATTATCGTAAACTATGATTGATTGATTAATTGTTAGATTGACACAAAAGTTGAGAAACTGAGTTTATAGGTTATGTCATACTATTGACAAATGTTGATAGTGTTAAGTAAACTATTAGTTTAAATCACTCTGCAATCAATCGTATTCAGTCGATTGAGAAGAAACAGCGCGTATTGCTAGTCAAACATTTAAAAATAACAAATTATAACCTCTAACCTGTCATAACAGTGCGACCAAACAAACGAACCTAAAACGACCAATCACCACGCGCGGAGTTTAAACTGTGTTTAGCAAGAATTTCAAATTCCAATTTTAGTAAATGTTTTATTCAACTTTACCATTTACAATAACAAATTTTAATTAATTTCAAATTAATGTACAATGTTTTAGTAAACAAAATATATTTCTATAGTTAAAAATTTGTGCAATTCTTATTTTCATTCAATTCCTTGTTCCTATTGTGCAATTTAATAATATTCATATCAATAAATATTCTACCGAGAAAAAGACGTTGTCACGTAAAAATCTTCGCCCGTAAAACCGACTTTACAGGCAACCATAATGTTTTTTTTTTACCTTAGCAATAATCTGTTGGTTTTTAAAAAAGACAAACAACTTATTACTTCGATTGCTTTCGGTTCGGATAACTTTGTTTCGCACGAAATTAAACGATTTGCGAGTGTTTGTGAACATTGAGAGGATTATTATAAAGATGCCGCGACCCAGAAGATCAAATCTGTCTCAACAAAGCCGTAATGCAAGAAGGCTTCGTAACGTTGTGAACAATTCTACTGAAGAAGAACGTTGAAATCGGACGACAAGAGCGTCGTGTTGGTATGGCCCGACTTCGTGCCTCTCAATCTCAAGAGCAAAGAGAGGAAGCCGTGAAACAGCTCGCTTGGCTATGCGAAATCGGCGAGCTAATCGTACTGATCAACAACTAAATCAAGTTCGACACGCAAGAAGGAATACATCAGCTGTTGATTTGAATTAGAGCATCATTTAGTTATGATTGCACTTATGATTACAGTTCGCATGTATCTGTACTTATTGGTCCAATGGATGTTGTTTGTGGGCATTGTAGTGCATTGAATTTTGTTGGAGGAGTGTCGCTTGGATTGTGTTGTCTTAATGGCAAAGTAAAATTGGCCAATACTGACTCCCCCTCTTGATCCATCACTAATCACAAAAATAACAATTGGTTGAGTGAGCGAGCAATCTTGGCAGCTAAGAACAAGGATGTGGATGACTTGAACTTTTTTATTCAGAGTCAAATTGATGGTACTCTGCAAAACATTCAAATCTATTGATTGCGTAACAAATGAAGATGAGGCCACTAACTATCCAACTGAATTTTTTAAACTCTTTGGATGTGCCCGGGCTCACCACCCCATAATTTACTTTTGAAGGTTGGTGCAGTAGTTCATAATGCTTCGCAATCTAAATCAACCAAAATTATGCAATGGAACGCGTTTGGTTGTAAAAAATTGATGATAAATGTGATTCACGCGACGATTCTTAAAGGAAAATTTAAAGGTGAGGAAGTTCTTATTCCAAGGATTCCGATGATTCCTACCGATATGCCTTTTGAATTTTAAACGAACTCAGTTTCCGATTCGTCTTGCATTTGCCATGACGATCAATAAATAACAATGTCCCAATCTTTGGAGCGTTTGTGGACTAAATTTAGAAAGTCCAACTATATGTGGCATGTTCACGTGTCGGCAAACCATCTGCTTTATTCATTCTTGCACCTAATAACAAGACAAAAAATGTATATCACAAGGTACTCGACTGAAGAAAGAGAATTCAATATTAATAAATTAATGTACTCGTATATGTGGCTTTGCTGCTTATTGCGATTTTAAATTAGTTTATATAACTTACGAATTGTGTTTTATATTTTGTTTTTCTATTTAAATTTCAGATTAGTTGTGAAGGAAAAAAAATCACATAAGTACCTAATTTGATTTATTTTTTACTTTTGTCTTTTATTCTGCACATTTCAAGCACCAATGTGGATGCTGTGGACCCTTTAAGGCGGTACGAAGTTCGCCGGGTCAGCTAGTTTATGTATAAATGAGGCTGCAGTCAATATTTCAGATTTATTATTATTTAATTTAATGTCTCAAACAAGAAACATAAATGGTAATTTTAACAACTACTGGGATAATAGTTCTTGAATTAAAAATGAGTACTTAATATATGTTTCACATTAGTACATTGAATGCGATTTGTGTATGTAGTATTATTTTCCTAATAGTTCCCTTACAATTTGTCATATTCTGTGGTAATAGACACAAGACAAATATTACCAGCCCCCTGATTGTTGGCCAAGCCAAATTATCAAAATTCAGCAAATTACTCTATGATTTATCCTAGACTTAATTATACGATGGTATTCCATTTAAACTGTTAGTAATGTGTTGATATTAGAAGCATATTGGTGTAGTTATAATCACACCCGCTTTGTGTCAGATCCATGTTTTATGTGTAGCGGTACTGGGCGGGGCCTTCTAGCGATATAAAGGGCAAAAATATCACTCACGTCAAGGAAAAACTCATCTTTTTTGTTGGATATTTAACTGCTAAAGTAAACAAATGGTTATATATGTATAAATTTTGACTAACTCTATAATACTGAAGGAAACCTCTCAAAATGGTTGAACGAACACAGTTACGACTTACTCCACATACTGCGAAACATTGTATTGCTTGTTTGTTCGTCTGTCTGTCAGTAAGCACTACAGATGCCGCGGTTATGTCCCGTTTACACAAAATTACAAAAGCAGTATGAAAGTTATCTTGTAAATGCTAACAAGCTCACTTTATCTGTCCAACCGGAGCCACGTGGCATATCCCCACAATAAAACCATTTTCTGCAAATATTATGCTAGGAATCTTGTTTTAAAATGAAGACGTTCAAAGGATAACTTGGGAACAGTTCACCAAAAGAAAATCAATATAACATCTTATATTAAAAAGAAGGCAGTTATCTCAGTTGAATAATAGCGCTGCTTAATTTGGAGAATTATATGTACAATACGAGAACTACATTTGAACTTGTTATTATTATATATTCCAAGAAATTAAACTTAACCCGATACAAAAAATTTAATATTTCTCAGCACAGCAGCAATCTCCATCAGGTACCTTTGTGTTCTAAAGTGCATAATTTTTAATTTGCCTACGTATAAAGAAAAACTGTATTACAAAAACCAAGGACTGCGTTGATTTAGAGGAATGAGCGTATAAATAGATCAAGAGAATTCGGCGAATCACCTCGAAACATGATATTGTTGTTGTCAGCATACTACTCAAAACACTCTATTGGTTGGTAACGGGGAGACGTAACTAGGGGTAAGGGCTGGAGCCCCGGGCTCCAAAAAAGGAAACAAGTGACTTTTTATAAAGTTCTCTAACATATTATTACGGATTGGAATAAATTTGTATTTGATCTCCCATTCGTGGGTTTCCCATTGTCACGGAAATACGGTGCGCCACACATATGCTGATTATAACCTATAGAAACAGTCAGTAGCTAGGGATACGTGTAATATGTCCCTATTAGTTTTATTTTTCTTTCTTTTTATTGGTTCAAATAATAATATTTAAAATCATATAAAAAAACCATCCGGCTCCGAGTTTTGTAAAAAAGCTAAAGAAAGAGAAAAAGTAGCTCAAGAATCTTCAGCCCTGTTAACGGTTTAATGTTAACGACTCGAAGGGGGTGAGAAATACATCTAAATGTTTTTTTTTTAACTATTTTAATTTAGTGAAATGATGCTCTTCTGCATCTAAACTAAATATCTTCATTGGAATCTGGTTGTTATTGAATCCGTTTAGGTAGGCCAGCGGTTCACGTCCAAAAAAAGCTGCATGATTTTTTGGTGGGAACCTCCGACCATAGGGTGGTGGGTTGGAACCACATAAAATTGATTTTTAATGTGATCCGAGTGGGCCGAAATTTTTTATTATCAACAAAAACTTCCTCAGTTGTAAACAGTAAAGAAATGTGTTCCAGATATTTTTGTTATATTCACTTGACAAATAGTGTTTAATTTTGGGAGTGAACCGCTCGCCTATAGCCTACATGCGGTGATTTAATTTGTATATTCAAGTTTAAAAATGAACATAATTATTAAATATTCTTCATTCATCATCATCAACCTTGTCCTTGTTATTTGATAGAATATTAATCAGATTATTTCATTAACTAAAAGTGACATTTGACCAGGCGATTATTTATATGTTCAGATATAAGTTTTAAAATAATTAGGTGGTAAATTAAATTGCTCCCTGCACCAGTTCTTACATCAGATTCAATACGCAAAATAATAGAAAAAGAATATTCGCAGCAATAATGGAAATATATCAAGCAAATGTTATGTCTTTTGAACGAAGACAAACCATTAAATTTAAAATATGTACAAAATATCCTAATATATTACAAATATTACGTAAATCTCAAAACTTCTTTAAAGAAAGAATATTCAAGAGATAGGAGTGCCTTGCTAACTACCCCCAATAGTAAAAACAATGTAGGGCAACACATACACGATATTGCAAATGACACGTTAATCATCTCTGCAGCGGCGAAGAATATAATTTAGTTTTCGTCTAACAATGTCTTTACATTCCTGCATTCTCATATAGAAATATGGACCAGCGTTTGTACAAAACTGTAAACTAAAATGTGCTCTTGTTGTGAAACTATCTTGAATTTTACCATATTGAAACAATGTCAAATCTCTAAAGCTTTTAAGCTCTTATTTTTTATCGAAGAAAAATGGAAGGCGACTCTCATTTTTAAGATACGATTAATTTGTCTTCAAACACTTTAGTTTTTCTTATATAGTTTATAATTTTGTAATATTCAAATAATGAAGAGCAAAAATATTTTAGATTTATGGTAGAGAAAACCCGTTGGGGGCTGAAAGCTCATATGGCACTTAATACCATTTACGGATGCTGTGTTAAACGCACCTAAATTCTTTTGTCTTGTGACCGTTCAGTAGTGCGGCTTGTGCTATCACAAGGACTGGGAAGTCAGCGGTAGTGAAACATGGCAACTGAAACACGCCTTCAACTTTTTAATACTAATCTTGCATCACTGTAAGCAATAGATTTAGTGTAACTAACTTTTCAGGCGATATTGCTAGTATATTTTATGTTAACGTGAACACATTAAATATATTACAACTCGGAGTGCCAAGGGATAGCATTAAAATATTATAGCGATTACTTCTACTATATAAAAATGAATCGCTAAATGTATTGCTAAGCGCTAATCTTCAGAACGGATGGACCAATTCGGCTATTTTTTTTTAATATTCATTGAAGACCGTGGAAGGTTTATAAAGATAAAAGTTAGTAACGTTTATCCAGAATTTGTAAGAATTCAGAAAAATAGTTAAAATATTTACGACTAGTAATCCAAAGTGAGCTGATACTTAAAAGCTGTTAACACTTTCATCTGAAGTTCATCAAAGAGGCAGAAACATTTATTTAAATTTAAATTTGAGAAAACATTAGAAATACAGTGCTTAGTGATAGTGTAATGCACTGGAAATATCTAAGAAAGAAGAGGATCTAAGGTTGTAAAAGGTGTAAGTAGACCCTTTTTGATCGAAGTAGGTTTCTGAGACCTACATAAGTTTATATTGTCTTGATCAGGACAATAAATCAAAACCAAATTTGAGACCGTAAATACGTTAAGCTGGAAGTGAATTTAAACTGCCTAAAGTAGAGGCTTTTTGACCGAATTAGGATTCTCAGTCTTACATATATTTTATTACATATATACGCTCCACTGATCTCTGAAGTTGCATTACAGCAAACAAGTATTATTAATTATTATAGCCTGTTAAATGTAATCAGGTTTTCTGTGTATACATAGTTTTATGACAGTAAAACAATATGTTTAATTATTGGTTTAACTACTATTTTCTATTTTTTACATTAATTTATAATCTTAAAAGCAAAGAGTAAGCTTCATTACTTCTCATAACAATATCAACCTTTTCTGAAACCGCTGTTTTGCATACAGTAAGACAATATCCAGATAATTAAGTTAAACGTTTTAATAAAAATATAGTTTTAACTGTACATTGTAGTAAATTTTAAGGATATTGTGCTTGGTCAGTACTGTAATAGATATAAAAGAGAAATCTACTATCTAACTTTTGCTACAAACCTAGTTTGTTATAAAACCCATCTTAGTTGTTTTGACAGAAGACTTCCCTGTCCTGTGTATTGTATATAATTTGTTGATCGGAAGAAGTCAACTATGAGACAAAAATACAAATACTAGTGTAAATTTTAATGACCATAAATATATACATTTTACAAAATTTCTTGATTGTGGCAACAAGGCAAACTCAACATTGGCGTCAGAAATATAATTCAATCGAACCAGAAGTTCTCATACACGTGCAAAGCCTACGAAATTGTGGGTGAAGCCACAATTATAAGCCACTTCTTTATAAGTGAAGAATATAATAATATCTCGAATAATAGTTATTTCTTCTGTTTATATTTGAGGAATATAATTTAACAATAAAATAAACAACAAGATTAAATATTTGCTATTTGATAACTTCGAATTAATAATTGGTGTGATTGTTCAGTACTATTCCAGTACAAAACTACAACACTAATCATAGTATATAGTTTTTTATTAAAGTGCATGTTTTTAGAGTTAGTGAAGTTGACAAACAACATGTTGGTTGTGATTCCTGACTTAGGCGTGCCACAACGTTTCGGTATGATTTGTTTATTTTAACCTAGTTTGTAATTATGTATTAGGTTAGTTCTTTACCTGAAGAAGAGATCAGATTGCAGATCTCGAAACGTAGTATTACTGATTTCTTGTTTCACTGAACGATGGCAAATGTCCGGAAAAAATCCTGTTTCCTTCACAATCCTTCCATCGTCAAAAATAACCTTGAAACAAAGTATTCCGGTGTGCTAAATAATAACCAAAATCTTAGATAATTATTATTTTAATTGTTTTATAAATAAACATGTTGTATTTATATTTTTTCGACTATTGTTAATTACCTTGAAAGTAACTTAGGTTAAATTCACAGCTCATTTCACCGTTCACCACTTTAGTTCGCTATTTAACAGATAAACATATCATTGCAAGCATGTGTTGTAGCAAATTACTGTTGTTTAATGCTTGAGGCCTGAAATATATACTGATTAAACTTTCTACGAGTATAGAAGATTAGTTCTGTGTATTAAAATTTGAACTGACGTCAATTTACATTATTAATAAGTAATAAGCCAAACGTCCAGGCTTGCAATGATATGTCTAGTACTTTAGTAGTTACAAAATACTAGTCAGAATCAATGTAACTTTTTACCGTTCTTACTCTTACTGTTACATTTCGCTGCTACTTAAATTTCCTTGGAGACGTTTTAACTTAAGAAATTTACAGGTAAGCCTACTCACCACTAGTCGTTACAACTTAAACGGCCAAGAGTGTCATCGACAGAGTTTTGATGTACAACTGCGAGTCGGTATAAAAACCAAGAATTTCAGAATATTTAAAAATAGGAGGAGATTGTAGATTCATTGTAAGAGACAAATAAACGTATAAAAAGTAGGCAGAAGATGACTTAATTGTGTTTCGTGTTAACTACTTATCAACCTGCTAGTTTCTCTTAGGTAACTATGTAATAACATATCGACATTATATTCTAGTAGTATAGAATCTCGTAAAGTTGTTTTGTTTCGTGGATGTTATAGATTATTATTTAACATAGATTATGTGATGACTACTCTTCTGGTTAAAATCTAGAAAGAAAACCAAAGTATCTGACTTCAGCCGAATGGTTTAACTAGCAGTATAAAGGTTTTTACTAAAACATTTTGTTGTTATTCCTAAATTAATAACCACTTTTATTTTTATTTTACATACAAAAATGTCAATATATATTGGAGCCTAATGATCTGTAAAGTAGTCATAAAAACAAAATTAATGTTGTCAAGCATAATTATTAAATGAGGAGAAAAACAGTACCAGTCTAGATTTAATCGGAATACATTAATTAAATTTCATATTTACCATCTTGTTTAGTTTGGCATAAAATTAAAACTGTTTTACATCGTATATAAAATATCCCTTTATTTTTACTTCAAAAACAGTTTTAAGAGAACGAAATTCTTTTCATTCTCAATGGACTGGAAGTTTTGGATTAGTTAAATTGTTACATTTCATGTCAAAGTAGCGCATTATATCCTTGAACAAATACACTGTCGTGTTACCTTTATCGTTGCGATTCAGTAGCTGAAAGGTTTCTCCACAAATACTCCCTTTGTACAAGAAAACGTGCTTTATTAAAGAAGTCAAACAAAGGCTCCCTATTTTTATTCTCTTTAGATTTGTATTAGATATGCTTGAACCCTGATTGCCTACGGGATTTACAAATACATTATACTTTACTTAGTACTGGTACGAGTACACAAGGGAACCTTTACTAGGGAAGGCAAAAACGGAATATGGAATAAATAATTCACATATACAAGCTTAAAGAGTCAATTATCGTTCTTAAAATATTTTCATTACACAACATATAAACCATACAATTGAAATTTTGCGTTGTAAATTTGACAATCTTCTTGGTGTACTTTCTGAAAAATTTCAGAAAGAACTTTTTTGTGAGAGATGAAATCCTGAGTATTTATTTTTAATTTAAAATATAAATAACACTAAGGGAAAGAAATACTGAACTATATGGGAATAAAAAGGGAAAGAACTCTAATGTTCATATTAATTAAAACGCTTACCCTCACATCTGAGACGGGTGGTTGTTGGAGGGATGTCTGGTCTCACCCCAGGGTCACAGCTTCGGCGTTTGTCAAATTCTGAAGGTTGCATTGGTAAACTCTGTATAACACCAGAGCAGAATGCCAATTTTACCAATGCAAGAACTCCAATACTAAAATAAGTGTAATCACACAATTGGCAACTCTCTTTAGCAGATTATATTAGGTATAGCGTTTGTTATCAGTGACTTGCGCCTGTTGATAGCTGTACACAGCGAGGCCGAGATATTTCAGGCATTTAATTGTGTAAGCAATGTGTGGACCCACTACGAACCGGATAAATGTTCTGTTAGTTAAGACTAAGAGGGAACGCTAGTCAGCATCCAGTCGCACAACTGAGGTTTTGTTTTAACATTGTGAAACATTACAACTGTATCGAAGATAGGCACTTGTTTCAATTCCACATTGTTTCACTTCAGTCAGTTAGATTTTAGTATCTCAACGCTATCGATGTTTGTAAATACAATTATCTGTTAGTAATAAATATTTATAATATTTATATTTAATTGTATTAATTTTGTTATGGGAAAGTTTATATTGAATATAAATAATAAACTTCAATTGTTTATAAAAACTCGTATGTTTACAATTCTGAGGTGAAAATTTATATGGTTTTGAGGTAAGTAGCTATTTACAAAACATTTTTAAATATTACTCTATGTTAAAAACGGACTCTCAGATGCGTCAGACAATACTAGGTAATGTTACCTCTTAATTTCTAGCTGCTTATTTGTTAAAAAAAACTTTAGTAGATGCCTTACATTATACAAATCTAACATACAAACAAATGGGTATTTTCTCTTTCAACCCCTGTCTGTTAAGCTGAAGTCAGCTACTACAAATATGGATGATAGTTTAACTTAATCGAAACTTATAGGTCAGACTACTTTTTAGTTTTTATATTGTCAATTATAAACGTTTCCGTTGTTTTAAAAGATGAGTTTCATATTTTCATGATTTCATTTTTAAAGTTCTACTATCATAAAGAAACTTTGTGGTAATTCATTTTACCTTAGAATTGAGAAAGATATGATTTATTTTACCTTATAATTCAGAAAGATAACACTGAAGCATTCGCTTCAGTCAAAAAAAATAGACTACGAAATGTAAGAAAGTTTTAATCTTGGTGAAGTTTACAAAGGAAAATATCTGCCAGGTTAGTTGTGGTTGAAAACTCACTTTAACTTCTTCGCAACTTGCTAGAAAGAGGACGAAGAAGCCTTAGATTGCTTTAATAACAAATTCTCTCACTGTCGAGATAACTCCATACTTTATTATGTGTATTTCGTCGGATTCACTTCATTACTTTCATTCAGTTCGGGATATTTTTAACCTTTAACCTGCTTGTACACCTGCTTGATTTAAATCCTGTCTCGAATATTTTAGGTGTAAATAATCTTTACACTATTTACTGAATTAATTGTCATTCTTACAATATTTCGATTACATAACTTGTAATCGTGTTATAAGTTTGAACAACATATTGATGGAGTCTTTAAGGATAAAATATATATTTTATGAAACGCTACTTATAACATACGACATGTATATTTATAGATCTCGCTATCTTACACTGATTAGAAAAAACTTTAAATTGTGTACAATTTAATACGAATTATCTCGTATGTTTTTAAACATTTGAAATTGTGAATTTGTAATTTTTTTTTTTTAAAGAAATTTGTATTTTTTTCGTAATTATTAGTCACAAAGCTAAGACATCTTAAACTAAATACAGCTGGGACTATTTCAACCATTCCCATAACAACTAAATAAGTAATCATAATAAGGAGGTGAAAAACATAAAATACACAGTTTTCTTATGTAATCTTTTCAAAGATGAATAATCTACAATTTACAGGTATCTTGATCCTCATACAGACATTTTTAATAGTAAATAGACTAATTTATGAGAATCTCAGCGCTTTTTTAGAAACAGTCATAGAACAAGTTCTTTTTGGTGAACACAAATGAAAGTTCCAATAGCTGCATACTATTTTGATGCATTATATTTTTTACTCTTTTGAATACACAAGTTACATAAAACCCGAGAGAAATCAAAGTTTCATACACCACTTTAAAATTATACAAATAAAATAAATTAATACAAACGTTGCCAACGGTAATTATAGAAACTGAATTGCAAGGGTTGTCTGTAACAATGTTGTCAATTGGCGTATCTAGTATACAATACAAGCTGTCAGTCACTCTAGTTGTTGGCTAAGAGTTGTTACAGATTGATTGTATACGCATCAAACTATGTGTATACGTCACGGTAACGTCTGCTTTATCTCACGATGATTGGATTTTGGATCATAATCAATCGTGTCCAAGCTTTAGCTGGACCCTTTAGGACACCTTCATCATGACATGGCTTTCAAAGAGCATCGTCATACGTGTGTCATTTGTATCCAGGTAGAAATAAGGGTTCCTGTGTTATGAATGGCACTTTACTCAAATTCCTTATTTCTTATTTCCTTTTTTATCTTTGTTCAATTTTTTTTTTTTTCAAATAAAAAAATTTTTTGGAATGATAACTAGATAAAACTTTTTTAAACATAAATCTACAAATAAAAATGTTTGGTATATTTCATTAAATTAGGTGAGGTTATTTATTATATTTTTACATCACTGTTTTAATGTATAAACTTTTCATATTTAAACGTGATAGGACAAATTACCAAGCAAGCAAACCATCCGTCCTTAAATTAGCAATTTAATTTTTAAAACTAATATAATTTATATTTATACTTCACTGTTATTGAATGTAAATAGTCGTTGTAGAATCCTTTGACTGTAACAGGTAACTGTCAAGCTAACTTGCAATAAATTGGACGTAATATACTAAAATTTTTATTTACAACCAAATGTTGGGAAGAGAAATGGCTTATAAATATTGCACAGATACTCCTTGGCTACAGGGGGAAATGTTTTGTATTCCTCGATCTTTCAAGCAGAGACGTGTTTGTATTATTTAAGAGACATACTCGGGTATTCATACGACTCTTATCTGATATGCTGTCAAGATTTATACACATTTTTGTGTTTGAAAACTTTCAGTCGTACGAAAATATGTATATTTTCTTTATCCTTATGAAAAGCAGATTTAAAGTCCGGTACTTAACACTTTTGACCAAATTAGGTCTTGAAAACATATGTATTTATTTTCTTTACAAGGACAACAAGCCAAAGTCACCTCTGGCACCAGAAATAAAATAGACTGGAAGTATTGGGACAGGCAAACTGAACTGTGTTATCTAAGATATATATGGCTATACACTTTCAAAACAAATATGAACCACTAAAAATTGTATTTAACTTTAGAATCTCATACTAATGGCACTGAAAGTACCAGACATTTGCATACTTCTTTTTTTTAAACTAACACGGATCTATTATATTACATTATAAATTACGGTTCTTTTCTTAAATATTGAGTTGAGACCTCCTGAGTTGAGAGTATCCTGTTTGCAAAATATGAAGAAGATCTAAATATTGATCTTAAGTTTCAGATCAACTCTTTTAGAATTGCACTGAAGTCCTCTTTTTGAAAGAGCAATCATTTTTAAGTTAAAGAGAATAAGAAATTATTTTGGGTCAATAAAGTCTGGTAAAAGTAGGCCTTAGTTATTTCTAGCTCGCTTCTTATTGGTAAAATGTAAATAAGAAATTCATTAGAAACGAATGAAAGGAAGAAGTTTGAAATTGCATAACTTATGTAACTGATGATTAATTTCTATTTCACCATTATGAACAAATTTAATGTCACAATTACCTATAAATAACTTACAGGAAAGGATTTCTTGCATTGTTGGATGTCATTCAAACATAAACGCGTTCCACCAGTGTTCATTTTCAACTGAAAGTAAAGTTTGTTTTCAACAGCGTAACACTGGTTATACTCGCGCCAACTGTGGTTAGAATTTAGAACTATGTGAGAACTACTCTGTAGAGCTTTGTGACTTTACTATTTAATGGCAACATTTAGTACAAAGGAGCTGGACTCTCGAAAGCTTGGTCCACAAGTTTCAGAACTAGTTAGTTAGGGCTCACCGTAATTGGTACAAGAGAAACTATGCTGAAGTTGCCTTGAAATGTCATACCGACATATTTGAGTTAGTAATGTGCAATAAATATTGTTAGCGGCACAGTTAGTTAAAGTTTAGTGAAAAAGTCCACAGTTGTTTCCATTAATCATTCATGAGGATTAGTAGCCTATATAACATTACTTACACATTACAACTAGCTTTTAGCATACCAATTATAGAATTGTACAACATGTGTATGTCTTTATTTTAAATAGTGAAAAGCTTTTACTCAAACACGCTTAGAGATTGTTACGATTTTTTTCTAATACTTTCAAATTGGGTAAATACTTAAATGTATATTATGAAAAGTGTTCAATGTCAGATACTGTTTTGGATTTAAAACATTTCAAAATGAATTTTTTAATGAGATGACATTTAACGTAAACACTTTATAATAATTGTTTAGTTGTGGACATTTGCACTTTTTGAAAAAAAGAAGAATTTTTAGGACTAGAGAACTATTTTTCAGTTCTTGCATGTAACATATCTCATTAAATGGAATTCATTGCAAATGAGCGACATGCAACTGAATTCTTAAAAGCAAAGCAGGTGTGTGAAGCAGGCGGAATTTATCAAAAAAGTCAATTTGTATACGGAGCTTTGGAATACTCGGTTTAATTCAGCGTGATTTCATGCATCAAATTTAATTTACGTATTGCTTTTCCCAAACAAAACCTGACTATCCACTATACCTTTAGTGTTTTGTGTGGCAAAGACATTACCGTTGGAAACAGAGGTTGTAATATTGCAGCGTTATATACCTTTGGTTCCAAAGCAGCAATTTTAATTCTACAATATTAAAATTGCGTGTTATATCGTAAACTACGATGCATTTCTGGGATGTATCTTAAACCATATACGTATTACTCACTTATCATTTGTATGTCATGTTCATATGATTCGAGAAACATCAGCCAAGGCAATGATGTTGAAGGAGACACGAGGTCGGGTAACTGGAACAGGCTGCCCCTTATCAAGACCAAGAAAATCTGATAAATCATATCATTCACAGCTTGTAGGAATTTTTTTAACAGTTCTTTTTTATTCATAGCTATGTAATAGGAAGTCCCGAAAAGGTTGAAGTTAAATTTGAGACCAGAGTACAGAGGTTTTTCTTCAAATAAAGTTAACCTATTTTATTCTATAATTTTGTCATTCTTAGATCGTTGAGTTTACATGGCCTTTGATGTTATATATTCATATTTCTGACATATTACATATTATAAACAATATTGATTTATATATGTATATATAAAGGACACCGACACTCTTAAAAAAACTGTATTTTCTCGTGTGCAGCGCGTAAATTTCAACTGATTATTGTGTCCGGTGTAATATTAAAATAATAAAACACTTGTTTGTGTGACTTGATTATAGAATACTTAATAGGAGTTAATTGCCTCTTTGGTTAAAATGCTAATTACAGTTAAATGTGTTCCTTTGAAGGCGATATAGCTTTTGATATTTGGATTACAAATTACCTTGACACCTTCTCTGTGAAAGCGGTGTTAAAGTGAAAGCATTGTTGTTTAATTTCAATGTTCTTATTTACATTTCAAAAATTTTCTTTTGGTTGTTTCGTCTTATTAGATTTCTTCACTAACTCCGTTTCATTTTGGATTCATCACAGTACAACTCTTCTTCAGTTATACACATAAACATATCAATAAAACCTGTTTTTTACGTTTAAGCCATAACATAACTTTGTTGTTAAGTTTTGATACTTCGAAGTAAAATTTAGTTGATTGAATAAAAAATAAGTTGAGCTCCTCTTTTTAGTTACAGTACATATGTACAAGTTTCCTACATTTTATTTAAGATAGAACACACAAAATTTTACATTTATTTAGGTATTCATTTACTAAGCAAATATTTAGCATTTTTAATTAACAATGAAAAATTATATCAAGATAATAGCCACCTCTAGACCTCCTATAGCAGTTGATTCTTTCAAGCTAGTTTTCTTTAACAATTTGCGGGGGTTATCTGGCCTATAACTGGGCGAACCTTTTGCTTTCAGTTGATCCAACATTGCAGGTTTATTATCTTACGACACGACTCTCTAGAAATCACCACATAAAAATCCTGAGGTGTTGTCTATTGACCTCACTGTTATATGAAATAATGTGACCTCTGGAGTGTTGCAAAACATCACAAGTTGTAGATAATAAGTGACAAGTTGCGCCGTCTTGGTAAAAGTTCAAATTTACCAGATCAAAATCTTTTAGTTTCTTTCAGATCAGTTTCATTCCAGAATGACTCGGTTATAATGCGGCTATCCCGCTCACCATTGACGGCTACTGTATGGCATTTATTGTTTTAAAAAAATAGCGTCCAACTTCTCCACCTGACCATGATAAGTACCACACAGTTACTTTTTTGGGTATGCAAGGTTGAGGTATGCAAATCACATACAAGACATGAGGATTTTCATCACCCCATATGCGATAATTTAATCTATTGGCATACTCAGAGAGGTTGAAATGTGCATCAGAGAATACAATGTTCTCTGAAAACTCTGCATCAACCTCCTGCTGCTAAAACACCCAATACGCATACGTTCTTCATTGTCTATGATCATAGTGTTTCAGTTCTTGAGTGAAGTGAATTTTATGGGAAAATATGTATAAATCTTTATGAACAATTCTCCAAAGGGAGAATATTTGTAGTTCAATCTTCACTGAAGATTATATGTATGGATAATAAGTAAAGAAAAATGTATGTTGAAAACCTAATATCTCCTACATTAATAAAGTATATAAGCTCATACACTATATTTATGTATAACAAACTCAATTATGAAACATCATGTTAGGAAATTTTGACCTACGATATGATTATTGAGTATATTTCATCATATCTTGGAGCTGATAAATTTAAGAACCAGCCCTTTTCAATTAGCCTATGCTTACAATATACTATGTATATAAATAAATAAGAGTCCGAGAGAAATTGTGTGAAGTAGGAATACCATGTAGCTATAACATAGTCGGCTAACCAACTATAAGATACAGACAATAATACTGCCTGATACTAGTCTGTTAAGTCTTTATTAATTATTATGTATTTATACTTTGTTATACATTCTACTGTAGACGGGTGTACGAGCTGACCGCTTAAGTTATGCAATTTCCAACTTTGTGTAACTGTAAACTAAAGCGTGAACTAATGTGATTTGTAAATCATTTGTAAACCATAACCCGCGGCCACCCTCTCACTACCCCCTCCCCTCAACACCACGCAAACCACAGAGCTGACATAAGTCATGTCAATGTCCGACATAAATCCATCTCAACTGTCACCACTCAGACTACATGATTTCCCTGGGCACAGGCTCCGCACAAAGTAGCAAATGTTTTATTTACCATCTTTTATTTACCTACAAATATACTAATTTTACTGTAATCAAAGTATAAATTTATATTCATAAGTTAGTTATGGTTGACTAAGAGGGAGGTTAATATGCAACTGCAATCCAAACCACAAACCGCTAACAGCAGACCACAGATTTAATTAATCTTTTACCGCGATATCTGTGAATGTAAACTAAAAAAGTTTTTAGTTTATGGTTTGCGAGTATATTTAGCCGTACAGCTATTATACCCTTATACAAGCCAAATTATTACTTATACAAGGCTCGAGAGCGAGACGTGTTGTTAAGCGCATTTTACGTCCTATCTATACATGCAATGAGGGTAGTTTAGCTTAACTGTATAACTCATATGAGAATGTTAGTTATAATCTTTGGTCTTGTTACCACAACATACTATATGTATGTAATCTATTATAATACAAATACAATTACAATAAGATACAATGTAATAATTCATTAGAACAACGTTTATCCGCACAGTGTTAAAGAAATGCTCCTAAGACCGGTTGCAGTCAAGTTTTACCCTATGAAAACGATATTAAACCTTAAACACGATTATACCCTTGTATTTGGTAGTCAAGTAACAAGTTCTTCAAACGGTTTCAAATTTTTCTCATATATTTTTTTGTTTTCTTTAGTATTTACACAATATTTTCTTAAACCCCGTATCTAAAAATCTATAGGCGAAACAAAAAGACCACTAAACGTAAGGATAAAAGAGCACAAAGAAAACACGAGAAAGGGTCTCACAGAAAAGTCAAAAATTGCACGCCATTGTTGGTCCGAAGACCATCATATGAATTGGGATGAAGCTAACATAATACATCGGGAACCACATTTCGTCAAAAGGAAATTAATTGAGGCAACATACATTAAATTGGCAGACCAACCAATCAGTCAACCATCAGTCGAGATTAGGCCGCTTTGGTTTCCAATTCTAAAAAATGAACTAAAGAGAAAACCAAAAGTATCAAACTGATCAGATATTTGTAATAAACCAATGCGGAGTCACAATATGGTTTTAAGAAGTTCATCTCGCATGAACCAATAATAACGAAAGGGCCCATTCCTGTCCCCTTCCCTTTTTATTTCCGCCATCTTGTTTTTGTCTGCCGTGACGATTACCATTGGTTAGTGCCCTCTGGTTAGTCGTAGGTGGTTAGTAGACGAATGTATTAGTAAGACGTATTGTGACCTGTATTCCGTAGTTCAGTTTTAATGATTAGTGTTGTGTATAGTTTTTTATTAAGTGCATGTTAATAGAGTTAGTGAAGTTGACAAAAACATGGTGGTTGTAATTATTGACTTAGGCGTGCCACAACGCTTGCAGATTGAGATCTCGAAACGTAGTGTTACTGATTTCTTGTTTCACTGAACGATGGCAAATGTCCGGAAAAATCCTGTTTCCTTCACAATCCTTCCATCGTCAAAAATAACCTTCAAACAAAGAACTAAAAATCTAAATCATGATTTAACTGTATTGATATGTTTAAAATGAAGTATCTCCTATAAACTACTACAGAAAATAAGGACGTAAATTTATTTAGGGTTTAAAATTGTTTAAATGCGGAATCAGGTTACAGCCTGTTCATCACGTGTCAATTGGTTTGCTTTTATTTTCTACACAACAAGCTATTATTAAAACATATGTTTTCTTAAATATGATTAATGAATAAATATATTGCATTAAGTTAACCTTTCAATCTCTCAATCTGCACGAATCAGTGGTGAAGTTAAATTGCACTAAATCTTTCTTGGCTTGGATTTTTTTTCTTATCAGGCCAATTTGCAAATTTAACGTCAGTCCTTAATAGAAACATTTGTAAATATGTTGATGAAAAGTTTTCAAAAGATATCTAAGTAATTAAATGGTAACATGTCACAATTCTGCGATTGTAAGAGATTATTGTAGTACTTTAGATTACGCGTTCCAACACAACTCCGCAGCTTCATAAAGGCTAAATTTGGAGATTGGTTAGAGAATTGGCTGTAAAAACCAATGATGCATTATTTATTAATATACAATTATTGAGAGTTTTTCATTTTAGTACATTTGAAACATATTGGTTTAAATGTAAATTATAATAACGACAAGTCATTTTTCACTTAGGACGAGAAGCTTACAACCCTCTCATTGCGCTTACTGCTAAAAAACTATTGTAACAGGATATTCACAGTAATATAGAAAAAATGTATTAATAATCGCTGTATGCGTTTGTACAACCATTACTTATTTACGTACATTCAGGTTTACAATATTTGTACAGATAAACATCTTACACTGCCCTCTTATCGTTTGAGCTCGTGTTTCCATAATACCACACCTTTAATATTCTTTTCGTTGAACAGGCCATGGCACTTACACTTCCAGAAATATATGATTCTCGGCCTTCCCTCTCATTATTAATAGGATAACATTGCGACAGACTTGCCTAATCCTAAATCACATTACCTATTAAATCGACAACATATTTTCATGCAAAAGCCAGTCTAATGTTTCCGCTACCTTTCAGATTAGTGCGTACAGTCATGGTTAATCCAATCCAATGGTGGCAAATTTTCAGTTTGACACGTTTTGGGCAAGTTCACAATGGCTTTGTGAACCAATTTTTCCAGTCAAAAACATTCGCGTAAAAAATGTAGACCAACTACTTTTCTGGGAGTGATCCGTTGGTATAATAGTAAATGTATTCCGTTAGTGATATTTGATTATTCACTATTTATCTAATGATTATCAGATAAATTATCTGATGTAAGGTGTCAGTGTAATGTTTTATTCGTTCTCCTCTTTACTATTATTTACATACCTGATAATTTAAACACTGACTCTATGAAATAATGGCTCGAATGCTCCTTGTAGCTGGATCCACAAATCGTTTTAAAATAGTTTTAAAGAGGAATATATTAATAGTAACATTTCAAATCGTGAGTAGGTGTTTGAATTAAAAACACTTTAGCTATTTAAAAAAAGTTATAAAACACAACAATAGACTTGTTTGACCCAACTGGAGAATTTAATTACGTGTCTGTTCTACCTTCTCTAGCTGTGTGACCCACCTTGACTCACTCCAGTGATTACTTAGAATGGAATTTTTGTGTTTCCGCGACAGTCCCACTTAAGGTTCCACGTAAACCGGTTCAATTTAGGCGCCCACCACTTGTCCTTAAAAGACCACCGGCAAACGAGCACATTTTTACACTAAAACTAACACATTCGATAACGTGGAATGATAAGTAGGGCGATGAGGAATTCATCTGGATCCCATGGCTAAGAGGCCAAGGGGATGCCAATGTTTTTTAATATATTTCAACATAAGATACATATGATAAATAAAATATATTTTTCAAAAAATGCAATTAAAATAAATTATCCATCTTACTGGCACGAGAAGATTGTGACTGACGGGTGTGATAGAGGGTAGGTCAAACTTGAGCCTGTCTATTATATCATCATTGCCCCGTAAACATTGTTATGGTTACTGTCTGTTTCGTTTCAAGGTTGCTAATCTATCTATTGAAATGTGTAAATATAAACATTTTCTATTTCTATTCAACATCACGATTGCGCTCCTAATTCTAATACATCCTTACGAAACTTGGTAAAACCGTTCTAAATTTCCAGGAGCTTGTAAGTTCTAGAAAATCCAAGAATTTCCTAATATGTGGAATTACCAGAAGCCAATACCCGCCGGAGGACTGTGGCTGCAGTAGGCAGGAGTTCTAAATAAGGTTGGAGGTCCAAAAAATGGTTAGTCACAATCCTAATAAAGAAATATTTAAATTTTACAAATTCTCCTAAGATTAGACTGTACCGAGCCTTACACTGTACTCGCAAAATTATCTCATTGTGTCCGTACAATTTATGTTAACGATTTCCCCTGCGTTAATTAAACTACGTTTCGTTCAAATTGATATAAATGCATTATTTAAAATTAAATCGTCTCTATTAACAGATAAAGTAGCAATCTCTCATTTTACCATGTTTCATGTTGTATCAATACCACTGTTATTTAACTTCAACATATTACCGGTGCAAAGAATAACTTTGTTTACCTTAACATTCAATTAGTCAGTAAATATACTTAGCAACCAAATATTCATAATTTTACCGTTTATGAATTTTACTTTCATATAAACCTTAAATTCTGTGTAACATCCATAGGTTAGTGTGATATGACAACTACCAGAGCTTATTATATATTATACAACTACATTATAAATATACTACATATAACTACTTGATATTATAACATTATTTATTTATTTATTTATGTTTTAATTGTGACTTGATTCTTATCAGCTAAATACTTTATAATTATAATTTATATTTCTTAATTTCTATTGACATAAAATATCATAATAGAAGAAAATAATAGTACAGAATAACTCATTAAATGCAAAATGTAAAGAAGCGCCAGACAGGCTTTATGACTATAAAAATAAATACTGTCGAATGTTAGTGGTCTTGACTGAAAATATTAGAGCCATTTAATCTTATCTCTAGTTAACAAATTAGTTACATTACAGCACATCCTATGTTTGTGCCATTGCTAATACATCACGCTGATAGTAAACTAGTCGGTGTGTTACGAGGCGTGTGAATGTACGTTGGACGTAACAAAAAAAGTATATATAAGAAAGTGTTACGTTCTAAATATATATATTTATAATAAATGGGGTTTTGTTTTATCTAAGTTATTACAATTTATTAATATATAGTACAAATGTGAATTAATGAAACATTACTACATATATGTTATTTCTTTAAACTAGCCCATTAATTTTCTAGGGTGGCTTTTGTTGACAGTTGTCTAGTAATATGAAAAAGGTCTATGTATATCCTGATTTTGAAACCACAGTTGAAATGGATTATTCAAAAGAAACTCGTGTACTATAGCAAAGCCCTTTTAAATGATAAATAATATTACAGTCTTTACATATTGCGTATGAAAGTTCATAAAAAATTTAGTATGTATATTTAACGAGATTTTATCAAACCTCAAACCACGTTTAATACAATAAACTGTTGGTTGTTGTTTACGTAATAAATTCAGAATACATCAAATTTGTTAATGTTGTTTTATTTAATGAGCTACCATTGTTCGAGTAAACAAAATAATAGTGTACTAATCAACAATAGTGAAATTAGAGAAATACACAGCCTCGATAATAAATGGCTCATGAATGTATTCCCCATTCCTTATTGCTCTGATCTTACTTCTTACCACTCGCCTATGCCCAATATATCTCTCTCTTTGGTCTCTGATGTCATTATTTAAAATGAGTTTATACTTTTATTTGGAAAGTAATTTGTTGGCTATACAGTAGCCAAGTTGATAGATCTTTGTCGAAACTCTTTCATGTAAAGAGACATATGCATTACATTCGCATAAAATCCGGGCCCAGAACTACGATTGTCAGCGGAGTACCCTCTCCCTACTGGTACATCCTGCTCGTTACCAGCATTACCATTGTGATCTTTGATATGGCTGGGAAATGTGTAGAATCTCATTTCCTTTATGACTTTTGCAATGAGCTTATACCATTTTTGCATAAGAATCAGAAAGCCGATATGCAGCGATCAACGATATGTTAAAAGCATTGTGAAGTAAAAGAACACTTAAAAAACATACTTGACTCTAAATATAATTCTTTTCACAGGCTTATGGAGGATTTTCTTTTCTGGTTCTACTGTTTAGCTCGATGTTCTACTTCAGGTATTTGTTGTGATACCTTAAAGATATAGAACAGCTGATATTTGCTTATATCTTGCCAATAGACACAGTAATAGGTTTTGGCATTTATCAAAGGCTTAAGTGACTGACATAAAGTGTTCAAGTTCTAAAGTTTCAAGAATTATAGCAATAGTAGCATATAATGCAACTACAGAAGAAGAGTATAAAAAGGAGAGGTATTTCTTCACTAATATACACTACACAACTTTCGTTAGAAGAAAGGCTAGTTTAGCTTTGAAACAGTCAAAGTAAGAGTTATTGTATGTTGAAGTGTTCCTCTTAAAGTTTCAAGTTCAAATTTGTTATTGCAGTAGGCACTACTTTACAATTGTATTGCATGCGTCAGTTACATAGCTTACATTAATATTATTATACAAAATTTGCATTAAGTATAAAACATCCATTTCGACTTGCGTTAATCTTTAATGTTACGTTAATCTATTACATTACAATTTCCAACGTTAAAATTCCATTAATTTCGGAAATAGAGCTAAAAAAGTTTTATTTCGACACTAAAAGATCTCTTAATCAAGCTTTAAAACATTTCTTTGTTGCCAATTCTTTGACGCAGTGCGTTTGATCACTTTGACACCAACCCGAGATGGAAGTTGTTCATAATCCATCGTTCTGAGAATTCTCAAGTTGTCCCTTGCCCTCGTATTATTTCATGGACGTTACAGCCCTGTACCCAACAACATTTGTATCGATAATGCATGGTTACCTGCAGGATATAGAGGCAAGGCAAAGTCTGTAATTCCAAACTCCTAAAGGCATTTCTGCACGAAAGAGAATTTAAAAACTACAATGAAGACATACAGAAATATTTACTTATAACCATCTTTTTTGGCATAATCTGAAATGGTTTTGAAAAAGTATTCAAGGAATTGTCAGAATGAAGGCGTAAAAGCATCATATCAGAATTATTTGAATATCGTAATTAATATTATAAATGCGAAAGTGAGTTTGTTTGTTACGCTTTCACGCGTAAACTATTCAACCGAATTTTGCATGGACACTTTTAGGGTGCCTGGTATGTAGGCGTATTCTTATTTCGAATATCCCTGTGCCCTACCAGTAAAAAACGTTCCAAAAACTACCATATTGGTCTTTTAAAGTTGCCTTACAGTAAACTGTTGTTATTAATTGAAAGGGTATGTTGAATGTAATCAACTGTTCTATTTAAACATTTTTTATGTTAGAACAACCTTATGTTTAATTAATTTAACAATCATAAGTTTGTTACACTTATCTATGGGTATGTAGTTTATAAAACAAGTAACTTTCTGTTCATAACAAATTCTTACTGCTTTGTTACAGATGTGGAGTATTACCTGTTCCCCAGTTCACATACAGCACCGTGATATCCCAACGCAGTTCACAAGAGGTACCGCCCGCCACAGGTAATACAACGATCTCCTTGTATTTGAATTGTATGAGGCACCTGAACACGCCTCTGCTACTAGAATATATATTGCTTATCGTCAGTATCATATCCCTGTGCCAAACCGTGGTTATATGAGGATTAAATATATGTTTGACTTACAGTATATGTCTTCCACATAATTTAATTAATATAACTGCAATTTGAGGTATAAAACTATATAGTAGTAAATTACCTTCAACGTAATTGTTTTTTTTTTTTTTTTTTACATTTAATAAGATTTGATGAAAGTTTTTTCAAACTGAAAGGTTGCGTAGGCGCCGCGTTATAGAAAAACCATATGAGTGTTCTTAAAAAAGCTGACTAATTTTTGACATTAGCGACTTGATTACCCGCTTGAACCTTCTCGACTTTCGTTTAAAGCTCATCCTGTTTGCGGAATACAATGCTTTATCTGATCACATTCTATACGAGTTTGATTAATTAATTATTTATTTTTTTGCGTATTGCGATGTTAGAATAGAAAAATCCATTTGTACTGTAATTTATTTTATTATATTACAATGTATCAATTTTATTTCAATCTAAATGCAATAAAACTTTAAAAGATTTTTTGGACTCGAGGTAGTGTGGTAAGTCTAAGGAAAGCACTGAAGAAATTATGGTATCGCTAAAAAGAAGAATGTTACGTCGATGGGTCAAAAACTATCTTGTGTTTATGCTTCCCGATGATTTTGCCGACTTGGTACAATTAGCAGGATTGTGCATCTTTGTATATGTTCTGCAACGTTCGTTTGGTCACAGAACGAGAGTTAAAAAGCTTATTTGAATAATTTTACGAAATTATACCAATAACGGAGCGATATCCAGTGAACTAACAATTTATACCATCGGAATGACCTTTTTTACTTATTTAGTTATCACTCAATATTACTCCTGTTATTTTAAATACATTAACATCCCAATTTTATAGAGGAGTTTAATGCATATTTTTATATTGTTAATTTAATTATTTATCTTTTTGATCATCCAACTTTACAGCATAAACTGTTAATGCAGTTACAGGACACTCTCAGTTTAATTAAATTAGCAACAAATGTTCGCTAACATCTCTTTTAAGTGAAAACTCACTGGATAGAATTAATTCAATTTGATTGGACTGTTTATTGTTCACTTGTTAAGAGGTGATCTGTTAATCTGTGATTTAATGAACCTGGACAAAGCTTACTACAAACATTTCCTGGACTGTTGAGTTTTTGAAAGAAAAGAGAAACGTCAAAAAGTCAATCTCACCCCATAATACATACATTTCAGCAATGAATATTAAGAAAAAATTACATTAGTCCAAAAAATTAATTTTGAGTACTGTGATTTTTCTACTAATTAAATCTCTGAATCAAATGCAAATAAAACTACCCTTAAACCAAGGCTAAAGAAAAAAACCAACTAAATAAAAGGCTCTAATATCCTGTGATGGATGGAAAGGGAACTGTGATAGCCACGATTAATTTCTGACCACGTTAGACACTCGTTAGGCTACAAACTGTCAAAAACTCAGTTTAATGGAACAACGAAAATACAGTGAAATTATACCACAACAAGCAAGTGTCAGATTAATCAACAATCTCCCTGAAGGTATAAAAAAACTGCAACAACCCAAATTAGTTTAAAACTCATCTCAAACGCTTTTGGTGTCCAAAGCATTTTACTCTGCTAATGAGTTTGTGATTCGCCACTGGGATATATGATATACGGAAAGGCTGGAACTGAGGACAGTGAAAATATTTTAGAAATTTTTGTGACATTTTAAGTTTGACTATGAGTAATTGTTCTTATTAGGGTTAAAAATTGAAGATTGTGATATGTAGTGTAATTTTGAGAAAATAATGTATAGATAACAAGAATAATATATAGATTATTATTATTTTAGACAATTTCTTAATAAGTTTCTTAACTAAGTTTGAACAAGTTCGTGAAGAAACTTAGATTCTCTAGGGTTACGTGCAGTAAATTGTTAATATTTTCAAGGTATTAACAAAGGTTAAGATAGGGAAAGAGTTTCAGATTTTTACCTTTTTCCGGATACATACGACTCGTAGTAATAATATTTTCCACTTTGAACTACTTGTTTTCCTGTTACATTAATTGTCCGCTTGTAATTTAAACTATAATAACATCCTATTGGCTCAGTAAATTTGCATAAATGTTAACGTACACGTCATAAGAGTACTGTTTTAGAAGTATTACAGTTAATCATGCAACCATCATAATATTGAATCAGAAGGTTAAAGTTATTGATGAAATACTTAACTGTTTGTAAATACAATATACTTAAGAGACGTTGAAAATTGGTGTAATTATCTAAGGTTCATATAATGAAGGTTAAAGAATTAGTTGTATAAATCTTTAATATATTTTTTCACTATTATTTTTCAGTACATAGAACTTTATTGGTGTTACTTACTTCAGGTTAACCTTAGTTAAATACTTGTAACTACAGTATATGTTAGTTCACAGTGTGTTATACTACTTTGCCAGCTGTGGTAGAGCCTGATTCATTGATGTAAAAAAAACAATCCTATATAAAAAGAATGTAACAAAACAAGCTTGGATGAAACAATGTCTATAGTATTTGTTTTGTTCTATTACAGCAGTGGTTCATTGTTTGAAGGTCCATAAAATATTACTGTAGTGTTTTATTCAAGACGAGGGACAATATGATGTAAAGGGTGTAGCTTTACCAACCTTAATTAATTGTGCAGTCTTCTCGCCAACCTGACGCTTTTGGGAGAGAACTTAATTACAACGTAATTGTTTGTTGTACATTGGTGGAATGTAGTAGTTCTAAGGGAACGTTGAGACAAAGCAATTCTTAGAGGTTTTCTAAACCGCTGTTAACACCAAATAAATTTATTCAGTCATAATTATAAGATTGTGTTATTCATTAAAACCAAAATTATCGATCTTATTAGAATAGAAGTAGGAATTGTAGTAATTTAACAACTTTAAACATAAAAGTTTCAATCAATTATAAAGAGATAAAACATTAAACGTATTAATACTTAAAATGTTTTTGTTTATTGTTGGTAATTTTACATTTATATTCTTCTGTAATGTAAAGTATTATACTTGTTTTATGTAGAATTCAGATACAATATATAGAATTACATATTATGTAATTATATATATTTAAATATGTATTTTATAAATCTTTCCACAATTTGTATTCGTTAGAAATAGGAGATAGGTATAAGCCACCCCACGTGCCGCGTAACAGGCTTCGCTAAGATCCAATGCAAACTTTTAAGTCTAAAGCTCATTTCATTTCTGATAGATGGAACAATAGACCATCATATGTATATGATGTATATGGTCATGTATATGTATATGACCAAAGAAAATAAATATGTACATCCTCCAACCACCACAAGAGAAATTGCGTCATCGTACTGAGTGATAGGCTTCAACGACGCGACGCTTAACCAAATTCCATGGTTGGCGTGTACCACCATTAAAATCATTCTTATCTAGAAGTTTCATCCAACATTTCAAATCTAGAGATGAACATTTTCGAGATTGCCACATGATACATTCGCAATTTTATTCTTCAACTTATTCTTCAACAATTTGTGTTCTACAAGACACTTTTGTTTGTGTCTTGGTAGAATAACAAAAGTTTACGTACCAAGACACCATTACATAAGTTGTATGATTATGTTGGGATAGGAATGCTATATGTGTGCTATATATTTTATCATGTCAAATGTTAAAATCCCTTGTGAGTGTGTCTTGTTGTCTCATATAGAAATTAAGCTTTATAAACTATTTCAAATCTATAGATCAGTTCATTTTCGAGATATCATACGGACAGACAGAAAGACAGGGATAGAATTTTGTATTTAAACCAGTAATCAAAATAACATTAACCCAATTCTATACATTTTTCATTTGTATGTAACCCAAACTTTATGTAACCGAACTTTATAGTCTGATCAAGATCCTTCAACATATAAATCGACCTACACTAAGCTTTAGGCCGTTTCATCACGAACCAGTCTCTCATTGATGGCGCAATGCTAAATAACAGCACCACGACTTTCGCTACCAATGACAAGAAAAACAAAAACTAGGAACCCTAGGTAAATTATAAAAACGTACATACACGATGACACTGAGATTCTGAAAATATAAAGGCGAGAAGAAACTATTAACTTACCTTCGCCTCTCAATCTATGCCATCCTTTGTCGGGATTCAGGTGTGTTTTCAAAAAACGCAAAAGATCAGTAAAAAGGGGCAAATTTGGCAAAGATATACATGGGCACTAATTTTGTATACTGAGTCTTAAATTGTATGTGGATAGATAGACAGACAGACATTCTTTAACATGTTCGCCAACTTATGATCACAGAGCATCATTTTATGCTCTGTGTATCATAAACAATAAAATTAAGAAAGGTTAAAGGTATAAATGAATAAAGATTTACAGCAAATTATATAACCAATTTATAACCAGAATTACCATAGAATTTCATAACTGTTGATAAATAACTGATAGAACTACATAACTGGGTAATTTCTCAATAGCGTATAAGGCATAATTTAATATAGTACCTTATAACTAAATAATAAGTTGCCTGTTTGACAGTAGAAATAACTGTATAATATAATTAGTATACAGAAGAACCTTCAACAAATTCGGGCTATGTATTAAAACCCCATGTTAAGTCCTAAATTAAAAACAAGAACTTGTATTTTAGAATCGTAAAATTAAAGAATATCAGAACAGTTATTATTATGGTGAGCCAAAATCGTATATTCTATTAAGCGATGGGTAATAATTTACAAGCAACCGTTAAAGCTCCGATACCCCACTAAGTTCTTCTTGCGTCACACAATATACACTACTAATACAAGATATGAGTACGCCAGAGATAATGTGTCGTAACAGGCTTTGCCAAATTATGAGGCCTGGGCATTATCACGCCATACTGAAGGGGTATTGTTCATCACTTTTTATGAAAATCTGCCTCGATCTAACTATCTCCAAATGTACTAATAGTTACACGTAATCATACCAGGGCTGCTGACTGAACCTATTCAGTCAAAATTTTATATAAACTTAGATTAAACCCTGAAATAGTATATACAGGCCAATTCAAATGTATGGAGATGTTGAAAGTGGCGAAAATCTCTTAAACATTTGGCCTTCTTGACACTTCTATCTCATCAAACCGCAAAATTTGTTCATAGAGTTTTGACCCAGAACATTTGGTAATCGGCTTCAATTATGCTTAAATATACTGTACCGTAGATGAATTTTTAAACTTTGCAAGATATCCAGATTCATTAGTTATTTTTTATGTGTGAATGAATGTTATGTTCAAAGCAAGAAGAATTGTAAGTGAAATATATATCTTAGGTTTTCTAAAATAAACTCCAAACATAGAATAAATCCACGTGTATTCAAGTAAATTTAATTTTCATTTCCAACCATTCAAAATTCAATGCGCATTAATTAAATTGAAAATACTTTGTATCGTTATTAATAAAGAATGCAGTACAATACATTAAAAAATGCTAAATATACAGTCCTACATCTACAACTCAAAATAGTAACGGCAAATGTTTATTACAGTGACTAGTTAAAGCATTGGAGATATTATTTAAACACTGCTATTTATATATACCAAAATTAATAATATGTGAATCTGTACAGGGAAAGCAATTTAATGTAACTTCTTTAATTTTGTGGCACGACATGTTTATTTAGTCTGAAATAAAACACTGATTTGCCGTGGCATTGACACACCCCAAGTCAAATTCTACACACAATGTCAAAACTAAAAATTATTTATTAATGTTTTGTGTTCGAGGTAACTAGGAAACATGTGTCCCGAAAATATAAAATAATTAACCAGGCAGGAAGTTAAAGTTTTCGAGGGTATAGAAAACCAACGAGTGTAGCGACTCGTTATGCAGCCATGACGGTTGCGAGTATAAATTGATATCATTCCTAGAATAAAGAAAAGGGAATTAGCATAATACAATGAACAGAGTTAGGAAAGCTAATTTAATGCTTCCACTATGCTACCCACTTTTACATAGAGCTTATTCATACTTTCCAGGGAACAAAAGCGTATAAACTAGCACAGTTAACTGGGTGACCTCTTCAAAGTGGGCTGTAATGAACTTTTATGGAATTCTCCTAACCTTGAACTTTATAAAAGTGAGAGTTTGTATTGTACTTCTATTGCGTTAAAACTACTATTTACAAATGTGTTGAAATGTTTTACTAACTTATTCAAAACATCCAAATAAGATTCAAGTGAAATATCCTTATTTACTTTTCAAAAATATAATATTATTATTTAAAGGTTTATAGAATATAACTTTAGAATTCCGCTCCACTCACCTTATATGATTCAATAGCAATTAGCAATAGCAATAGCAATTCAAAAGTCTCAGAGGGAATTTGGCTAAAAAATGCAATCCGTCACGTTATTACTTATTGAAAATCAGTGCTTTTAAATTGAAAATGTATAAGAGTATGAGACTCCTGCGATAAAGTAGGGAACTGTGAATGAAGCCGTGGATCAAAGCTAGTGTACATTTTATTAAGGTGAGAACATTGGCAATAATGTTCATAGCTTAGGAGTTACGCTGAGTAGAACATTGCTTACTGACAATAATTTTATACACGTTAATGGTATTACGTGAATTAAAAAACCGCCACGCCGGCTATAACTACAGCGGGAGTTTATTAGCAATTCCATCCTACATTACATACTGTAGTCGCTTTCGTGGAAATATTAAAGAATAATATTTATATCACATTGTAAAAAAATCTCCCTTACTTTATTCGACGAATAAGGACATTAACAGATTAAATCTGACTACGGTTAGATTATTTTGGGATATTTTACTAATGTTATTTGAGCATTCTTTTTATATATGTGCTTTCTAATTTCACGTCATTTTATTTAAGTAATTCAGCATTTTTATTATTTGTTATTGTGTTTTCTGATAGTTTTTAAATAAGTAATACCAATTTAAGTTGTTTAAAATTTCTAAAGCGACTATAATTCTCGATAAGGTTTATTATTTATCAAGGTTGTACTGTATCAATGGATGTAAAAATAATAGTGTATTAATACTGTAACCTTTTTCCTATAAAATAGTCTTAGATTATGATTATGGTAAATGATAAAAATTTAAAAATTATTTCTTTGAAAGCCACTGCGGTATATGTGGTTTTATAGAGTTCACCGTAAACGCCACAGCGATTTTTGAGATCCGAGACCAATTATTTTTGTAATTAATAAATACAAACAAATTGTAAACAGGAATATATTAATCCTTAAATAATATACAATTAATGCATATTTTATATGAAAAAAGCTAATAGGCTAGGATGGTTACAAGGTCAGAGCGGTATTGTGTATCGATTAGCCGTAGCCATGGTTTTATATATTACTTTATTTTAATTAAACACCATGAGCACTACACCTCAGAAATATGAATCAAACTGTTGCATTAGAGCAGAGGGTAATATAAACATTGCAGTTATAGTGTACCAAACGCATGAATCTTTGTTTGTTTTATATTAACGCAATAGATGTCCCAAAATTTGGATCAATTGCCCAAAACGTGTTATTTTTTTCATGTAGAGGTAAAGGATTATGAAAATTATAGGTTTGTACATTGACCCTTTCCAAAATAGTGGAGTTATTCAATTTTGTATTTTTAATACATTTTTTTTATTTTAACTGTTGTCTAAATTATTGAAATAATTTTATAATTGTGTTCAGGAGTTAATCGACTGTTTAAACCATTTGGAAATAAGAATCGGATAAGTATCGTGAAAATTAATATTGATGAAAACTTCAAACATCAATGAAAATCAATAGATTATTGCCTAATTATTATTAAAAAAACACCATTCCCAAATTTAAATTGTTTTCTTTAATATTTTTTAAAATTATCAGGGAGGTGGGCTGTACGATTACTCTGTATGTTAATTTCTTGAATATTGGTGAAAATTTTCTTCGTCAAACACAAAATTATGGCCACCAATAAATCTATGTGTGCTGTAATGTGCTTTTCATGATATTTCCTTGATATGTATTTAATGGAAATATACGTTCTTTTAATTTTAAAATATATAAATAGTGATACAGTTAGATTCCAAAATGTTATTGACACTGATGAAGGTTAACATACCAGGAAGACCATTCAAATAAAAACCGTAATTGTGGGATAACCTGCCTCGTGTCTGTCATTGTTTGTACGTACACACACACACACGCACACACACGCATACACGCTCCTGTAGGCGGGTAGGTTGCCCCGACCTCGCCTTTTCAGGTTTGTTGCGCGGGCACGCTGTATGTAGCAGAGTCCGTGCGTCAGCCTAACGCAACGTATACAAGCATCTACTCTAGCGCGTAAGTGTGTTTCTTGTACAATATACAATAATTACTTACGGATGGTACGTTAATTACTTACTTTAGAAAATAAATAACAAGCCTATATTACACTATAGGCCACAATATTATGCAAGACGAACATTCGAACATTGCCATTGTCATAGTAAATTAGATGTTAATACATTTGTAAGTTAACATTTACTATTTTTAAAATTTCAATACACGATTCGTGTTGGATATAATGATTTATAAAAAATTAATGCTCGTCACTGTAATTCTCTTATATGTTTTGCGGTATTGATTACATGTAAGTTATGCTTAGTAGTTGTGTTGCTTCAATGGAAAAATGTGTTATCACATATCAAGGTCTGATCGTGACGTCAGACGTCCTGATAATAACTAGCCTGATTTTATTCTAAATTATCTTAAGATATCCACCTGGTTGGATATATTATATGATTGGATCCACCTGATACGTGTGAGGCAATAAATAAATTGCACATTTATTTTGCACATTGCATAAACAACTCCAAGCAGTCACTCAACACAAATTAGGACTTGAGGACGTGTAATTAATAAGTCACCGAACCCAATTCTTGTAATCCCTCCCCTCAATTCCAAAACTGGAGGATCATCATTCATTTAAGTACAATATTCAGTAGAATGCTGCCATTCCACAAAACGATTGATTGTGTTTGGCTGCCATACCATTTTATTTTGTTTGGACATATGTTACAGTATAGTACAGTAAGTAGCATAATAATGTTTCAATATACTGTAAATTTTAAATTCTTCCCACAACAGAAAGAGCCGATCTGCTTGTATATCTAGAGAAGACAGTTAGTGAGTTAGTAGGGGGCCCTTCGCCCTCCCCTCCCTTCCACCAATTTGGCATGCAATCTTCTATCGTCTGATACGTAACTTGTGGCACTGGTAAAATAAACTTCGTAACGAGATATTTTAACATATTAAATTCCCTGTCGTTTTGTATAGCGTAATAGTTTCTCCTTAAGATCTCGTTAAAAATAGGTCCAAACAAGAAGCTATTGTTGTTGTAAATATTCTTACATGATTCCGTATTAAGAATTAAAAAAATAAAGAATAAAAGCGTAAAAATAACCAAAATTACTTTGAGTTAAGAATAAATTCCCTTAAAAAATAAATAGTTAGTCTAAACGAAACCTATATGAAATATTATGTCTTCATATTGGGCCGTGTTTATGTTTCATTGAAAAATCGTTCTTTAAATGACTTGCCAATGTTAGTGCGAGAATGAGAAATTACTTAATCTGAGGAATTACTTAATCTACCAGACAAATAAAGTACAAAGTAGTGGTTAGTTACTGAACTGGTCAGAGATTGTATGCTACAATAGTTAGTGGCGTTAATTTTGGGAAATAGAACAATATCCCAGGTAATACTTACCATAAGAAATCTTGAACCAACTAATGAACTCTAACCTATGAACAATATTCGCAAACTGTACCTGTTCTAGTTTCATTGTTTCGTGGTTTTAAAATACTTTTTCTTTAACTTTTTCTCGGATAAAAAAAAAAACTATCAACAGTGCAATATATTACTTTTTACAAATTATTTTACGAAACCCACCAAACCAACAAAGTAACATAGCATAATATGTGTTTATAACTGACTGAATAATTTCATTCGATAAACGTTCACAGTATTCTTTATTTATTTACAAATTTGATTATTCCGTGAATTTACTTTGACGCCATGTTTACCCATAAGGTCAATGTAATATTCTTGAGAGTTTGATTTTT
Organism: Homalodisca vitripennis; assembly: GCF_021130785.1. Classification (NCBI taxonomy): domain Eukaryota; kingdom Metazoa; phylum Arthropoda; class Insecta; order Hemiptera; family Cicadellidae; genus Homalodisca; species Homalodisca vitripennis. The sequence continues at coordinate 124,535,486 of NC_060207.1, read as the reverse complement.
ACTTTTAATTGTCCTAAATTCCTTGGACCACGAGGAAACTAAGTACCATATTTAAGTATCTAGGATTTTTCAATAAAGAATTATCATACAGACAGACAGACAACGACATAGCGTTAAGGACAGTTGTCCTTAATGAAGGATATTTCATTTCATTTAATTTCTTGGGAAATTTGACTTTCATAAAGACTCATGTTGAAGTTTGAAACAAGTTCAAAATTGGAGGAAACTCCAACCACACAATAGTAGTGAAAACGTTTAAATCAAAGGATGGCGTTATCATTGATTCAAATAATAATTAGAACTACATAACTAAATACAAATAATTACTGAATTGTTAGAAAGTAGCTTAAAGATTGTTAGCTTAAAATCTATAACTATATATAAAATATATAAAGTCTCTGAAACACAATCTGCATTACAAATAACCACATAATTTCATTCACAAGTTTCAATATTATTGAACAGATTGTAGGTCCTGAGACAGTAGTTTATGGCTGTGAATTTTATAAAATTCTTATCCCTTAATAAAGTTTTTGATTTGTTAATTTTACATGAAGGGTTTTAAAATATTGTGCTATGGGTCTTACTTGGTTTCTGGAAATGTTATAAATATTGCAACTTTAGTACCAGGGTGACCCAGGTATTCGAGACAGTTATGGCAGTTTTATGTAAAATACAAATCACTGCCAACCAAAAACGGATAAACGTGAAGTTTATTCAAGTGACTTTCCATCAGCTGTGTAATTACACTTCGAGAACTGGTCTCACCAGCTTCAGTCTCTGATCCCAGCAATCAACAACAACCCACACCCGAGAGTTGGGTGTACATGGCATTAACCGCTATAGTACACGTCCATCCAGTATTAGGCGTGACACGGAGATATCACATTCAGACAGCTATAATCGCAATCACAGTCATACTGTAGATAGGCAAAGCAAAGTACAGTAGTCTAAATCATTTGCAAAACTAATTTTGTAATAAACGAATTCTATTTTGACAAAGTGAGGTATTCACTTGCGTTTGACTCCGAGTTTATTAATTTAGGCAATTTACCGTTTAAAACAAGAACAACTTTAACTCATTCAAACCTAAACTTATGAGAGGAAAGACGTGACTACTGTGTGGTGGCTATTCCCCTATTCAATATGTCAATTTTAAATACATGAACGAGAACCTTAGCTCTTTGGATATTTAGCCTATTGCAAAAAGGGGTCACTACTGTGTAGTAGCTATTTCTCTATACAATCATGTGTCTGTATATATCAATCATAAATCATGAACGAGATATTTAGCTTATTACAAGAAAAGGATAATTACTGGGTAGTGGCAAATTCCTCATTTAATCACGTTTCTGTATATGTCAACTATAAAAACAAGAACGAAAACTTCTGCTAAACCGAACTTAAGCTTATTATAAAAAAAAAGGATCACTACTGTGTAATAGTTACTTTCCCATTTAATCACGTGCCTGTATCTGTCAGTTATAAAAACAAGAACAATAATTTTGGTTTAATGGAACATTAGCTTATAAGGGAAAAAAAGCGATCACTACTGTGTAGTAGCCCCAATTTATCACGTGTCTGTATCTGTCAGTTATAAAAACAAGAACAATTACTCTGGATCAATGGAAGTTTATGTAAAAAAGGATCGTTACTGTGTAGTTGGTATTTAACATTTAATGATGTGTCTGTAATATTATACTTGGTACAATCGAACTTAAGATTATCAGTAAAAAGGGATCAGTACTGTGTAGTAGCTATTTCCCTATTTAATCACGTGTATTAAATAACGTGTATATGTCAATTATATTTTTAATAATACCATCACTTGTTATTTAAATGTAAAATAACCTCTTTCAATCATGAGTCCATATGTTTACATAATTTTATTTCACATGTATCTACTTCTGAATATTTTATGATATTGAAGTACTTAGGCGTACTTTTTGTGTTTCATGCTTCCAATAACAGTACAATATTGTATTGACATTTGTTAATTTTACCCTACTGTATGGTGGATCTAAATGTTATTTACTGTTTGAATTATGTCAGTCACAGTACTTGTAGATTTTTTTTCAACTGACGATTTTCCAAAATATATTTTGATTTTACAGTCTGGGAAAGAAGTTTTGAACTGTAGTGCCTCAGTAACCACAAGCTCAAGACGTAGTTCTATAACTAAAGCTAGGTCAGGTCATGTTAAAAGTTACAGCTTTTACGAGGAAACTTATGTAATTCTACACAATTGTGTTTGCTCCAGGAAATGGACAGTGGTGAAGAATTAACCTCTCTTCAAGGAGTCAAGTTTAGAGAAACTATAGTGACAGAAGTCTCTAAAGTGACGCCATTCCGACATTTTGGTGTATCTCCAGGTAATCACTAGAATTAAGGAAACTATCTCAAATATGCTCACGCTTCTTGTGGTAAACCGCCAGAAGTGTCATTAAAATAGCGATGTAGGCGGAATTACATTTCACTCTTTGCCTTTACATTATTTCTAAAGATTCCAGACCAATGTTTAAAGCAGGAATTCGAGTTAATAATATTGCTTTATAATCATTATATACTATATTGTTAATCAAATATGATTTTAAACCAAACAACAGTTTATTTCGTAGATGTTTTAAAATCTACCTGGTAAACTTTATACAAATTTTTTTATTTCAATCTCTCTTGTAATGAAATTTTCGCATATTTTTCATATTTACAAAAAATCACTCCTAAAACTCTAAACCAGCACATTAAAAAAATTAATCTAATGAAGTAACAAATAGTTTATAAAATTATATAATTTATATATATATATATATATATATATATATATAATTTCAATAAACATTGAATCACAAAAAGTACTTGCTCCGCCGGGAGTCGAACCCGGATCTCTCACTTGCCGGGTGAATGTGCTACCATTACACCACAGAGCGCTTACTTTTTCCGATTCAATTATTTTGTATTTGGCCGTATCTGTCACATATGCGTTTAAATAAGCAAACTAACATATGATCGGAAGACCAAACACCTGTCAAACGACTTTTATTTACGTTAAATTGTATAAATGGCAATAGCCTTATTTAATTTCAATAAACATTGAATCACAAAAAGTACTTGCTCCGCCGGGAGTCGAACCCGGATCTCTCACTTGCCGGGTGAATGTGCTACCATTACACCACAGAGCGCTTACTTTTTCCGATTCAATTATTTTGTATTTGGCCGTATCTGTCACATATGCGTTTAAATAAGCAAACTAACATATGATCGGAAGACCAAAACACCTGTCAAACGACTTTTATTTACGTTAAATTGTATAAATGGCAATAGCCTTATTTAATTTCAATAAACATTGAATCACAAAAAGTACTTGCTCCGCCGGGAGTGACAGATACGCATATGTGACAGATACGGCCAAATACAAAATAATTGAATCGGAAAAAGTAAGCGCTCTGTGGTGTGTAATGGTAGCACATTCACCCGGCAAGTGAGAGATCCGGGTTCGACTCCCGGCGGAGCAAGTACTTTTTGTGATTCAATGTTTATTGAAATTAAATAAGGCTATTGCCATTTATACAATTTAACGTATATATATATATATATATATATATATATATATATATATATATATATATATATATATATATAATGTTATGAGCATAATAATTGATCATGTATGGGTTTTTGCAGTTTAATGTAAACATACGTTATAATTTGTGAAATATTTGGACTGAACTTCCTACAGAAATACTCGTATTTATGAACTTGCAAATGGTTTGGATAAGTTCGTTAACCAGCCTCAACCAGCATAACGTTTCAATGTGATGTAATTACATACTGTAGGTGTATAAACTAAACAATTAATAACCTGAAAAGGCGGGACAGCAGCCGAAGGTAACTAAATAGGCATTACTAAAAGCAATGAGTTTCGAGATTGTGTTGCGAACGAGATGTTTTGTAAGCACCTTCAATTTCTTTTACGCAATAATATTTCATAAATGTTTTTAAATTGCTGTTCGTAATTTCAGGCGGTCCATCCGGTGAAGGAGTTGACTAACGCTACACTGATTTTTGCCTGTATTAGATACTTATTTCTTGTTTTAAAAGTTACAAAAGCTTTTTTGTTGAAAATAATAGTCTTTTTCAAGTTATTATATCTTTGTGTATTAAATAGTTATTAGTTTTTTGTTTATTATGTAGTTTATGTTACAAATTATGAATTTTAATTAATTATGTTTAATTGCAATCTAGAGTTTTAAAACGTTGTTTTTAATACTATGTATTTTTCTAAATGATTATTGGATGGCTTAATTTTACTTCCATTGCAAATTGCTGTTTACAAAAAAATTTGTTTTAATCTTGTTAATTGAGAAAAGCTCACTGTAGACTCAAGAATATACACTTCCAAAAGAATGGACAGATAGCTCATCAGTGTTAAATACTTACGATAATGGATTTTCATTATGTAACTATTATTACAGAATTATAATTGCAACTTAATGGAAGATAGAATAAATCTTAGGCCTCAGTATTAAATGTGAACACACGTTCTACAATTTCACCATTCTATTAAAAGTTTAGAGATAAACAAAACAGTTTCTAATAGGAATAAAGCAAAAACTTTTATATGTTAAACATCCCAAGAGATCTGTGATCAACCGAACCACCTCATATAGTACCCGTGACAATGTTACAAACAAACTAAATTGTCAAATCAGCTGTCACTATTAGATACAGTATAAAACTTCCCTTGGATGAAAAATCTATCCAATCGTAAACGTAAAAAAGATTTAATGCATACAATAACCTATGTCACTAGGACGATACCAGAAAGAATGGCGTATAATATGCTGGGTGGGTCTAGGTGCCCCTTTCCTTTACAAGATAGCAGACACGGACACGGTTTCAGTCCGTTTCTCTGGGATTGATGGTGTCGAGTTTGGGTGGATGTACATACAATAAGAGAGCCTAGACCAGAGGTACCACTCCTCTAATGACATCGGATAAGTACACAATTTCAGTCCATTTCTCTGAGATCGATAGTGTCAAGTTTGGGGGGATGTACATACAATAAGAGAGCCTCAACCAGAAATACCACTCCTCTAATGACATCAGATAAGTACACGATTTCAGTCCATTTCTCTGAGATCAATGGTGTTAAGTTTGGGTGGCTGTACATACAATAAGAGAGCCTAGACCAGAGGTACCACTCCTCTACATGAAATCAGATACGTACACGATTTCAGTCCATTTCTCTGAGATCGATGGTGTCAAGTTGGCGTGGCTGTACATACAATAAGAGAGCTTAGACCAGAGGTACCACTCCTCTACATGAAATCAGATACGTACATGATTTCAGTCCATTCCTCTGAGATCGATGGTGTCAAGTTGGCGTGGCTGTACATACAATAAGAGAGCTTAGACCAGAGGTACCACTCCTCTACATGAAATCAGATACGTACATGATTTCAGTCCATTCCTCTGAGATCGATGGTGTCAAGTTGGCGTGGCTGTACATACAATAAGAGAGCTTAGACCAGAGGTACCACTCCTCTACATGAAATCAGATACGTACACGATTTCAGTCATTTCCTCTGAGATCGATGGTGTCAAGTTGGCGTGGCTGTACATACAATAAGAGAGCTTAGACCAGAGGTACCACTCCTCTACATGAAATCAGATACGTACACGATTTCAGTCCATTCCTCTGAGATCGATGGTGTCAAGTTGGCGTGGCTGTACATACAATAAGAGAGCTTAGACCAGAGGTACCACTCCTCTACATGAAATCAGATACGTACACGATTTCAGTCCATTTCTCTGAGATCGATGGTGTCAAGTTGGCGTGGCTGTACATACAATAAGAGAGCTTAGACCAGAGGTACCACTCCTCTACATGAAATCAGATACGTACATGATTTCAGTCCATTCCTCTGAGATCGATGGTGTCAAGTTGGGGTGGCTGTACATACAATAAGAGAGCCTAGACCAGAGGTACCACTCCTCTACATGAAATCAGATACGTACAAGATTTCAGTCCATTTCTCTGAGATCGATGGTGTCAAGTTGGGGTGACTGTAGATACACGTGCGCGGCGAGATGAAGGATACCACTCCTCTATATGATGGCATATACGGACACAATAACAGTCCGTCTCTCCCAGGTTCATTGTATTGAGTTGGATGCCTCAACGTACAATATGCGGAGCAGAAAAGGGGAGCAACTCCTGTACATGATAAAAGTCACGAATACGGCGATAGTCAGATTCCTCGAGGTCGATTGTGTTGAACCGGGCGGCTCTATGTAGAATATGCGCGGCGGAAAGGGGTGCCACTCGTGACTACATGACAGTAGACACAGACATGGTGACAGTTCATCTCCCCGAGTCCAACTGTGTTGAGTTTAGTGGATATATATATACAATATGCGAAACAAGAGCATGGGAGCAATTCCTCTGCATGAAAGCATCACGGACATGGTGACAGACTATGTATGCTGTCTATGCTCTCCGTTCAACTGGACATCACAAAATTATTTTGACACACACAAAAATTAAATCTAATGCAAATTATTAATGTATCAACACTATAGTTAAAAACCAATGATTGTAATTTTATATGTGTATACGATGATACGATTATTAATGACCTTGTAGCCAATGTTAATTAATGCATATCATATCTATATAGGAAACAAGACAGTAATACGCCACATCACGCATCGCGTAGCCAGGCTTCGCTGAGGTTCAATGCAAAAATAAAAATAACTCGACAAATAAAATTTTACATTCACTGGCAAACAAAAATTAAATGTAGCTGCCTACTAAGTGGTAGGTTGGACATGCAAAATCATAGACTTCATTGTGGTCTATGTAGAATTGAAGTTGCATGCAAACTTTCTCAAGATATCTTACCAAAAGGTACATTCAATTGTGTATTAAATTGGGTTTCGCATCAGTGAATAATTAAAGTTTATTGAACAAGTCATCATAAAATTATATTGGATATGTTGGAAAATTAGGCTATATTTCCAAATAGCCCACATGTAAAATCTCTTAAGTGTATACTGAGTTTGTTTCAAAATATACGTATTCTGCTATTTTCTTGTTTCCATCATGATTACCCATAAGACCAAAACAATATACACTAATCCATAGCCAAATCCCATGGGGTGACATGCACAATAATCTACCTCAGATTTCCACATATAAATATGAAGCATCGTGAAAAATTTCAAGTGCGGGCTTCGCTAAAGCCCAATCATTCACAATCTTCGGGCTTCACTGCAAATAAACCTACTCATAATGTTTGGGTTTACGCGGCCTTTGTCGTCCCTACCATCCAAGTGTTTCTGTTAACGTATCATCAAGAATTTGTAATGTAATTAAAATCCTGAGATGTAACAGCTATGCAATGGAAATCCGTCTTCTGTCAGCAAACGTTAAATCAAAACTTGCATTACTAATAATCCACATTTGCAAGGATGATTGGTTGGTGCGATATCATAGCTTAAGCGTAACCAATCATCTATCAACCTGCCATCTGAACGATGGTTACAGTTTTCAATTTCGCTTCGATATTGTAAAGGTGGGGTTTCACACCAAAGTTTTAACCCTATAAGTTAGATCATTCAAAGTTATTGTGTATATAGGCGGACACAAACAAACAGAACTGCTTCATCGTCACCTAGTGGTAGAGACTCCGCTACTCTCTCAGTCATTAAACCTCGTATTGGCTAATTTTAAATGAATGAATACATTTTTATGGTGTAAACTTAGACTTTTATGATCAATATTACTGTAGCATTTCCTTATATATCACATTACAAGTAGACACAAACTGTATTCAACTTCAGTCATATCGTGTTCGTATAAGAGGTATCAAAAAGTTACTGCACAAACAGTTGATTATAACGGTTAAATGTAATATTTTAATATTTATTCATGTATCATTTACTTTGTAAAAGGCAGAAGTAAAGAATTGTACAATGACATTTAAATAAACGGCTAAAGTATCGATAGTAAAACACGGTAAGGAAAAGACGGTTAGTTAGTAAACAATCATTTTTTAAGTTAAAGTAGGTAACCCGGGTTCCTCAGATGGCGGAGAAATTATAATCACCATGCGGCATTATTAATCCGTTATACGAAAATAACCTGTATCCTGGCGTTTTAAGAATTAAATAAATAAAGCTGAATTGTGTTTTTATAATAAAAATCTGTAGTTTGGAGTTTGAACATTTAGTTCTTTCTCTGTTGTACTTGCTCTTTCACTGATAATATGAAAATAATACAAAGCTAATACTAAGAATGTTTCTGAGATGTCAACAAGCCGCCGAAAGCCGAGTTAGGACGAAAGATTTTAGGTTTGATTTTTGGCATTGTATTCTGCTAATAAGTAGCTTAGATGTAATATGCTACTCAACCTACGCTCCCATTAAATCGTTTTCTTTGACTCCTTGCGGTCCACTGAATGCCTGTCAAAGGATTTTTCCATGTGGACTGACAAACATGTACAGGTTTTAGTTCTATTTTTAATAGTTCAAATTATATTAACACGTTCTGGTACTTTAATAGCCACAAGATCCATATACATCCGTTATCCCTTTTGTATTAGAACTTAAAAAATAAGAAAACCTTTTTTTATTGTGGTATCTGTGGTAATCTTTGTACTTGAGGTTTTCTATATGTCATTACATATAATCGAGAGACTGGTACATATTTAACTGCGATATTTCTCTGCTTTGCTTTGTCAGGGATAGAAAACCACAAGGACCTCTACAATGAAAGTCAATCATTTAACTCCACAGTATTGCTCAATCGTAGTCATTGTTCAATTCTCAAGGTGTGTAAGATAAACACAAGCCATTAATACTGTGCAGAAACCAAGTATTGTGAAAGTGAATGTCTCACAGTGTTCCTTCCAGAATACAGAAAGGAAACAACTACAAACAGAATCTAATCTATCCCACCTTTACAGTAGTCTTTATGAATCATAAAATAGTTCCACTTTGAACCTTGAGAAGTCAACTTACTGTATTCTCGTTATCACAGTAAAATATAACTATTAAAATCAGAAGTGTAAAGTAATATCTAAGTTTATATTGTGATTATAAACTGATTCCATATTTGCCACCATTTATAGTAAAACAAATTGTGGATATGATAAACCTTTAGGAAACAATGAGTGCGTCCATTGATGACAGATCCATTATCTTTTTGATTAGAATATTTATAATTTACAAATTTTTTGTTACTCGTATAATTTACTGTATGTATTTGGTGTAATGTTCTTAATACGTCGTTATAACGCCGATTTAATTGTACTACATCGTGCAAAGCGTAAGTACATCATGTAATGCCTGAACACATCGTTCAACCCTTGAGTTCATCATGTAATGTCAGAACATTGTCTGAAATAATTATCAAAATAACATTTAAATATTGATATATTTATTAAATCTATGGCACAATTGTTACCTATTTTGACAACTTTATTTGTTATAGAAACGTTTATTTATGTTTAGTTTAATTTAATGATTCTAATATGTACATTTAAAGTTCAAATACGTTTCAAGACTTGGGATCTCGAACGTATATCTATCTACATCTTACCCGATTAAACCTTTCTGTATTTCCCCGAAGTATTGCATTTTTATTAAAAAAAATAAGGGAGTTCTGCGGAACGGATCTAATATTGACCTGAAGCAGTTCTAGTGTTAAGAGAAGGAACTGTCTTTATTCTGAACTTTCAGACATTGTAGAAACTATGCAATAACTCAAGAATCGAAGTGAGATCCAAGCAGAACCCATTCTTGCCATATTAAACCGCAATACCTCCACTGGAGGAGGGCCGGCTCCGAGGCCATTATAAAAAACTAATCGATTAACCGTTGACTGCTCGACACGGCGGCAGGCGTGACCTCTCCAGGGACGCCCGCACGCCCGCCAGCTGAGCCAAATGAAGAAGCGGTACCTCACCCGGGTGGAATTTCAATTTGCGCTTCACCAGGTATGAGAGTAATGTGTGGCCAGCGATAGAGAGAGAGAGAAAAACACGAGAACCATACGGCACGAGGCGAGGCAGTCTCTGAAATTACGAGTATATTGACGGCGCAATGATACCTCGAGGCATGACAGCTCAATAATATTACCAATTTATTACCTAATGAAGTACGATATATTTAAGGAGGAGTGGTTTGATTGCATATATAGTTTACTCACCTTATAAAAATCATGTACGTTAGGTAATATGAGTGGCTAGCTATTGCCTTTCTAAGGTAATTTAATCGTCCGTATAGGAGCTAAACAAATGAAGAGGTAATCATGATGAAGCATGCATTTAAAAATAAGGTCATTCAAATCATTTCTTATTGTTAATTCTTGGGTGGCAATTTATTTTATGTACATTACAAACAGAAAAAATGATTTCACACTAATACCAAAATATGTTCTCCACACTGTCATAAATCACTACATACAGGGTGATTCATGAAAGTTCTCCCCCCACTTCTACAGCACATTGTACTAGTAAAAATAATGAAAAAATGTTATATAAACATAGGTCCGAAAACGCTTTGTTAGTTAAAATAAAACAAAAACAAAATGTTTGTTCCTTAATGATGAGATTAAATTTGAGAAAACAAGATTAACTGTTAAATAAATTTTTTTTGTAAATAAAAATATCATGTTTTATTACGTTGTTATTTTTTTCTTTAATAAAATTTACATCAAATGTTCGAAAATAAATGAAGCAAACATTTTCCCGTTATTGTTTACTAATCATCGAAATGCAGTTTTTTGTTTTATTAATTTCTAAGTGCTAACGCACGAATAACAGCTGATCAACAATGGTATTCTGTACTGTACGTTAGAACTGTGTATTAGTGGTGTTTTGCAAGCTACAGCAGGAATGATCGGGTTCAGTGAATCGTGTTATTAAATGCAATTTTTCTGTGAGTTATAATTCGATTGTTTTATTCAGCGAAAAAATGCCTTACTTATTTACATCAGAGGAATACGCTGATTAAGAGTTTTTATTTTGGGATACTGTAATGGGTAATGCTAGAGCTGCTGTAGAAGAATATGAACTACGTTACCCTAATAGGAGGATTCCAGATACCAAAACAATTTCAGGAACTTTTTGTAACTCTTCGGGAAACAGGATCACTACCAAGTACTAGAACCAATTATGAACGAGCTGTCAACTTGATGATGATATTGTTATTAATGCTGTTCATCGCAGTCCAGGTGTTGTAAGTACACGACCGTATTTCTAGGCGGATAGGAGTTTCGCAGTCAACGGTGGTGGAGGTCACTTAATCGAAACAAATTTTATTCCGTTTCATAAACAAAAGGTTCAACATCTACAGCTAGGGAGATGGTCCCGCTTCGCTTGGAGGTTTTGCAACTTTTTGAATATTAATAATCAACTCTACAAGCGTATTTTGTTTACGGATGAGGCACAATTCACTCGGGATGGTGTCAATAACTTGCACAATGAACACTCATGGGCAGAAGAAAATCCACATGAGGTAGTGGAAACAGAACTTTCAAACACCGAATTTAGCGTCAATGTCTGGTGTGGCCTTTTGCACAATCGGCTGATTGGACCTTTCATATTACCCTGGACGCCTAAAATGCTGAGTTCTATTTGCATTTCCTTCAAGAAGAGTTGCCGCAGCTGTTAGAGAATGTTCCTTTACATCTCAGACAAATATTTGTACTTCCAGCATGACGGAGCACCTCCCCACTTTTCACGTGCCGTTTCTGCTTACTTAAATCATCAATTTCCTGGACACTGGATTGGTCGTGGAGGGCCTCACTCTTGGCCACCAAGATCACCAGATCTATCTCCATTGGATTATTGCATCTGGGGATGGATGAAAGACATTGTATACAGACAAAAGTGAATTCTCGTGATGAATTAATTGCCCGTATTATGGATTCGGCTGTGCAGATACAGGGAAGTCCTGAAAAAATTAAGAAACGCAACAAAAAGCACACAAACGTGCTGCAAAATGTATGATAATGATGGCCTCATTTTCGAACATCTATTATAAAAAGGTGCGTACGGTTGGCCCAACCTGATTAATTTTGCTTAAAAACTAGTAATGTATTATACTGAATAAAATCGATTTTTTTGGTACTTATTTCTGTTTTATTTATTTAGACTTTGATTATATCAATTTTCTCAGAATTAAATTCTCTACAATTAATGTTTGTTGATTTTATGTATTTTATTACCAATTTAACAAAGTTATTGTACATCAAACTTAAAAAAACATTGTTTCGTGCCCCAATTTTTTGCATTTAACCCTGAATCCTCAAAAACTACTACAGGTACAGTTCTGAAACCTATTTTATTAGCTTTATCAGGTAAAAATACATAAGAATCCACGATATTTCTTACTTAATTAACCTTGTCCAAAAAGTTCAGTATGGCTTTATTTTACTCTTTACCCGGGAATTCAGGTGAAATCTTTCGCTAGCTGTAACTCGCTAACGAAGCGTTTTCGGGACCTATATTTATATAACATTTTTTCATTATTTTTACTAGTACAATGTGCTGTAGAAGTTGGGGGAGAATACTTCATGAATCACCCTGTATAATGACATTACTGCCAAATTTTAAATGAATGAATACATTTTTATGGTGTAAACTTAGACTTTATGATCAATATTACTGTAGTATTTCCTTATATATCACATACAAGTAGACACAAACTGTATTCACTTCAGTCATATCGTGTTCGTATAAGAGGTATCAAAACGTTGGTGCACAACAACACAACAGTTGATTATAACCGATTAAACTTAATGTTTTAATTTATTCATGTATCATTTACTTTGTAAAAGGCAGAAGTAAAGAATTGTACAATGACATTTAAATAAACGGCTAAAGTATCGATAGTAAAACACGGTAAGGAAAAGACGGTTAGTTAGTAAACAATCATTTTTTAAGTTAAAGTAGGTAACCCGGGTTCCCCAGATGGCGAAGAAATTTATAATCACCATGCGGCATTAATTATCCGTTATACGAACATAACCTGTATCCTGGCGTTTTAAGAATTAATAAATAAAGCTGAATTGTGTTTTTATAATAAAAATCTGTAGTTTGGAGTTTGAACATTAGTTCTTTCTCTGTTGTACTTGCTCTTCACTGATAATATGAAAATAATACAAAAGCTAATACTAAGAATGTTCTGAGATGTCAACAAGCCGCCGAGCCGAGTTAGGACGAAAGATTTTAGGTTTGATTTTTGGCATTGTATTCTGCTAATAAGTAGCTTTGATGTGATATGCTACTCAACCTACGCTCCCATTAAATCGTTTTCTCTGACTCCTTGCGGTCCACTGAATGCCTGTCAAAGGATTTTTCCATGTGGACTGACAACATGTACAGGTTTTAGTTCTATTTTAATAGTTCAAATTATATTAACACGTTCTGGTACTTAATAGCCACAAGATCCATATACATCCGTTATCCCTTTTGTATTAGAACTTAAAAAATAAGAAAACCTTTTTTTTTATTGTGGTATCTGTGGTAATCTTTGTACTTGAGGTTTTCTATATGTCATTACATATAATCGAGAGACTGGTACATATTTAACTGCGATATTCTCTGCTTTGCTTTGTCAGGGATAGAAAACCACAAGGACCTCTACAATTAAAGTCAATAATTAACTCCACACTTCACTCTTTCAGTATTGCTCAATCGTAGTCATTGTTCAATCTCAAGGTGTGTAAGATAAACACAAGCCATTAATACTGTGCAGAAACCAAGTATTGTGAAAGTGAATGTCTCACAGTTTCCTTCCAGAATACAGAAAGGAAACAACTACAAACAGAATCTAATCTATCCCACCTTACAGTAGTCTTTATGAATCATAAAATAGTTCCACTTTGAACCTTGAGAAGTCAACTTACTGTATTATCGTTATCACAGTAAAATATAACTATAAAATCAGAAGTGTAAAGTAATATCTAAGTTTATATTGTGATTATAAGCTGATTCCATATTTGCCACCATTAATAGTAAAAAAATTGTGGGTATAACCCTTTAGGAAACAATGAGTGCGTCCATTGATGACATCCATTATCTTTTTGATTAGAATATTTATAATTTACTAATTTTTTGTTACTGTATAATTTACTGTATGTATTTGGTGTAATGTCTTAATACGTCGTATAACGCCGATAATTGTACTACATCGTGCAAAGCGTAACTACATCATGTAATGCCTGAACACATCGTTCAACCCTTGAGTTCATCATGTAATGTCAGAACATTGTCTGAAATATTATCAAAATAACATTTAAATATTGATATATTTATTAAATCTATGGCACAATTGTTACCTATTTTTACAACTTATTTGTTATAGAAACGTTTATTTATGTTTTGTTTAATTTAATGATTCCAATATGTACATTTAAAGTTCAAATACGTTTCAAGACTTGGGATCTCAAACGTATATCTATCTATATCTTACCCGATTAAACCTTTCTGTATTTCCCCGAAGTATTGCATTTTTATTTAAAAAAATAAGGGAGTCTGCGGAACGGATCTAATATTGACCTGAAGCAGTTCTAGTGTTAAGAGAAGGAACTGTCTTTATTCTGAACTTTCAGACATTGTAAAACTATGCAATAACTCAAGAATCGAAGTGAGATCCAAGCAGAACCCATTCTTGCCATATTAAACCGCAATACCTCCACTGGAGGAGGGGCCGGCTCCGAGGCCCATTATAAAAACTAATCGATTAACCGTTGACTGCTCGACACGGCGGCAGGCGTGACCTCTCCAGGGACGCCCGCCCGCCAGCTGAGCCAAATGAAGAAGCGGTACCTCACCCGGGTGGAATTTCAATTTGCGCTTTACCAGGTATGAGAGTAATGTGTGGCCAGCGACTAGAGAGAGAGAGAGAGAGAGAAAAACACGAGAACCATACGGCACGAGGCGAGGCAGTCTCTGAAATTACGAGTATATTGACGGCGCAATGATACCTCGAGGCATGACAGCTCAATAATATTACCAATTTATTACCTAATGAAGTACGATATATTTAAGGAGGAGTGGTTTGATTGCATATATAGTTTACTCACCTTAAAAATCATGTACGTTAGGTAATATGAGTGGCTAGCTATTGCCTTTCTAAGGTAATTTAATCGTCCGTATAGGAGCTAAACAATGAAGAGGTAATCATGATGAAGCATGCATTTAATAAGGTCATTCAAATCATTCTTAATTGTTAATTCTGGTGGCAATTATTTTATGTACATTACAAACAGAAAAACTGATTTCACACTAATACATAAATATGTTCTCCACACTGTCATAAATCACAACATATAATGACACTTACTGCCCATATGTGACAGTTGAGTTGTGTTTAAAGATGTTCCAAATCCACATTTAAAAAGTTATTTTATTTTAATTGGTTTGCAACATATGTATACACATAGAAATAAAATTTGTTAATATTTAAAGCTGTGTACATTTTATAAAATCTCGACATTGCACTTTTCATAAGACACGCTTATCCCTAACAAAATAGTCTTCTTTGAATATTTTATCAACAAAATGGATTGGTAACTTCAGAGTTAGAATAGCAAAGGTGAAAATCGAATTATCTGTCGTTCAACTTCGATGCTTCCAACTACTTGTTCTAGCAGTATTATCTAAAACCGATTTTTGTATGTTGAATTCCGCTAGATTCGATAGCAAATTAAACATGCATTGCGTGCTTTTATATACCATTCAGATCTTCTGCTGTTCTATAAACCTTAAAAACCAAGAGAATCATGAACTGAACTAAGTATCAAAAGCTGAACTACGACCTATTGGAGTTAAATAAACAGTAAAAGAGTCTTTAACGTATTCTAGAAGGTGTTCGTTTATTCATTTCCCTACTTCCTTCAACGGTCCCACCTCTCATTTACTATTAAAAAGATCTCTTCCAGTAGTATACTGCTGTCGAATTGTGTTATAAATACATAGTCAACATTTATTTTTTTACGTATTATTGGTAAATATGATCAGCAGATTATTTCAAATTGAAGATAGATTGGATTAAAGATGGAGATAGATTTTTCCAAAATCCATTAAAATACAGCTTGCTCGTTCTTGTCTGTGATGTACTGTCATACAGTGTTATAATATCGAGGAAAATTATCTCGTAGCGCTTACATAAGGCTTGAAAAATTTACAAGAGCAAGGCACGAACGTGATAGAAATATGCTCAATACTAACTGTTCAAAATTCGCAATTGCGGCACTGCTATTAAGTCTATTGTCCTTCATTACAATACAACTGTCCAGCGCAAAATGATGTATTGGGCTTCACACTACAACACTGCATGATATAATGCCTGTGAAAAATGTGTTTTGTCTGGTGGTTTTTATATTACATCGGAAAATTATCTAGCAGTGCTTATATGTCATGGAAGTAACAAAGAGCAAGAGAGAGAGAGAGAGAGAGAGAGAGAGAGAGAGAGAGAGAGAGACGTGGCTGAAATGCTCGTTACAGACTGTTCAAAACTCGCTATTGGGGCACTACAATTACGTCTATTGTCCTTCGTTATATTACAACTGTTCAGTGCAGAATGACGTATTGGGCTCCACAGTACACCATTGCAGTTCTGGCACAATACACTTTATTACCAAGGTGTATTATGATATTTAGCACTCATATAAAAGAAGTTATTAAACAAATTAAAGTTGTGCGTTAGCTGTTTTATGTTCTACCAATACAAAAGACAAACTGGCTACATGTAGTACCGAGTACAATCATTATCATGTATTTAAAAATGTAATGGAGATGTCATTCATCATCTCGAAACATGCCACCTAAAGAATGATATAATGAAATAAAAATACAAAAAAGTGAAAAATTACGTTATTTTACGGTAGGCTAAAAGACGTTATTATTTTTAAATTATAACACTAATTAAAAATTTGGATTTCACGTATGTTCTATGTAGGACTATGGGTCAACTGCACGTTGCATACTTCCATACTTACTACAATGTACTATGAAAAAATAGTTTTTGTATATAGCTCCATTAACATAAAGGGCTATTTTTCTTAAGCACCAAAAGGGCCTTCTTATAATCATGTTACTGTCCGTCTGTCTGTCTGCCGATTGAAAATTTAAATTACAGACTTTAAACTTTGTATAAAAGCTTTTCTTTGTCCAAGGGAGAGCTATTTTTATACTGAGATCAAATGCAAAATTGTAGTGCGTCCGTCTGTGCATTTCCTTGTGTTATATTATTAGATACTCCGTTGAACCAGTGTATTTCAGTATATATTAAATTTTTTTATAGTAGGTAGCCTACTAATATCTTGTAAGTTGTGTTATAACTTAAAAACAAGGTTTTTTATCCTACCGTCAAACAATTAAATTTTTATGTTTATCTTTCATCATATCTTTCTCAAGCTGGAATGTTTCGAGATGATGAATGGCATATCCATTAACTTTTAAAATGCATGATAATGAGTGAACTCGATAGTACATGTAACCACCACACAGTGATAAAGGAATAGTGCATCTTTAAAATATGTCAACTTAAGAAATAATATATATTGGATTTTTATGCTAAAATATATAAATTTAAGTCTTATACTATTTATATTTATTTTTTTAAGTATTATAAGTTTTAAGTAAATTATAACTGATCCAGTTTTTAACAATTTCAAACGCATTTTACTTGTGATGCTGTTTTGCATAAGTTTCTTCGAAATAAAAAATAAATGTTATATTGTATTATATGTAGAGTAATACAAATGTTAACCTTAACCAAAGATGCAACATTCCACATAGTTTTGTACATAACAGTTGAATAATTGCAGCTGCTTTATAACATTATTCAAGATTGATTCTTGAATTACAACTATTTACCTATAAATTTTGCAAATTGTGTGGCCTAAAAACAAATACATTTTTAAATTTAAAAAATAATTTGGCAAACGGGTACGAGTTTTGTAACCACTCACGTGGATGTCAAAAGAACATACTGCTTGAAAATAATAAATATTTAGTAGTTAAATAATTCCAATATTATCAGTTTGTTTTTCTGGCACGGTCAATTTAATTATTGCACAAAATCAACAATTATTTGAACTAGATACTTTAGGACTCATAAGTAAACATCAACGTTTTATCTATTTTTTAAATTTTTTGTGACGCCTCTTCTCTTCTTACGGGGCTAATGAACCACTTCTTTGTTGTCAGAGAAAAACTTTTCTCAAAAGAGTTGAGACAAAGCGGTAATTTTGTCCCAGCTCGAAGTCTCACAAACGTGCAAACACAATAATAAGTATCATAAAATAATAGTATATTAATGAACAGTAAAACCCAATAACGCAGTGACAGTAACAATGAATTCCTTGTGCCAAAAGTACTTATAATCCAGCAAGCGGTACGAGTAACGAACCGAGAATGATATCACTCGAAGCGTCAGATATCAGGCTGACTGCGTATACAAAATCTACCTAAAACTGTTCACTAAATGGGATATAATCCCTGGACGTTATGTTCACCAACAATATTCATGTTAAACAGAAACAGAGCCAGAGGCCTTGTGAAACATTCATGTGTTCAACAATACAGTTAGCGTGTTAGGCCTGTTTGGTTAGGAACCATTTGTCTGAGACAAATGTGCTTGCTACGTCATAACCACTTTGCAGGTCGCAACATTTAAATTGTTAAACATGTAAATGTGTGCTGTCCCTCATAGCTTGGCGTTCGCCGACCTTGTGCCACCATTTACTCTTTTATTATCACCGGTAAGATTTGTACTCAACTGAAACTGTTTCCAAATTATCCGTTAAACAACTAAAAAAATTTGAATGTTTAGATGCTTTATCCGTATATTACGTAAGTAGCCTATCAACATGGGAAATCAATGCCAAATTCCGCACTGCCTTACCTCCAAGGAATTGTTACATCACTAAAACAGGTTTGTTTCCTGACCTAGGAGGCACTTTAAATTGATTACGCGAACATTTTCAATTTGTGAAATACTTCTACAACAGTTCATGTAGAACGAACCGGTTAATTTTATTGTGGCTTTTACTGATTTTACCCTTTAGTAATGTATTGTATTATTAATATTTTTTAAATGCCGTTCCGTTTTTGTATACATCTTTTTAACATCTTGAATTCAAAGCATACAATTTGCGAATGGTCTCTACCATTCTTAAGTTTAGAACCACTTATAAATTCAAAAAGAGTTAAAATATTTTGTTAAATAATAGTTTATTTAATTAAATAGTGTAATTGTTACTTTAGTTTATTCCTAACGCAATTTGTAAGATCGAATCTTTAATACAAATATTTAACACTTTTTCTTCCAACCTTTTTCTTACACCGTACATTTTCTCTCAGTGATTTACAAATGATTAATACCATGAGACGTGAAAGGACTATATGAGATATTTAACTAGCTTTAGTATAGGATGTTCTACTATCGGGCTGCCCTCTTTCTATCAGTCGATCGATGTGTTTAAAACTCGTAATTACTAAATGATATGGTAGTCAAAGGGATACACTAGGATTCCTTGACATCTGTTATACACTATGCATTTCCGTATCAATGTTTAGTTCCCATGTCTCTAGAGCCTGTTAACTTTATCAACAATTGCCGGACGAACCAGTTGTTGGGTTATATGACAATACTTCTCTATCTATAGTACTCAATGTACTCGCCTAATGGTCAATCTTCCCATTATTGAGCCACTGTCTTCAATTAGGTATCAGATGTAGGAGTGAAACCACAAAGTACGTATGTCAGTAATTATTGGACCGAATAGTATCAAGACCCTTTCTTTTAATCGACTTGTCAACAAAAACTATGGTTTAGGTGATGTCTCACTTCAAGGACTAATTACAATGATTGGATAGAAACTGACGTTTTAAGTTCATTGACTTTCTTTAATGGTAAAAAAATACAGTTCGCGAACAATCCCGACAGAATTTTTTATAAACCTAATTAAATTTAAAAACGCTTATAAACTCAAAAACAGTTACGATATTTTGTTCAGTTGCTGTTCGTGTAGTTTTCGTCTTTATACTGTTTTAAAATTTATGTTTAATTCACTTTTAAAGAATGTTGCATTTATGTATAATCTTTCTCCGTCTATAAAATAACTACATAAAATTAAAGAATTTATTTTAAATTTTAATAATATTTAATACTAAAATTGCCACGTACTACTTTCTTCATGGTCTACTCCGTAGGCCGCATATATATCTAGACGCTCACGCAAAATAACATTGTTTCTTAAAGCTTGCGTTAACCACGACTATAAACAAAGTTTACGTATCATCCGGTAATAAAATTATAATTAATTTAATAGTGGAATTTTAATACAATTTCCTATTCAGACAGTTAACACAGCATCCGCAACGAGAGGCCGTGACGTAATCAACCAATTGAGTCTCCGGCTCTTGTTTGTTTATTTGTACAGATATTTATGAGGAAGGCGTTATACCGGTCTCACGGGCCTTGACAGTGTGAGAGGGGGAGGTGTGGCGGATTGGAATATTTACGTGCTTAACTATTTTTTTGTTTTCTCACACAGTTTACTATTTAATGAGGCGGCACTGCTTTAGGAATTGTTACTCAGATTATTGTTGTTACACTAAAGTGGTCACGGAACTATTGACATGCCGCGAGGTCTCTTCATATTGAACTTTAACATTCAGTTATAACCTGAGCAGTGAGTTTGGTACATTTTGTGGAATTTTTAAATTATAATTTTGGAACACGAGCTGTTGACATTAACTACGTTTATAATAATTTGAGATGCAAGGAAAAATATAATTGTAGAATTATAAAAATATATGTGGCTACTGTAGCTGTAGTAAGTAATATTTGGGCGGATGTCCGTCAATTATCAAAATCAACAACTTAATCAAAAACATTTTTGCCTTTGTTTTGAGCCACAGAATTATCAATCACGACTCTGTTATTAGTCATGAGGTAGGTACATACTAAATTTATGTGACAAAGAATAAATACTTGAAAATATAACGAAGCTCACTCTCGCGGAACTATTCTTAGTATACGAGAAGCTAACAGCACGTTTAAAGAATTGCCTTAAAACTTGCAATTACTTAACTCTTGACTTTTAATTGTCAATATGAAATAATTTCATTTAGATATTATACTATCGTAATATTGTCTCAATATTACCATAAATTATAAAAACTGCTTGTTTTTACCACATCAAAACGTACACACAGTTAATAATATACTATTTTAAAATAGGATATTAACTAATCTTAGACTTTTTTACGACCTTAAAAATTGGGGGAGATGAGTCAGACATAGGGCAAAAAATATGGGTACTTAAAAGCACTGGTCATCGCTTTACTGCAGTTTTAGAATCGAGCCGACGCTTGCAACAGGTGAAGTAAGGGATGGAGAATCAGACTCAAAGTACTTCAGGTCTGTTGTTCTGTTTGGTCAAATAGCCTGGCTGCCTTGGAACGCCCTTGAGGTGTTCGTCTCCGCTGGTTAACCCAAACCAATTAATAATTACAGTCTAAAGACTTATTGAAAGTGGTCGATGTTATTACCCCTTACAATATTGAGGCAGGCTCAAAAACTGACTATCGGGAAATGTTACCACAAACATGAGCATCAACCATACACAGGCACGACATCATGCGTTGCTACCAACATTCTTTCTTAAATGTAAGAGATCACTTGTGTAATTTGAAGAATGGTGCATGATGGGAATAAATTATAACTAGTTATCGACCTACATAGAATTTAGAGACGTTTTTATCAAACACGTATGCTACAGGAATATAAACGACACAGAATATAGAGTTGGTAGATACAAAGAAACTAAGAGCCGTTTTTCCAATATTTTATAGGCATTTATAAGATAGAGCTGGGTGACCATAAGAAGCTAGAGTTGTTCTACTAACATATATAACAGAAGTATTTGATAAATGCTGAATAAAGAGAAGCTCGACGAGTATGGAAACCATAGTCGTTCTATTACTATATACGAGAAACACGATGTAGAGGTGATCGATCAATATAGAAGCTAAATTCAGTCTATAACATATACGATAAAAGTGGTTCACTGATATGGAAGCTAGATTTTAGCTTTATTTTATTAATAAATTGTGTATGTATATGGTTTTAAATTAGTAACACAAAATAACTCTTTTGTTTGTTATTGACAGTGTACATTTTTATTTTTCAAGAAAACAATAATTATAAAAGTTAATAATGGGAAGATACACATATAAGTTAATGTTAGGCATGTTTTTGTTTTGTATTTTGTAAACTGTGAATAAATTCAGTAATATAATCTTATATTTGTACAGACAAGAAATAAGGACTCTGTGGTGTAATGTAACATTTAGGCCCGCCAGTCAAGTCAGAGGTTCACATTGGACTCACAGCACGTGGGTTTAGTAAATATTATAATTATTACTAAACACTATATTGCCTTTACAAGCGGTAGAACTCATAAAGATATTTATAACATACATCGTATGCTCATAGCGTCATAATAAATTGTTCTTGTATCTGAAACTCATCTTTTCGGGTGTACAAATCAAGCGGTTTTTTGCTAAGCGTAGCAAGTGAGATCATCAAATGAATAACATAAACATAATTGGCTGTTATAGACCTACACTAAAAACCGCACCGTGTTTTCCTGTAATGTGAGGCCCCCCAGGCGGGAGCTTGTATCGCGATTAAGTTAGCGAATATCGTGTAACTACCGCCGGGAATTCTCCTTATTGAGAGAACAAACGACCGCGGTTATGTAAAAGAGCCTCGCCCTTCTTGCAGTTGCCGCGCGGCGTCAGCAATTATCTTCATCGGCAACTATCTACATCACGCAACGCTTCACGTACACAGTCCTACCTTGCGATGCCCTTACAGCTTTATACATAACCATCTACATTACTACGCACCACCTTACGTACACAGCTCCTGCATTTCACTTGCCCAAACTATATGTTTTATTATTATTCACTGATAACCAGAGGCGGATTTGAAGATATGCCGCCCCTGGGCAATCCACAATTTGCCAATCTCCACCCCTCTCCCCCTCAACCATGTAGGCTTACCTTGGTACCGCGGTGGTTCGACGCGATGTCGGCGGCAGCGAAGCGGCCACGCCAAGCTTGTAGTAAAACTCAAATAAAATAGGTTGAATTGTCAACATTGAAGTTACGCTTCTTATAGATGCAGTTATTGTTTTCGCCATCAAATATGAGATGTCACAACCTGGCCTGACGGCGCCAAACATTCTTTTTGTATTACAACGACTTGTCTTGACTTATTGTGATAATTTGAATACTAAGATTACACCAACAACTACCTACAAATACTACTCGTATGATTATTGAAAATTACTAATATATTTGAATAAAACCATTAGACTGAAATTAGTGAGTTGAAATGTAAATAAATACCTTTTTTAATTAATATAATTTCCAAATGTTACCGTTAATGTTTAAAATTTACATTCACTGCGTCTAAACCTGTTTTTAAAGTGTTATAATTCAATCGGTTATAATGTATGTAGGCTGTGTTGGGTCTGCGTGTTTAAAATCATCTGTGTTTCTGTTTGTATTTCAGAAAGCTTTGTAAATGAGTTCCTTGATGATATTATATTAGTTCTAATTTATTCATCTCTCTTTACATAAAGTTGTCAACTTTTCTTTCTGGTCAGTTACATTAATAAGCATCAATGCAAAAAATATATAACAAGCTAACTTGTAATAATTCATCAAATTAATACTGAGATCTCGTGTTAAGTACCCCTGCTCCACTCCCTCCACCTCCCCCTCATACCAGTCAAGGTCTGCCCTGTTTCTACCGGCACGACCAGTCCGAGATCCTCCTCATAAATATTATCTCGAGACAAACAAGCTGGAGCTACGAGTTGCGAATATAAAGTTGTTCTTTATCGGATAAAGCCGACAGGTTATTCCTTTCAGGCAGCTGTGGTGTTAGTAACTGTGTCAACTTATATACATGTTAATCAGAGATTATGCTACACTCGTCAGTAATATATATATATATATATATATATATATATATATATATATATATATATACATAATTTTCAAAATTTTAATTACTTTAGATTTAAGAATTCTTTTGATTTGGCAATGCTAAAATTCCAATTTTATTTAATAAACAAAATTAAAAAATTATGAATGGTACAAACATATTAGGCACCAGTAGCAATATTGTATCCAGACAAGGAAATAAATAATGTCACGTTTCCTATCAAAGAGAAATAAATATTTAATTAACTATGTCTAAGATTTAATCCCAATGATGATTTTATTTGAAAAGATAATACATGGGCTTGTTCATATGTTCTAGGCGGACATATGGTGTGTTCTTTATTTTCATAATTTTCAAATCTCTAGATTCCAATTAGTGACAAATATTTCCTAAAATTTTGAGTGTGTTCTACAGCATATGCAGACACGGGTCGAAGTAAATGTATAGTACTTTTTTTAATATACTTTGAATAAACTAATAAATTTTCCAATTTGGAAGGTCTTTTAAAAATAATTCTGGACGTTTATTAAAATGATCCTTTAATGCTTGAGATGATTGATTTAAAGGTGCATTCATGCATTTCAGTTTTGTTTTATTTTTAAAAACTATCAATCCTTACAATGTAATCAAATCTCTAATCCCGCAAATTCAAATCCAAGTTTCATGCGAACGGATTTATGAAATTGCAGGTTCTGTCACTGTGTTAGCATTATCAACACTGCCTCCGGACACTATCTCTGACCTTTTAAGGCAACTTACACATGGTATATAATGCGTTAATGTGTGAGTATCGACACCTGCCTCGCGGTGATCGATATAATAGTAACTGGTGTGTAGATAGCCGTAACACAACATCCACACTAGTAATCACAACTACGAGGTCCTCCTATACTTCCTATCAAGGGAGTCGGTGTTGTGTCAGCACATTTAAGGCAACTTACGCAAAATAATTTCTCCTGGATTCAAATATATTCATAACCGCATTCAGATTGGATTGTGCTAAAATGTGTAATAGCAATTTTAATAGATGTAAAAATACTTGTAAATTTCTAAACACAACACAGGGTTTGTAAGAAATTGGTGATTGCTGAATGACTCATAGAGAATCATAAACCTTGTTTTGAATTTTAAAGGAAACCTATCTACAACTAATTGTATCCCATAGGATCAATTACAAATTAGTCTACCTTTAATAAATCCGCGATCTTGTTTTGAGTGCAAACGCTAATAACTTCCAACTTTAGTTAAACAAAATAAACAAACAGCATAACGAGATGTGTAATCTTATGTCTTTTCAGGTGGAGAACTAACGTAAAAATATTAACACTAGAAAATACGTTAAAGTGGACATATCATATAAATGCGATTTAAAATGCAGCAGTCCGAAATTACAACATAAATGTTGTGTGTCAAATGGGTACCTACTTTAATGTTGTGTCTCTAAACCATGATTTTCAACAAATTAATTATTAAAACCTGAAATGAGGAACACATTATGCTTGCTCGCAATAACCACGAAAAGTTAACCAGTAGCATTAACAAATGGCAAATGCCATGGTGAAACAAGGTTAGCGGTAAATCATGAAGGAGCGCTTCGTGTGCATCGGTACATTATAGACGAACTTCTTAGGACCATATTGTGACTGCTAATCATTTTATTTGAACTCTCTATTCTGTGACTTTTAGATTTCCATTTTCGTTAGTCTTTTTACTATAGGAAACTAATCTCAACTGGAGGTTGACTGAGTGGTTGGTCCGCTAATTTAATGAATGAAGCCTTGATTAATTTCATGTGCCAACTGCATTACATTAGCAGGACAACCAGTCCAGTGAAGTAGTTTTTAACCAACTTGATTACTTTAATTAATTAGAGCCGTTTTACTGATAGAAAATGTAAGCGCTCTGAAGTTATAAACGAATATTTAATATATTCTAGCTGGTTTAAAGGAATTAAAGTAGAACTTTTTCTATAGATTGTAGAAGGCATGATTCTAGAACTATTAAAAGAGTCTTGAAGTCTAACATTTGGAAACATATTCACCAGTTTCGGGAGAGGGTTCTCCTCAATTCCAGCTGCCAGTATTGATCGCGGAGTTCTAACTGACGTCAGTCTGTTGAGCTCAAAGATTTGAGGAACTTTGCGTCCGAACATCTTTTATAAAGAACACATGCGAGGATAAACCTTAAGTAGTGAATACATATGAACATTAACATTTTTATGTTACATATAATAGTGAACATATGCTGCCAACAGCAGGAGGAGGTTGGTAGCAAGTACAGAAACTTGGTTCTTGTTCTGTGGATCAACCGGATCTCAGAACCGATATATGTCTCCATCGTCTGGGGTAAATACCGGACTTCCATAAGTATATCAACTAAAAAACTATATTTTAAATAGTTCTGACGTATACCTATAGTTTCAGAGATCCGTTTTTAGTAACTATATTAAAATATGTAACAAGTAGATGTACTGGCAAC
This sequence comes from Homalodisca vitripennis, assembly GCF_021130785.1. Classification (NCBI taxonomy): domain Eukaryota; kingdom Metazoa; phylum Arthropoda; class Insecta; order Hemiptera; family Cicadellidae; genus Homalodisca; species Homalodisca vitripennis. The sequence goes on along the minus strand of NC_060207.1, from coordinate 124,508,960 downwards.
GGGAATATCATTTAAAATTTTGACTTTATAGATAACGACTGGGATAATGTTCTTTTAAAAAGAGTCTTATTCTCGTAATCAGAAATTTTCAAGTAATACTTCATTTTCAGGCCTTTCATGCCTTTGGACCTCAGATGATTTTTGGAGTTAATGGTAGGACGTGATTGGCTAATGAGAAGTCGTGAGGTGAGACTTGACTGTGAGAGCCTTATTAAAATATATATATAATATATATATATATATATATATATATATATATATATATATATATATATATATATATACTAAACGAAATAAATGCTAACTAATCTGAATAAAGATATTATGATTGTCTAATATCAAGTTATTTTATCTTCCTAATACTTTACAGTTTCCATCTTACAATTTTCTGCATTTTGTCATGATGCATGTCACTGACATTTCTTAATTTTTCCATCCGGTAAAAATTGTGTACTTTAAAACTAGATTATTTTAACACTAGATGATTGTTATGCTTTTCCAAAAATTACCAATTATGCCCGGGTGATAAGAAGATTTTAATGTAAAGGTTTTATCAGCATTCAAGTGAGATGTATTTTTAATGACATACGGCAATTTGTTATTATACAAAAATGAACAAAATGAAATAAAATACTATTACTTTTGCAGTGCGGTCCTTATTTGTGATATAAAACAATACCAATTATTAATTGGACAGATGACCTAACCACTCGCCTCAAGAGGATAAGCGGCCCCAATTGAGATCTCCCTGACAATAATTACGGGCTGCGGCTAAACAATTGTCGTGGGATTGGCTTCTAGTAAGCAATTGCCAATAAGGAGTAGTACCCGACTTGTACGTACACAAGTACAACATCTCGGTCAATTAATGGCTGCACAGTTGACCTCACCTGTTCATCTCAAGAGAATAACAGGTTCCAACTGAGACCTCACCGACAATAATAAGTGTGGCGACTATAAGATTGTCTGAGGGATTGACTTCTATTATAAGATATTGCCAATCAGGAATAGTATCCGCTTTGCAGTAACACATGTATAACGTTTAAATCAATAATATTCTGGACCAGTATGTTATGTTTCAGATCGTGGACATTCAATATAAGAACTCAAATAGTTACAGGAAGGGCAATAACTGTAAGAGAGATCTGAACATGTCTTTTGTTTTTGTTGAGAGGGAGAATGGCTCTCACAAACAAATACTCGAGAGAAGTATGAGCCAAGAGGTGTCGTGACTCATTCTTGAGACTCGCCACTTGTTTACTGATGCCTAGGATTCAATTGACTCCCAAACAGTCTTTCAAAACATTTTAGTTTCTATTGACGTATAATATTTTGCAATGAGTGTTTTTCCTTTGGTATATGTCCCTTTGCATATCATTTATTCTCTAAGAAGATGAAGTAACTTCCAGTAGAATCTACACTGGTTGTAACAAAAACCGATGTGTTATTTATATCTGCATAATTTATAATTTCACCCACTAACAGCAAATGTCGAGATATTGGAATGAAAGAGTATATGTAAAGTTTACAGCGGAAAAAGACCGCTGGAGTAGATTGATGTCCTTAGTGTTAAATGATCTCGCTAAGAACTGACTAGCCTCCTCTTGAGAGAGTACTGTCCCCTACCCATTTTGACTGGAAGAGGCAGGAACTGACTAGCCTCCTTTTCTTCCAAGGTAACATTACTGAGATATACTGTAATGCTTGCTATCCCTCGCCATGTAATCTTAACAGGAGGTGACCATTACACCCATCTTTACCCACGCTGAATACATTGTTACTCCGAACGCAATTGAAATTAAAGGTTCTTTTGTGACTAAGTGCAATGAGGTCTGATATGCCTTAGGTTCTTGTCCTAATATAAAAAAAATTTTATTTGAATGAGTACATCAAATTATAATTATATAATGCCCTTTGATATAATCTTTCATCATACATATCATTATCATTTAACTTACAATAACCATTATTTTTTAATATCGTAACATCCACTAAAACTTGGGTAAAATCGAAATAGTTTTTTTCAGTTCAATCAACACAATAATACTGTCATTCTATCAAACGCTAAGATTATAAAAATTAGGATATTATAAAATATAATTTACACAAATAATAATTTTAAATGAATACACGATATACTATAATCAAAACTCCATCAGGTTTACTAGCAGTGTGAATTATGGCCTCTCACATTCTCTCCCAATTGGGTGTCGAAGTGGCTGCCGAATTTGGCTTTCTATCTATGACCAGAAATGGAATCTCACAGTTGCGATTCCATCCTCAATTTGTGTGATTGTGGTCTATCTGCCACGAGACAGCCTACTAGGTGAGAGGAGAATGTTATGGTGCTTCCATTCAAATCTTCTTTACATACTGAGTCTCTCCTCCTATTTAAGCAATATTTCATACATAATTTAAATAATAGCCTAATTACTTGTGTGAACTATTGTATACGTAAAATCATCATAGATATATTGTTACATTTCATTATCAAGGAGGTTTTATAAGAGTTATAGTCATTTATGCACTTTACAGACGTTACTATAAATCCATACAAAATTACTAGTAATCAATTAAATTGTTTTATCTTGTTTCATTTAAACCATATTATATGTAACATTACTGTTCTTTGTAGCATAAGCTTTTGAAGTAGATAGATCTAAAACTATAGCACTTTAAAGTAACTATTCTGATGTAAATTTGTATTCTAATAAAACATTTTAATTTTTTAATTTACTGGAAACATTGTTTTCTGTATCTTTTGCAATTTATATCTACCCCAAAACAATATTTGCGGTGTTTCTTATCTGAAGAAGTTATTCATGAGTTAAAAAGTGTTACATTGTTAGAAATGGTAGTAAGTTTAAACACAATGGAGAGAGAGTCTCAGCCCCCTCCTTGAAAAATATCTGTATATCTGAAATTATATATTTTAATTATTGTATGGCATATTTATCCAAGTCGAAAAAGAAAAATCATAATTTCCCCTTTTAATTATTTTTTTAGAATTTATCCTAAAAAACACACTTTCTAAGTATTACATATAAACAATTTGGGGTAACTGAATGAGACATAAAAGAGCTAGCTTTGCTGAAACCAAAAGAAATCAAATGTATAAATTTCTGAAGAAAAGTAATTTCTCCCATCGAGTATTAAAATGAATAATATAGCAAAATTAAATGTACGCCAATTAGATAATGAAAGTTTAATTGGAAAATACCACTGTAATTACACCCGTAAAGTAATATAGCAATACAGAATCATGAGACTGTGCTTGTATGTCATGCCTGATATTGTATATAAATGACATACATAAAAGAAGAAAGCTGCCACTTTCAGCTAACTTTGGCTAAAATGCACTAAAACGTGCCCTGTAACCATGGCAGGGGGTTCGTGCCCAGATACCCCACTCCACTCTTTGAAGGCCATGTGCGAACTCTTGACAAAATCTTGGGTAGATAAAGGAATACGCATTATCCTCGAACTCGGTCTTGTCTGTATAGGAATTTCAAGAAGTCTTATAAAAACATGTAGGTATCTTATTCAATTCGTTCTTGAGATATCCTGCGGATAGACAGATAGCGCAGACATTGAATAGATAAGTTTTTTTCAGCCTCCTGAGACTTCAATTACGCTCTGATAATAATTTCACGGTTAAGTCGACCCTACAGTCCAAGGCACTAACGTGAGCCAGTCACGTTTCGGGTAACAGGCTTCAATGAAATTCAAACATAAAATTTAAATAATAACGCAATTTTTTCTCGAATATACTCCTTCACTACGTTCATTCAAATCCCATGAAAGGGCGTGCACTATTATGAAAATCGATCTTGCGTATGCAGAAGTGAAGTTTCATGCAATCTTTCAAATCCATCCCTTCCTTACAATTTGAAATATTCTACAGAAAGTTAATTCTCGCTGATCTCAATCAATAAACATATATTATTATAGGCATGATATTTTATGAATGGCTTATTCATATAACCAATTCTGTAAATTCATATGACCAATGAGGCCAGGCCCAATAGTAACATGTGTAGGAGGCATCAATTACATTCCTCATTATAAACATCACTTATTAAATATAATAAAAATGTTGACGTAATAACTATTTTATGGGGCTATGAAACCAATGCCTGGGGTCTTGAGTCGAACACGTGAAGTAATATTATATACTGTTAAATTTCTATTGTGTTATTGATCTTGGACGTTGTACTGTTTAACTCTTAGATACAAATAATTCTCTTTCCATTTAAGGCTAGTAAAATGAATACTATTTATATGATGATATATTGAATTTAACCTAGAATCTCTAAAATCCCATTACCTTTCTATCTACAGAAAAACGAATATATGAGTATCTTTACAATTTTATATTGAAGTTCGGCAAATGTTCTATTGCTACAAATCAAAATATGTACATTACTTTACATTGTATATCTTAAAAGCTACATAATAGTGATAATTTTTACAATTATTTGTGTTTTAGATAAAATAAAGATATTAAAATAAAAAACTAATGTGAATACAATTTAAGGTCTGTTGCACAAGTTCAAAGTCGTAAAAACATACATGTCTGTATTTGTGAAGTATTTGGTCTGAATCATTTCAAAATTCCATGGGAGTGGAATACGCTAAAGAAGAAGTTATATGAATCAGACTTACAGAAAAGAGAAACTAAGAATATTGCGATAACTACGCCACCGCAAGACCTGATAGAGGTTACAATGTCGTGGTGTGACGTGGTGATTGACTCAGACATTCCTGGGAGAGTCGGTCATCAGGACCGTCCCTGTAGTCCTGACATCCCACAGTACGGTGTATGGAAGCGTCACAAGTTAATGGATTCAGGAAGTTTATTGGTAATAAACATAACACAGCTCAAATTATTAACATTGGCTGGAGGATGTATATCCTCAGTACGTCATCGCCAGTGCCCAGATGTCCGCAACATGTTTAGATCAGCTGCTTTACATCCTCGTGTGAACCGGGATATTCTTCTCATCAATGATGTTTATAGACACCACATTTCACCGACCCGACATCCTTGTGAATTAGTGTCGTATAAATTAAATTTGTTTCGATTTTGGTTGGACATTACATTTTTATGATAAATTTGTTTAAATAACGTTTAAAGTTATTTCAATGGTTCCAAGTATAAATTTGTCTTAACTATACTTACATATGTGAGTTAGACGTATTTTTCTGTTACTAGCTACGTAATACTGTAGTATACAGTACTGTTATTATAGTCGTTACCATGTAAGCTGTTACTAAGTTTGGGACCGGTAATTTATATTTTAATTTACTCTGTTTCATAAAACATAGTTCGCGATTTTAAAATTACACAATCTGGTATTGATTTTATTTAAAATTAAACCTATCGTAAATAAAGGACAAATCAAATCGTTTTATTTCATAAATACCTAGAAAGTGTTAGTGATTAAAAAATAGACGTCTATATTAGTTTTTGAGGTACATGAACCGAAAATTACAGTATTATCATGTGGTAGATAGGTTCATCCGACTCCTCTGTATTTTATACTTTAAGAAGAGAGGAGATCTTTCAGCTGTACTATTTCCTGAATATTAGGGTACAATTAGTTTCGAGTAACTGTTCAAAACATGTTTAGGATAGCAATAAACCGATGAAACGGCTATATATAATTTAATATAATTTAAGACCATTTAGTCTATACTATTTAAGCTTACCGAGTACTATTTTCACATCATGATAAATGTGTCTTAGTTAGGAAAAGTTTACTTGCCTTGCTACAAGAGATTTCCCTCTTCGTGCATATGTTTACTCATAATATGTATTCATTTTTAAAACTACATACTGTAGTGGGATGTTAAGAATACTTGCCCAATAAAATTGTTTCAGTAAGAATAACTACGTGTATTTCATAAAACAGCATAAACCCTCCCACAATGTAAACCCTCCGAATTATAGCATGTTTAGTGGTATTTCCCTGGTGTAATTGGAATGGTGTTCTTGATTGACATAAATTACGGTAACATTACCCTGATTGATTTTTGGAGGCAAAAACAGCTTAAAGACAAAACCTCCTCAGTACCTGCTTGTTTAAAAACGCTCGCATTTACAGTTCTTTACCAGTTAATACATTGAATGGAAGGTATCCTCGGATCAGAAAATCAGTCAATACGTGATGTTCCTCTGGTTCAAGGTTACCCCTAGACTGTCCACCCTACTTGGCTCAAGTCCAGCGTCTCAGGGTCACAGCTGATGCCAAGACATTTCCCTTGTTTGTTACGTCACAGTTTCCCAACGCCTGTGACATTTCTATGTTAAAACTCTCATAGCCTACATTCTGCATACCGCACCTCAGCATTAGACCAGATTCTATTATTTGTTTAGTAAAACTTTATATTTTTTATAAGTTTTCTACTTTGAAGTTAATGGCGTGAAAGTCTTTAATGATATTTGTTTTATTTATGCCATTAACAGTTTATTATTTAAGTTTATTATTGAATTTAAAATCATATAACGTAACGGTTTCGAGCATATAAAAATCGAATACAAACGTTTCCGAACTCTTTGAGTTGATACTCAAGCCTATATTCAAGTTTAATGTACTGGGTGGGCAAATAGTGGTATTATAAATTGAATTGTATAAACTACAAATACCTGAACAATTTTTAGGGAATAGTTGAAAAATATCAAACATTTACAACAGAGTAATGAGTTTCATTAAAGTACCCGTAAAGTATTTCTGGCGGCATATTTGATTCAATAGTGGCACGGCCCATCGCTGGGCGTATTACATTATTTTTTTATCTCTTTATTAATATTTATTTTATTTATGGGCAACCTTTTAACACTTTTCAGCTCTGCATATATTTCAAACCTATCCAATAAATGTTAACTAAATTCATATTTTAACATGCAATTTCTTTTTATTTTAAAAATTGCATGAATTGGAATGTGAGTACATTTTGATTTTTTGTAATAACTAGTTATAACTAGAATTGGTATAGCTCAAGTTTTGAGTTGGTTTATCTACCTTTCATAATAAAGGTCGTATTTTTATTCTTGTAAGTCAGGCCTTAGTACTAGCTAGGAATAAAATTAGGAAATGTTTAATATAGCATATATCTGTACTAAACGTTATTAACGCCATGCTACTCATTGAAATCCCAAACGTAACCTGGAAATCTATAAAATGGGTTGTGCCATATAATGGAGTACAGGACATCCACGTAGTACTAGGAATACAATATGATACGCAAAACAGAACATGAAATATTTTAACGCTTCGATTTCCTCGTATCAAATAGACAATAGCTCGCTTGTCTACCACTCCTTTAATCCAGTGTATAAGGCTAATGAAGAACTGGACGTATGACCTTGAACGTTACACGAGGACAAAGTATACTGCAGAATAATTAGCAGGTACAGTTCACAGGTAGGCGCGGAATGTGCGGGCCCCTGTTTACAACTGACCAACCTAGAGCCAGCAAATCATTTATTTAGATACAAACCACAGTACTGTCTGCATGACAAATACTCGGTCAAGAGACAGGAGCTGATATCGCGGTATTACTAGACGCCAGATGGTAGACATTGTACACATGTGTGGGGGCGTTACTCACGTTTGGTTTTTGTTATGTTTTGGATAAATTATGCGCTATGGGTACTCAGCTAACAAAGATGATTTCTTGTCTAAAATGTATATTAGCTAATCCTAGCTATTCCAAACCGATATTTCTCTTATCTCTTCAAATAAAAGTCCATTTTAGTTACTAATACCCCTGTAAATATCGGTTTATAATAATTAAATAATATTATTTATTACAATAACTCCTTATCATTTATTTCTAACTTCCGTTTGTAATCACTCAACTTGTATCATGTAGCCAAGCCAGAACTGATGCGTGAATTAACATTAGGTGTGTTTTTACGGTGGTTGCATCTTTCAGATAGCATCATATAACTAGATCTGGTGCTCGAATTGATTATAGGTATGGCTTATACGGTGGTGCACTCTGTTAGTGATTACATGCATTATGCAGCCAGGCTGGACCTGATGCGTGAAATGACTATAGGTGTGGCGTAAGTTGCGATGCACTCTGCTGGTTGTTCCTGAATTATTTAACCAGGTCAGATCTATGTGTGAAATGACTATAGTTGTTCCGTATGTGTGGTGTGGTTTACTCTACTATTGGTTCCTTGCATTAATGTAACCAGGTCAGATCTATGTGTGAAATGACTATAGTTGTTCCGTATGTGGTGGTTTACTCTACTATTGGTTCCTTGCATTATGTAACCACACCGGACCTGATGCGTGAAATGACTATAGATGTTCCGTGTGTGGTGTGGTTTACTCTACTATTGGTTCCTTGCATAATGTAACCACATCGGACCTGATGCGTGAAATGACTATAGTTGTTCCGTATGTGGTGGTTTACTCTACTAGTGGTTCCTTGCATCATGTAACCACACCGGGCCTGATGCGTGAAATGACTATAGATGTTCCGTGTTGTGGTGGTTTACTCTACTAGTGGTTCCTTGCATCATGTAACCAGACCGGACCTGATGCGTGAAATGACTATAGATGTTCCGTGTGTGGTGGTTTACTCTACCAGTGGTCCCTTGCATCATGTAACCAGACCGGACCTGATGCGTGAAATGACTATAGATGTTCCGTGTGTGGTGGTTTACTCTACCAGTGGTCCCTTTGCATCATGTAACCAGACCGGACCTGATGCGTGAAATGACTATAGATGTTCCGGGTGTGGTGGTTTACTCTACTAGTGGTTCCTTGAATAATGTAACCAGACCGGACCTGATGCGTGAAATGACTATAGGTGTTCCGTATGTGGTGGTTTACTCTACTAGTGGTTCCTTGCATTATGTAACCAGACCGGACCTGATGCGTGAAAAGACTATAGGTGTGTCTTATACGGTGGATGAACTCTGCAGGTGTTTCTTTGTATCGACCTGCATTGTTGTTTCTGTTTTATATTACAACATTTGCTGTAGTGTAATGCTTATATAAGGTTTATCTGTTTTATGAAGTTGTTCTGAGCTAATTTTGTCTTGTAATAGTCGTCAAAGAATGTACGGGAAAGTCCATTCACTATCTTATGGATTTCTTATTTAATTATTAAAGCTTCTACGCATAATGCATATTATACAAAAGAACTATTCGTTAAAAATACATATATCTGTAAGAAAGAGCCTTAATAAATAAATTATTTAAGATATGTTTGAACTCGTCCATCCCATCTATTTTTTTTTTTTTTTTTTTTTTTTTTTTTTGAAAGATATGTTATACTTAAAATATTATTAATCAACATCGAGTATGAACTCCTTATTTTAAAAGTGTTGAAGGTTAAAAGTGTTAATTTATGAATGAACAAGCAACAGTATCTCTCGAGTTCACTACAAATTAGAAAAAAAAACAATATTCCTTCTAGTTATTTTCAATAAACAATATTAGATTTCAATTAAACCATGTATTTCACATTTTCTTTTTTTTAAATAAACAGTATTTGTTTATTTATTATTCATTTCCAAACATATTTCAAGTAGATACAATGTCAGATATTGTATAAGTAGAATTTAAAATGTATGTAGTTTCCCTTGAAAATATAGAAGGCCCAAGGGTCGGCAAACGTAGGCCAATCATGTCCATATCCAAGCTCTGTTAGAGGAATCCTGAGAATAAACCACTACTTGTAAAGTTAACCACGTAGGAACGTGCATTGAAACTGATTGACATAATGAGGTCCAGACTCTCGTACAATAGCGAAGCGAAGGGAAGGTCTGCTTAGTCTGCTATCAGGGCGCGGGGTGCAGGGAGATTGAATAGCTACAACAGACCGTTTCGAGTCACTAACTTGTCAAGTGTCCAACTTCGGACTATTGTATAGTTGAGAAGAAGAGATCTATTGACGTAAAACTCAACATAAAAGAAAAGTTTACATAATATGTCTCTAATCCCAAACTGTTTCGTAAATGTAGCCAAGTTCGCTTCAATACAAATGTGGACGAAGTTAGTAAGAATTTTTTTTAACTAGGATAAATCTAAATTAAATTTTATAAATGGATAAAAATGGTCATATATCTTTATCACAGCGTTTCAACCTTGTTTAATTCATTGTTTTTTGTATGTTAAAGTAGAAGGAAAATATTTATTCTTACAAATCCGAATACTACTTTATATCACACCCGTGCATGTGCAGTATAGCTTAGGGAGCATATTGGGTTTCCATCATCGTCTACAGTATACAGTATACTAAGAGTTGTAGTACGAAGTGGTGTAGCGGTAAAAGTTGAAATACCTAAGAACTACTGAAAGGCATTAAAACTAATTATTAACAAATTAATTAACTATATGAATGATTTTAGAACTGTAACCCTACTTTTCTTATATATTAATGAACGAAAATATATAAAAATACAAAAATAAAGAAAACCACTACTATTATTAAACATACTAAAATATTATATATTATTATTTAGATATAATAGATATGTTCCAGTTCAGTATATCGACTAGTTTATTTTCAATATATTGTTTCAATCTAATTAAAATAAATTGATCTACACTTGGTTTTTTTTGACCAGCATAGAAGTTTTTAATTAGAAAAACGGATTTGGAGAGAAACAGGCCTCCGTGTGTTACAATACGTAACAAAATCTCATTTATAAAATGTCATATTATTATAAATTTATTGTTTTAGGTTCATAAATACGTACTTTACTTGATGTGGAATGCAAAAACTAATCAAATACAACGTAGTATTTTATCATCCGATAACAATAACAAACATTGTCAAGATGTACTGTTAGTGATTGTTACTATTTTGATTTCATTGAAGTTCACACCCACACATAAACATAAAATACATGTTTATGGTTACAGAAAATAACGAGTAGGTAATATTGGATTTCATTCGTTACGACTATGTGGGTGTGGGGAGGGGATAATTCATATGATAGTTACTTCTAAAGTAACGTGAATCTCATATTTCTCAATGCAGTGGCCATGCAATGTACTTTTCTCCTAGCAAGGCTCTCACAGCAGCGATAATGTGTTTACTAATTTCATCAATTATTATCATTCGCAATTTTTCCCCAAATGACATATTTCCACATAATTTGTCATAATTTCTAATTCAAAAACATAACAATCGCTGTTCTTTGACTATGAAGCATCTAGTACCAGAAATGCCGATTACTGTATAGAATAGTTATCCGCATGTTTTAACATAAGCAGTAAGGTAGTATAAGATTCCCTAGCGAGATTTGAATATTAAATGGACTGTAATGAATGGGCAGAGCACCGTGTACGCTCGCACTCCCCACCCACGAGCACGCGGCAGTATCTGTGATCGGCAGTAGATCGCGAGCGCGCCATGCGCCCACAACATGACGTCGGCGTCTCAGGAGTCCTCGTACTACGTCACGCTCGTCTCAGGTAGACTAACTACTACACTAGAGTCCACTGTTCAAAATATTGTGTTACGAGAATTTTTTTAGCAATATTCTAGCATGCAGATAATAAATTACGTTAGTGATTCATAACGTGTTTCTCCATAACAAAAAATCTTCACTACAGTAAAATAATGCCAAACTTTTAAATAAAGAAAATTGCAAGTTCTATTTGTATTTCTTACACTTTAAACAACCTTACCCAAAATGTGCAAGTCAGTGGAGTTGAATAGATGTTGAAATTTTTAAAAATTGAGCAACACTAACTTTTATTTATTAGAATTAGGGAACAAATAAATTCTGAATATAACTACAGACATCAGTACACAATTTATGTAGGAAAATTTTAGAAATTTATCAAATTTAATTTCAAACGAACGCTTACTTTCAGGAAATGTTAGGTATTATTATTTCTCACATCAACTAGTAATACAATTCTAATTCCTAATCATAATGAGGTTAGTTGTAATGTCTGTAGTATTTATATATGTAAAAAAATCGCATTACAATTCTTGCCTAATCGAAATCCCTGAGATAGTTAGAATTGTATTGGGCCGGTGGTCCCATTGTATTCGGAATGAATTCTAAAAACCTGCGAGTTTGTCAGAGACCCTACAGGTTTCCGTCTTGGGTTCAATCCATTTTATGTCTTATACGAACATGTTGCTCTTTTGAGAGCATTGTCAACTCTATGCTAACAAGATGTGAATAAACAATACTACTGAGATTGACAAAAATATTTCCTTAGCCAGTAATGTAATAAAACGTAATGAACTTATTTTAATGATGTATACTAACTGTTTAGAACTAGACAGTACTAAATGTTAAATTAATCAGAGTAAAAATATAATTTTTTTATTATTACAACTATTAAGAATATCAATAATTCTTAAATTTTCTAAGAAGTTAAAGTATATTAATTATTCACAGACATATAATAAAGTTATTTGAATAAAACTACATGCGTAGTAGTTCATTATTATTATTTCGAGGGTACTTAATTAACATTAGACTAGGCTTAATATTTGGATTTTTTTATAAATATAATAGTTTACAATATAAATATTGTAATTTAATAAGAATTACTATCTATATTTACATTACTTCCATAGAGTTTATATAGGATTATGACTGCGCCATATAAAACGCTGTTTTAAAACCAAACGTCCAAAGCTCCTAACTAACTATTTATGCGAAAATGTAGAACAAAGCTACACAAACAAAAGTGAAGACAATCAGACAACTAACCAGGTAACAATGGATGTCGTTCTCACTTTAAATACTGGAGTCTGGTTACTTCCGCTCTGCGCTCCTTTTGTTTTAATTGTAATGTTTAACTGTGCTTCAGTGGTTAGCTTATTACCAGGTAAAGCTCTACTCGTATACGTACTTTTGTTTGAAGTTACCACAAGAGACGATTCACAGACACATTTGTAGGAAACAAATAAATCCCTTCAAAACCCTTTAACATTACCAAATTATGTTTATTTTATATATAAAATCAGCGTATTACAATTGCTCTTATGGTACCACTTAACGAAAATGTTTGCATAAATTCACCGAACATGCTATATGCTATATAGTGTGTGGCTTGTGGAAACTATAGCTATCCCACAGAAAGCCTAAACAAACTGAAATTTGGTTCAGTCATTGAGCTTGTAAATATCTCGACCATTTCGTTTCAAGATGGCGGTCGTTTCAAACTTTAACTAAATTGACAACTCCGTTATTTATGAACCTAGAGAGAAAATAAAAGGTTTTTCTGAAATACTTATAATAATTAATAAATATTTTGTTATAACAAACTTTTTTGTATCTCAAACTGTTTTTAAAATACTGAGTACATGAAAATCTACCTACTTCTCCCGACTGAGCCGGAAAGACTGATTTTATTTGTAGCCTTGGAATTATTATTAATTATTTCTCTTTAAGGAAACCGTATTCTTTTGACCTTCCTCGGGCAATTATTTAGTTAGGTGTAATAACAATTGGAGCACTAATGCTTGAAGAAACACTCTTAATTTGTATTTCCGCTGTCACTCAGTCACTTTCCACGGTTTTTATTGCATCTACATCAACCTACTACACCATCATGAAATTATTATTATTGTCTAAACCATTCGCTCGTAAAACCGCTTTAAGTTAAGTAATCTAATTTTTGTAGTTTATTTCCCTTGATTGTTAAACTACGATCCAGAGAAATAAACAGAATATTTGTTAGCTGGGGGGAGGAGCTTTTAAAACATCAACCTACAACACCATCATGAAATTATTATTATTGTCTAAACCATTCGCTCGTAAAACCGCTTTAAGTTAAGTAATCTCATTTTTGTAGTTTATTTCCCTGGATTGTTAAACTACGATCCAGAGAAATAAACCGGAGAATATTTGTTAGCTGGGGGGAGGAGCTTTTAAAACATCAACCTACTACACCATCATGAAATTATTATTATTGTCTAAACCATTCGCTCGTAAAACCGCTTTAAGTTAAGTAATCTCATTTTTGTAGTTTATTTCCCTGGATTGTTAAACTACGATCCAGAGAAATAAACCGGAGAATATTTGTTAGCTGGGGGGAGGAGCTTTTAAAAATTCAATAGGAAAATTTAGAGCAAGCCAAAATCATTTTTTGCGTATAATTTTAAGAACAAAAGAGAATCATCTTTAACTCTGTATCAAAGGCTGAATATTTTACCACTCCAACATTTATTTATTCATAAAGTATTACAATTTTTTCAAAAGAAGCGGACGCAATGGAACAGAACATTTATATAAGCATAGGCCTTCGTACATGACGCGGAACGTAACAAACAAAGCAGTTATAAGACCAAAAGTTGATAAATCTTTTTTAAATCGTTTGTTTTTTAGGTCCAAAGTTTGTTAACATGTTACCAATTGATATAAAAAGTGTAAATCTAATAAAACATTTAAAGCTCACCTGAAAAAATTACTGATGAACTTTGAGGAAACCAAACAATTATTAACAGATATAATTGAATAAAATATTTCTGAATTTATACATGTGAGTGCTGACAAGATTGTACATAAAGTATAGCGAAATTTAACTTTCACGGGTTACAATAAAATAAATAAACTACGAAAGTAGCAGTATTTGATAAGAAGTGTGTAAAATTGTTCTAGTAATTATGTTTTGGTTGCTTAATTTTATGTTAATAAGTAAGGTTTAAGATTGTCCACAGTAGTTTGTAAGCAAATAAAGTGATAGCACTACAGAGGCCGAATACCAATTCTCAGTGTGTAAAATTAATGACTGATAATAGTGTATTTTGTTTGACTGCCGGCCATCAAAACTGTATAGGAGTATATTCTTATATTCCTACCATTTTATATGATGCATGAAGTGTAATGTTGTAAAAGGAATAAAGATATTTTCATTTTTTTTAACTATACCGCCAATCATTTACAGGATTGTATTTATTTCTACATGATTTATATATTCTTATAGTGGAGTCATTAGTAATTATATTGAGGTAAATGCGAATATACGGCACATTCAGGCCCATAGCTCTCCTATCAAGGTATTTAAATTCCAAGGAATCTCGAGAAGCTATTAAGCTGTAAACAAAAAGTTGACGTCTCAGTCTGTAAACCAGTTCTGTATCAGCACTGCTGGCAGCTGCGCGAAGCAGTAAACAGCCTAAGTGCTGATAGCAACAGTTGATCTACACAAAGAGAACCAATTATCAGCAGACTAAATGGTGGCAATGGGTTCTCAGCTCAGACCTCTCGTCTCCTAATGACCGTAATCATTTAAAACGTGTTTGATTTTCAGCCGGGGAAAGTTATACTGAAACTTTTAATTAGTTCCAAGAATCAATCTTATTTCGTTTCTAGCTTTTTGGCTTATTCAAAACTTGAAACAGTGAGCTGATTGACTTTTGTTAAAGACACTATATTATTCTACCTTGTATTATATTATTCCAAGCATAAGATAAAAATAAAGTGCATTCTACTTTTTAATAATGTAAAAGCATATCAAATCTTAAGTTTGATTTCTTGACCCACGGATAAATAAAATAAATCTATCACTTCTTCATCATATTAAATCAGTTTCTTTTCCAAAGTAGGTTTTAAATAAAATTAAAGAAAATATTATTTATTCAATCATCACCCCGCGTTACTGAGTCAAATTAACACTTTAACAAGATTATTGGACAGTTAAATTCTATTATGCTTGTATAATTACTATCATTCGAATAATAGAGTCATACCTATTATCGAACATACAATAAGAATTTAGCAGACCATTAAATAATACTTTTACTTCTGAGTTTCGTTGCATGACGAACAGCTGTCATTAATGAATTTAAATTCATCATGAAAATTGTATCTGGAAGCACTAAATGTATGTACTTTTATAAAATTATCCAATAGAAAAGTTTAGCAACAGAACAGTTTAATAGAACATTTATTCGGGTAATCAGGGACTCCGAGTTCAATAAACATTTTCATATCAAAGAACTTAAGACAAGAAACTGAAACCCCTCTCATTGCTCTTTGTCTTAAAAAGGATCTGTGCGCTTTCTTCCAGAGTGACAGGATATTTATGATGGATAAGGTTAGGGATAGAGATCCTCCTGTCTATGAGGAGAGATAGCGAGCACTATCAGTCATGTTACCTTGGAAGAAAGATATGCTTCACATCTTCCAGTCCAAGCGGGGACAACACTTTCTCATGTCCAGGCTGCCTTTAACAGTAAGAGAGCTCCACCCTCTTCAGCACTTCATCCTCCACAGTAGACTAGACCTCAATGTCTCAACATTAACGGTTAGTGATGTACCGATCCTGGATATCGATAACGTGTCCCACGTGTAAATAACTTATCGGTTTTTGCTGTATCCAGTCTAGGTTCAACTCAAAGGTATAAACAAGCCAGGTGTAAACCTTTCTTCTGAGTAAACGTTTTTGTTAACATAACATTATATAAAAAAATGAATACATTATTTATAGTTCGTGTGAGTGAAGTTCGAGATAAACTAAATAGATTATTTTGAAAATAAATGTTCAGTTATTGTTTTCATAGTTATTAGATATTCTATGACAATAATCGTTTGATAGTTGATATCTGAATGTTGTAATATAGCGATATTACACTTTATGCCGTTTAGTACATAATACCGCTGTGTAAAGTCAAAACTTTAATACAAGTATAGGATGTTCACTTGCTAAAACTAAGGTAACAATATTGTGATATTACGTTTATGTTTGTATCATTAAATATAGTTGTGTAAAAGTTAAAACTATAACTCAAGAAAAACTAGAACCCTGTTTAAGATGCTCTGTTAAAGAAGGAGGTAACAATATTGTAATATTACATTTGTATAACTGCTTGAAAATTTATGCTTCTGTGTCAAACCTCTGTATCGAATGTAAAAGTTAAAACCATAAATAGGTAAAAACATCAATAAGGCGTTTTGTTTATAAAGGACTAAGATATTACATTTTTGTTCCTATTAGTAAATCATTTTTTGTTTTCGCTAATCAATATTTTGAAGGAAAATTGTTAAACAGTAATGAAACTTTCATAATTAAGTGACCATTCATCTACGCATGATTTATTATTCAACACAATTTACACTATAATTTGCACTGCAAAATATTAGTTCTTGGTTGTCCTCTAAACTAGTTTAGATCGATATTTTAAAGCCCTTAAAACCTTAAAGCCAGAGTATATAATATCGGTTTAATACATCTAAAAGTATAGGTTATAATACCATAATACCAACTCTTTTACTGCAAATAGGAAAATGATCATTTTGGTCATTTCCAAATGTAGGTTACACTGATTACAATTACCGATCGTACACAAACAATGGCGTAACAGGAGAAATCAGTGCCAGTTCACTCACCGGATAACAGGGAGATGACTAAACTGATAAGACTATCAGTGACGCCATCACCACCTCCGAGGCCACGCCTCTGACAATCAGTCAATGGATCAATGTGTCAGTTGCTGTGATATTGTCAATGAGACACGTACTACGACTATGTGCTCTACTCCTAGGCGCGGTGTCAACAACTCGGAGTTCGGCGCTTCATCCTCGCCAGGTGGCCCTGTTTTTCAGTTACTCACTATTTTTATAAACTGTAACCTAGTTTTTTTTTACTGTCAAGCTTATGGCCAAAATTGTATATTCTACCAATTTTCCATTAAATTTTGGCTGTCTTCTAGTTTAAGGGTAAAATATGATTATAATCTTAAACATTACAGTTATAACTTTTACTATTCTTTTTTTTTAATTTTACTGCCTTTATACTACATAGTAGACAGATCCATACATTGCAAAATAATGTTACTATTTCAAAGTCAACATTTGTTAGAGTAATTAATAGTTGGAATTTATGTTTGCCTTTTCAGTAACAAATCCCAATGTATCCTTCTTGTTAACCTTTCCAAATTGTTCAATTTCTTATAAATTTAGATCCTTAAATTAAATTACAAAAATGTACTAACATACTGAAACTGTATATGTATATAACTACTAAATCAATCATAACCATTTATGGAAGTTTTTGTGTTGGCCTGTAATAATGATAATGGTTGTTACAATTTTGATTTTATTTGTATTGTACAGGTTTAATATACATCTGTACAAAAATGTTTGAAAATGTTTCTGTACTTTCTACTGCGTATTCGTGGATCATAAAATAATACTATTAAAAACGGTCCGCATCAAATGTTCCCAAACTTTAAATACTGTTTCGTATAAATGAATCGACACATGGTTTGGTTTTCACACAACAATAAATTCACAATGTCATAATTTCAATTGCGTTAGTGTTCATCTACAACATAGCAGTATGTGTCCAGTATTATAACATCCTCTGGCAACTCTCTTGGGCATTACTTCTGCCATCAGGCTCCTGATATCGAAGCCACAAAATATGATACGTCAACGAACAAGGAATGAAGCCCGTCAATGACCGAGGATCGAACTCGAGCATTTCACGCTAGTTGAGTTTCTAACCATCAAGATCGTGTATTTCACGTTACAGACTGGACACGCCCTTTTCTCTACGAAACAGGTTTTATACGAGGTATTAAATGTTTAGTTGACTTTTTGAGAACTGTAGTTGGAGTTAAGTTTTTAGGCTTCGTTCAGTTTAAACAATTAAGATTCTTGAGGAAATCTTGAATATAGCTAAACATTTTAGCAGCCCCGAGAATTAATTAGCTCTTATTTATCATAGTATTTTGATCAGTTTCATTTTCAGACTGCTAAGTAGAAATAAATATTATGATAAATCTATTTAGATGGATAAATTATACATCAATTTATCCTAATGACAGACAAGCATGTTTGATTTAAAATATCTTATTATCTAATCCGTGGAATTTACCATTTAATTTCCAAGAGTAGTTAACAAAGACAATCTAGAACCAATCGAATCACCGAGCCTAGTAACTATGACCAGTTAGCAGAATTTGCTAGATAGTAGTTCCTAGATTTGGTACGAAGAGATGCGGATTCACTCCCACCACGGTGACGTCACTCTTAAGTGTATTTGCCGGAAATATTGTACACTGGCCTTCCAGATCATCTGGCCTTACGCACTTTACGAAGACAATGTCACAACTTATAGAGTTTACGCTGCCCACATTAGTGACACGCGTATTTATACATAAAACGTCAGAAAATAATATTACAATATATAAAATAATATTATAATCTATTATTGATTGAGACGTTTATCAACATTTGTTGAAATAGCCATTTACTACGTTTTTGTACAATAGTTTAAGATATTTTTCTATTGTTCCAAATAACAATTAATATTCACTTTAAGTATCCTTTATTCAAACCATTTTATATTTTATTTCTGAATTGTATGTTGTTATCTGTTTATTCGTTAAATAATACATAATTGTAGGCAAATTTAAAACTTTTTCCCAACTTACACGAACTTTTTTTTATTATTTTCTCACATGAGCAAGCTGTTGGAGTTTTCTTTTATGTTCGTATATCGTTAGTACCTCTATATGACACAACAGTAAAATTCATAAAAATAAAGCTTTGAATAGACCTCTTGAGCTTTAATGATAAGTACAGTTGTGCCTGCAGTTTGCGTAGACCCTTGTTACCATAAAATTACTTTATTTACCATATTGTGTTTCTCAAACTTCCGTTTTGAAAAAGCTATGTATATAGCCGATAGTTTGTATACTGAGTATAGGTTTCCTACGTAGTGAATACTTATATGTTATTCTATATAATGCTATTCATTCTTTTGGTAGGAACCTTGGCAAGTAACTTTAACAGGGGCTTATATAACCTGCAGACATAACAGACTGGTAGCTTATGGCTGCTGATAGCAGAGCATGAAGCATTGTTGAGAGAGCCAAAACGTTTAAGGAGTTGTTCAAGTAACTTCAAAGAAACATTTCAAAGCAGATGACAAAAACCAATGTACACAGTTATAATTGCGACGAACAAAACAAACCAATGCCAGTGAATATTCTCTAGTAAGCAGTTTATTACACTAAACACAAGCAATCCGCCATTACTGCACCGGCCAATGTTATTTGCCGTCCTTGGGTAGCGGATGGTGACTATTTGTAACCTTTATAATGATCCAGCAAATTTTATTAATTGAACCGGAGTGGGTGCTGCAGATGATTAATTGATAGATGTATTGTCGATTGACGACCATTAATTGTCTCTAATTGATACATTTTAAAAGCTTTGACCTCTGAAAATAGTGTCTAGACAGCTGCATTGAACAAAAAACTGAAACAAAAGATTGCGACCACGACTGTGACCATTTGGATCCGGTCACGGTCACGGTCTACTCTGCGTGCTCACGAAACAATAATTTACGGCTGTGATCTACTCGGAGTGCCGCGGGCGTGCACATTCCTGGACGTTCCCTTGGTCCGCGCTCCGACACCGTTTTCTGACGTGACTTTTCAATTTGCTGTCGTATCCTGTATACAACAATCTGCCTGGTTGTGGCGGGGTTTTTTTCTTTGGGTTGACTGTGTGTGGGCGTCGTTTATGTCATCTCAGGCCTACTGCATTCTCCTAGCCTTGTAAAGTAGTTTGGACAAGAAAATTTAGATTAATAATTTAGATAGAAACTGAATTTTAGTATACAGGGTGATTCAAAAAGAATACAACTTTAAAAATTTGTATTTAATGGAAGAAACATAATAGAACCTCTGTTATACATGATTATAAAGAGTGTTAAAAAGAATTTTTTCACTCAAAAACAAGTTCAGAGATATTCAATATGACCCCCTCCAGACACTCGAGCAAAAAAAACCCGATACTCAAACTTATTCCAAACTCTCAGTAGCATATCAGGCGTAACAGTTTAGATAGCTGTTGTTATTTTTTGTTTCAAATCATCAATGGTGGCTGGGAGAGGTGGCCAAAAACAACCTATAAGAAAAAATCGCAGGAGGTAAGGTCAGGACTTCTTGGAGGCCAGTGATGAAGTGCTCTGTCGCGGGCTGCCTGGCGGCCGATCCATCGCCTCGGGTAGTTGACGTTCAGGTAATCACGGACAGATAAGTGCCAATGTGTTGGCGATCCAATCTGCTGAAATATGAATTGTTGTGCTTCTTCTTCGTGCTGAGGGAACAGCCAATTCTCCAACATCTCCAGATACTGTAGTCAGTTACAGTAGCACCTTCGATGAAAAAGGGACCTAAAACTTTATTGGCTGAAATTGCACAGAAAACGTTCACCTTAGACGAGCCACGTTCATGCTCAATTTTTTTCCCGCGGATTATCAGTGCCCCATATACGGACATTGTACCGGTTGACTTTCCCGTTTGTGTGGAAAGTAGCTTCATCATTAAACACAATCTTCGAAACGAAAGATTCATCTGCTTCTATTTGAGCAAGGATAAACTCACAGAAATCGATTCTTTTGATCTTATCAGCTGCAGAAAGGGCTTGAACCAATTTCAGACGATAAGGTTTCATTACTAACCTTTTTTGTAGGACTCTCCATACAGTTGTTTGTGGAAGTTGCAGCTCTCTGCTAGCTCTTCGAGTCGATTTACCCGGGCTGCGAACAAATGCTTGCTATAGGCCTATGCGTGCTACATTTTCATCACTTGTGCGCGGCCGTCCAGAACTTTTCCCTTTGTACAAATACCCATTCTCTATAAACTGTTTATACCAACGTTTGATACACCACCTATCAGGAGGTTGAACACCATACTTCGTCCGAAATGCACGCTGAACAACTGTCGTCGATTCACTTCTGCCATACTCAATAACACAATAAGGTTTCTGTTTAGCAGTCGCCATCTTGGCATCAACTGACGCTGACGCTTTATCAAAAGCGCCTAAAGTGAACAAATGAGCAACTAAATTAAACTTTAGAGCTTCCTTAATTTACCGACATATAGTGCTTAGCTCTCCTTTTATTCCCTACAGTGTTATAAATTTCTAAACTTGTGGTATTCATTTTTAATCACCTTGTATTATCAATACAGCCAATCCAACACTATGGTTTGAGAGCGTAACTTCTCTTAACCACTGGAATTGGTATTTTGTTGAGAAATTGTCATAGGAATCAAGATATAATCTCTCCAGTACCATATTTGTAAATTAAGAGTTGATTTATTAACTCATTTCCATACAACGTTTGTTAACTATTATTTCAAACCGTAGTAAATTGGGTACTAAATGTGTCGAAAAACTATTGGATTTCCATTTTTAACTGGAAAAATTTTGTAAAACTTTCTTTTCAGTTAATACTTTCTAAAAATATTATTTTTGGGGTTATCAACTGATATATTATGAAAGTATAGTACGTCAATATGCAAAGTGCTGTTAAATGAAATCAGTAAAACTTATTTTGTCGCTATTTACTCGTATAAAATTGTTTTTATTAAAGCTGTAATGACTAATGAATTTTGATTGAGATCTTATATTTAACATTTGCCAAATCATAACTTTTATTCGTTAATCGTAACAATGTGGATTTCTATACACTTATAAAAGATATAAACAGACTAACGTTATATTTATAAAACACAACCTAATTTATTCAGTCCATGTAAAATAAATATAAATTATTAAAAATAGTAGTGTTTGTTTTTATATGAACGGTAATTTTGAAATAGATGGGCAAGGCAGGCCTGTCCAAAATCAAGTAAAGATCGCCTTTAGAGGCAGTATCGACCTCATAGTAACATCGAGAAAAGGAGCTTAACCGGACATTTCGTCCACCAAATTACGTGTTAGCTTACTCATTTACTTGTCGTGGTGAGAGTTAGCTTTCATCTCAGTTAATAGCTTTAGTGACCGTTAATCAACACTGCAGCGTCCAGATTGAATTTTCTGTGGCTCCTTCGGTTATAATGATGATTTAGTGTTTCGTATAGTTATTAGCAAACATTGGAGATTTGCATTCACCCATATCTACTTTGAAGAGTATATCTGGTTTGTGTCGAGGGTTTTCGAACTTCTTTTCGAGATTCCTTTCAATTTTATTTTACCTGTCCTATAGCTAAAGTAACTAACGTGAAACAACGTATGTCAAAAGTAGTGGAGACGAGCCCAGCCCTTCCAAAACTATCACAGGGAAATATATAAACCTTTAACAAGGGTGTAATTTTGCTAATAAATTTAGTACGAAGATGTTAGTTACTACTTCTTGCCATTTAAAAGTTAAAATAGCAAACGATAATAATATGAATACGAAATTGTACGCTAGTTTGTAATAACGAAATAAATTAAATAGTAATCGGTGGCTGGCCGTTGAGCGTGACTAGCAAGGACGGCCCAAAAATCGGTTCAGCGTTTTACTTTTGCAAACGTAACTAATACAGGCTATAAGGAACGTTACAATACTATTAACATAACAAACAATATTTAACAAACGATCAGTATTCTCCAACAGTCCGACACAGAGTAAGTGGTGTAGAGCGAGTCTAGCATGCTAATGTACAGTTCAGGTCGTGGCCGTGATGAACTGCTTGTGAGGGCTGCGGTGTTCAGCGTGTTTATCACTTGTGTACTGAACCAGTAAGTATCGTGCAACACACGCTACATCGCCGTTGTTATTTATTTGGTAATTAATATTCTCCAGCAGTCCGACACAGAGTAAGGGGTCTAGAGCGAGTCTAGCATGCTAATGTACAGTTCAGGTCGTGGCCGTGATGAACTGCTTGTGAGGGCTGCGGTGTGTTCAGCGTGTTTATCACTTGTGTACTGTACTGTACATCGTCGCAACACACGCTACATCGCTGTTGTTATTTATTTGGTAATTAATATTCTCCCCCAGACCGACACAGAGTAAGTGGTGTAGAGCGAGTCTAGCATGCTAATGTACGGTTCAAGTCGTGTCCATGATGAACTGCTTGTTAGGGCTGCGCTGTTCAGCGTGTTTATCACTTGTGTGCTGTACCTGTACATGTCGCACAACACACGCTATATCGCTGTTGTTATTTATTTGGTAATTAATATTCTCCAGCAGTGCGGCACAGTGTAAGTGGTTTAGAGCGAGTCTAGCATGCTAATGTACAGTTCAGGTCGTGGCCGTGATGAACTGCTTGTGAGGGCTGCGGTGTTCAGCGTGTTTATCACTTGTGTACTGAACCAGTACGTATCGTCGCAACACACGCTATATCGCTGGTATGATATTTATTTGGTAATTAATATTCTCCCACAGTGCGGCACAGTGTAAGTGGTTTAGAGAAAGCGAGTCAAGCATGCTAATTACGGTTCCAGTCGTGTCCATGATGAACTGCTTGTTAGGGCTGCCGCTGTTCAGAAACCGTGTTTATCACTTGTGTGCTTTACTGTACAATGTCGCACAACTACACGCTATAATCGCTGATGAATCTAGTTTTGGTAATTAATAATTCTCCACAGTGCGCAAAGTGTAAGTTGGTTTAGAGCGAGTCAAGCATGCTAATGTACGGTTATCAAGTCGTAGTCCATGATGATCAGCTTGTTAGGGCTGCGCTGTTTTCATCCGTGTTATATCACTTGTGTGCTGTACCTGTACAATGTCGCCCAACACACACGCTTACTATCGCTGTTTGTATTTATTTGGTAATTAATATTCTCCAGCAGTGGCGGCACAGTGTAAGGTGGATAGAGAGCGAGTCAAGCTTTGCTAATGTACGTTGCAAGTCGTGTCGCATGATGACTGACTGCTTGTGATGGCTGCGGTTTTCAGCGTGTTTATACACTTGTAATGCTGTCACCCTGTAACATTCGCACACACACACCGCTAAATTGGCTGTTGTTATATTATTTGGTAATTCATAATCTCCAGCAGTGCGCACAGTGTAAGTGGTATAGAGCGAGTCAAACATGCAATTCGGTAGCAAGTCGTGTCCATGATGAAACTGCTTTTTAGGGCTGCGCTGTTCATCGTGTTTTATCACTTGTGTGCTGAGTACCGTACATGTCGCACAACACACGCGTATATCGCTGTTGTTATTATTTGGTAATTAAATAATTCTCCACAGTGCGGCACAGTGTAATGGTTTAGAGCGAGTCTAGCTTCTACGTACGTTCAAGTCGTGAACCATGATGACCAGCTTTGTTAGGCTGCGCTGTTCAGCGTGTTCTATATCCACATGGTGTGCTTACCGAGTACATGTCGCACAACACACGCTTAACGCTGTTGTTATTTATTTGGTAATTAATATTCTCCAGCAGTGCGGCACAGTGCGTAAAGCGAGTCTAGCTAGCGTGTCCATGATGAACAGGTCGTCGTGTGAGGGGCTGCGCTTGTTTCAGCGTGTTTATCACTTGTGTGCGGAAAAAGTACGTTTCGTGCAATAAACACACGCTATACATTGCCGGTTAGTTTATTTAATTTGGTTAATTAATATCTTCCCCAGTCAGAACAGAGTAAAGTGAGTAGAAGTGGTTGTTATAGCGATCTAGCTAGCTTGCTAATGTTAAGTTCAGGTCGAGGCCCGTGATTGGAACTGCTTTGTGAGGTGCTGCGGTTGTTTCAGTGTGTTTATCACTTGTGTGCTGTATCTGATACCAGAGTTCGTTTCGGCACAATACCACGCTATAAACACTCGCTGTATGTGAGGTATTTACTTATTTGGTAATTAATAATTCTCCCCTCAGACCGACAACAGAGTAAGTGGGGGTCTAGAGTCGAGTCTTACGCATGCGAATGTACAGTTCTGGTCTGTGGCCGTGATGAACTGCTTGTGAGGGCTTTGCGCTGTGTTCAGCAGGTGTTTATCCACTTCTGTACTTGAAAACCAGTACGTTATACGTGCAAATACACGCTACAAATCGCCGTTTAGTATTTATTTGGTAATTAATATTCCCTCCCCCCAGTCCGGACACATGGAGTAATGTGGTTGTTAAAAGCTGAGTCCTAGCTAGCGATGCTAAATGTTACAGTTCAGGTAGTGGCCGGTGTTGAACATGCTTGTGAGGGTCTGCGGTGTTTCAGTGCGTGTTTATCACTTGTATGGTTAACTTGTGTACCAGACGTACATCGTCGCACGGGACACACTACTATATCGCTGTTGTTAAATTTTTTGGTATATCTATTTTCACTCTCGCCCCAAGATACCGACAACAGAGTAATGTTTGTATGTAGAGCGAGTTCATGCATGCTAATGCTTAATGTACGGTTCATAGGGTCGTTTGTCAATGATGAACTTGCTTGTTAGTGGATGCGAGTGTTTCAGCCGTGCTTTATCCACTTGTTGTGTGCTGTACCTTGTACGTATCGTCGCACAACACACGCTATATCGCTGTTCTAAATATTGATTTGGTAATTAAATATTCATCTCCAGCAGTGGGCTCAGTGTTGTTGTAAGAGGTTGTAAAGCGAGTCTAGTCTAGGCATGCTAAGTAATCAGTGTTAAAGTCGTGGCCATGATGATCTGAAACTGCTTGTTAGGGCTGCGCTGTTCAGCGTGTTTATCAACTTGATATGCTGATACATGTATCATGTCGCACGACACACACTAAATCGCTGTTGTAATTTATTTGCGTACTTTAATATTCTCCCCCAGACCGGCACACCGAAGTAAGTGGTTCTAGAGCGAGGTCTAGCTTGCTAATGTCACGGTTCAAGAAGTCGTGTCCATGAATGAACTGCTTGTTGAGGGCGTGCGGTGGTATCAGCGGTGCTTTATCACTTGTATGGTGCAGTACCTGTACAATTGTCGCACAACACCACCGCAATAATCGCCTGTTGATATTTATTTGGTAAATAATATTCTCCAGCAGTGCGGCACTGTGTGTACAGTGGTTTAGAGCGAGTCAAGCATGCTTAATGTTTCATGGTTCAAGTCGTGTCCATGAAGAAACTGCTTGTTTGGGCCTGCGCTGTTCAAAGCGAGTGTTTATCACTTGTGAGCTGTACCTTTACATGTCCGCACAACACACGCTATTATCGCTGTTGTTATTTATTTGGTAATTAATATTCTCCAGCAGTGCGGCACAGTGTAAGTGGTTTAGAGCGAGTCTAGCATGCTAATGTACAGTTCAGGTCGTGGCCGTGATGAACTGCTTGTGAGGGCTGCGCTGTTCAGCGTGTTTATCACTTGTGTGCTGTACCTGTACATGTCGCACGACACACGCTATATCGCTGTTGTTATTTAGTTGGTAATTAATATTCTCCAGCATTCCGACACAGAGTAAGTGGTGTAGAGCGAGTCAAGCATGCTAATGTACAGTTCAGGTCGTGGCCGTGATGAACTGCTTGTGAGGGCTGCGCTGTTCAGCGTGTTTATCACTTGTGTGCTGTACCTGTACATGTCGCACAACACACGCTATATCGCTGTTGTTATTTATTTGGTAATTAATATTCTCCAGCAGTGCGACACAGAGTAAGTGGTTTAGAGCGAGTCTAGCATGCTAATGTACAGTTCAGGTCGTGTCCATGATGAACTGCTTGTGAGGGCTGCGCTGTTCAGCGTGTTTATCACTTGTGTGCTGTACCTGTACATGTCGCACAACACACGCTATATCGCTGTTGTTATTTATTTGGTAATTAATATTCTCCAGATTCCGACACAGAGTAAGTGGTGTAGAGCGAGATCAAGCAAGCTTATGTACAGGTGTGGTCGTGGCCATGATGAACTGCTTGTGATGCTGCAGGGCTGCGCTGTTCAGCGTGTTTATCACTTGTGTGCTGTACCTGTACATGTCGCACAACACACGCTATATCGCTGTTGTTATTTATTTGGTAATTAATATTCTCCAGCAGTGCTTGACACAGTGTAAGTGGTGTAGAGCGAGTCTAGCATGCTAATGTACAGTTCAGGTCGTGGCCATGATGAACCGCTTGTGAGGGTTGCAGTGTTCAGCGTGTTTATCACTTGTGTACTGTACCTGTACATGTCGCACAACACACGCTATATCGCTGTTGTTATTTATTTGGTAATTAATATCAACAGATCGACACAGATGAAGCGGTATGCGGTATCATGCGGTATGTCAAAATGTCCATGCAAGCGTATATTCTGTTTTGTTACTATAATCTTCATTATTTACTTATATATCTCTCAGGAAATTATATTTATATGTCAATACACAGTATTTACGGCTAAGAATGAATAACGCCCACTGTATGTGCACTTTGTCAGAAAATTATCTTTTTTTAAACAAAACGTAATTATATTAAGTTCTACAGTACATTTATGTTAAGGTATTAACGTATTTTACCTTTCCTCTGTAATTAATTGTGGTCAGAGTAATACAGATTGCTACAGTTGTAGAGGTAGACGATTCCATTTCTCTGTGGCGTCGTCACTGCTGCAATGACATCATTCAGCCCTCTCGCTCATTACTCTATGCTAAACAGCCGTTGTCTCTTCCTGCGACCCGCCCTCCGTTATGTCTCACTCTACCAGGTCAGGTCATGTAGCCATTAAATATGGCGGCACTCATGGCCGCTCAAGCTGCCCTACCCTATCTGGAATAAAATTATCTGTAATAGTAGACGGTGGATTATAAAGCCACATTCTCCATTTTAACTGAATTTTTTCTCTCTGTTAGCACTCGCGTACCAAACCATAGGAATGTTTCAAAAAGCAAGCATTTTTCTGTTAGTAAAATTTGTTTTGAAATTAGTAAATAATTTTGGATTGAAATTATTATCTAGATGTTCAATACTCAATCCAAGCATTACTCAGTTCCCCTTTTCAATCGTCTGTAGAAAATAATACAATCTAATCCTTTTAATAGTCATCCATGTTTTATACATTTTCAGATTAAACACTTAAATAAAACAAATAATCATATTTATGAATTACAGATTTACATTAACTATATTCCCCGGGCCTTAAGTCCGGACCAAGCCCCTGATATTGGTGAGGTTGGTTGAACAGAACGCACTAACGTAATCGTATTTTATTTTCATAAATGTAATTATTCAGTTATAATTCCCTTTTTGCAATAACTGCTCTAAACATTATATCATAACATAAAAAACGTAGAAATTAAAATTGTAGTCATTAAAATATGTAAATTAATTTACTGTTTCATTAACAGAAAAGACGGTAAGAGCAAAATTTTGATACTTTCTGGAAGATCCCAAATCCCAATCAAAACTTCAGCTATAACAATAGGGCAAGCAAACACTCGATTGTCTGGATTAGGTTACTAAATCGAATTTATGTTCATATTACGGAAAGGAGAAGACACACAGATCTCACTGGGCCAATTGTCTCCGACGCAATTTGACGGCTAGATCTAATACTATCATTAATGAGATTTAACTCGACAAAAATAAATCCTGTTCACTGGTACTAGCTGCAAACCTCTCTAAACAAAAAAGAGTGGACTGAAATAATCCGTCTTCCACAATGTTATTATCAAATAACACAAGACTAGCATTAGTGCATAGCATAGAAAAATTGGTGTAATTACAATGTGGAAATATTTCGGCCTCGCTTTGTACAATTATCTTCAGTTAACATAGTTGAAATGTTAGACTAAAGTCCTTGAACATGATCTTCCACAGCCCTTTCCCAAAATATAAATTTTAATTATATCAATTAATTACTCTGTAATATCCTACTATACTATACTTCATTATCACATGATATAATCAATTAAGAATATAACTAAAATTATTACTTATAAATGCTATACTTAGTACCAAAAACGTCAGCTAGCCATTCTATTACTATTAGCTGAACTATAGTACTAGCCATATCATTGCAAGCCTGACTTCTAGCAAATAAACGGTTGCTTAATGCACTTATAGACCTGAGGTATAATGCTTAGACTTCGCATGCGCATAGAGGATTAGATTTTTTTATTACGTTTCATTAGAGTGGTATTACGTTTAAAATGGCATAAATGTAAATTATCAATAAACAATCAAACCAAACAGCCAGGCTTGCAATGATATGTCTCATACTTGTAGCTCTTTGAACCGTATTTTACGGCATAATATCGTGCATTTTTGTTTACGCTATTTAATTGATTTTTAAACTAAACTGTGGTTTTATTATTCAAATTTTAATACGTCCACAATACGTATTTTTCATCTCGTCCTTCAAATTTAACAACGTTGGTTAGAATAATGTATCCGTGTAAGTTTCATTATCTTGTGCCGAGGCGATTTATAACGTATTAGCAGAGAATACGTCAAAAATATTAATTTAATTAATATTTAGTGTATAATTTGTGTCACTGTACACAAGAGATAAGATGAAAATCAAATCATCTTAATG
This sequence comes from Homalodisca vitripennis, assembly GCF_021130785.1. Lineage (NCBI taxonomy): Eukaryota > Metazoa > Arthropoda > Insecta > Hemiptera > Cicadellidae > Homalodisca > Homalodisca vitripennis. Next base: position 124,478,834 of record NC_060207.1, on the reverse strand, counting down.
GTTTATTCTTGTTTTTAACTCCGCAATAACTGGAGACACTTGAGGTAAATGTCCAGGCTTCGTAGAAACTCGTCTGCCCTTCAATATTTATCTTTATCTTTCTCAGTCAAAGTAGTTAGATACGACGAGCAGGTAATGAAAATGGGGTCTTCTCTCAAAGTATATAAGCCATTAGCCGTCTAATCTAATTTAATATTATCCGTTCATCGACATAGCTCAACTATTGACAGTTAATCAAAATTGGTTTATTAAAAAGTGCACTCCTCTTTGTCAACTATAAGTACTGCTCAGATAACTAAACTAGTCGGTAATGAGAAATGCGGGTAAATGCTGGCATTATCTCCGTATTATCTCCATGACTGAAACTTCTGGAGTACGATTTAAATATGAAATCATGATAATTATAGGCAAATTAATTAAATAATTACCACATCGATGTAATCGGAAACTGATTTACTTGCAGGTCATCACAGTGAAACTCCGCTAGGGCCTCTCGCCCTCTTCTCCTTCGTCTCCGCCACAAGGACCGACAAGGTGCCGGACAGGGAGCAGCGGGAGCAGCTGTGGCACACGTTACAGAGTCACTTCAACACTGGCATCTACCTCGACACCAAAGAGAAGGGAGGTTAGTGTCGGCTCTATATAGTGCGACTAATTCTAACCACGTTGAACTGCTTTGTCCCCATATTAAATTCAACAATTTATTTAATTTTTTCAATAGGTTACTTTTTAGGAGACGAAATTAATAACATCTCTATAATTTAAAGTGTCCACTAATGCTATATCTACTAAAAAGGGTATTTTTACTGTTGCAGTCCTGTTCCCCGTCATTCATTTCACTGATGACCGAGACTCCCTCAAGAAACGTCTCTCGGATGAACACGCTCTTGACAATGATTATGTTCTACATCAAGGTTAGTTCTTTCACGAAATTATCAACATATTCGCAATGCCATTAAAGTTGGAACCATTGTAAATAAGTCCAGGCCTATCAGTTGTTTCGATTTCCTTATATCATTATTTAAGAGTGCAATACATCGTCATATGGTTTTACTCTTATCCAGGAGTGTACAGAGAAGTGAGAAGTATCAGACCAGAAGGCGTTGTACAGAATGGACACGCCAGTAACCCCAAGAGTACCGCTTATATCGTCATTGGGTTCAAGGGCATGGACAAAAATTTTAGTCAGGTAACATATACCACATTTATACCTACTGAATATATACGGTTATTTGCAAACAAACAATGGCAGTTTTACTCATTTAGACATACTGTATTAATTTCCGCAAATAGTCAATATTATTTTTGTCTCTTGAGTCTCTGACTTTCTTATACAAGTCTTATAAAAAGAATTTAACTTTATACTGTAAACTCCACAAATACAAGTTAAAGATTTGTAAACATGTACATGGTTTAGATTGGTCTATATTATAGATATTTTGGGCCTTTCATTTTTTTGGCAATTCTTTTTTTGTCATCATCTAAGTCATTTTATTTAATGTCCAAATTACATAAACAGGATGCAACATGCAAGTTGCTTACAAACTAATTAACGTCTTAAAGATTACAGATAATAACAATAATACAAAATTAATAAATAACAATATATAATTTAAACAATAACGATAATATAAACTTTGAAAGGCCTCTGAAACCCATCATCTCTCTATATCCTTGACACTGTTTCTACAGGAGGTGATGGTGGACTCGTGGAAGGATTGGACGGGTGCCCGACATATCTATATGTACCTACCTGACGAAATGGGGCTCAGCAAGATCAGCTTCTACCACAGAGAGGCTCCTCACAGCCTCAACATGTTCCTGTACGTGGTGTTGGTAGAATGTTGTAACGTCTCCAACGTAGAGCGGCAGGTAACACTTGGCACCAAGGTACAGATTAATAACTTCCTTCATCAAAGTTCAGGATGATTTCCGGGATACTGTGTGCTACTTGGGACAAAATTCCTTTAGGCTAGCTTTGTAGCCAAGAAATAATCCTAGGCATATTTGTTTGGTAACCGCAAACCAGTTTTGAGCCGTTCTACGAAACATTTTTAAATATTTTACAATGAATTCCATGAATCAAAAACCATTTACTGAACATAGTATCAGGTATCAGAATCAGTAAGAATGAAGATATAGCAAGTCTTTTTGGAAGTTTGAACAACAAACTCGTTCGTTAATGTGTGAATTAATAAGGGTTTACCGGAATGGGCTTTCTTTTTTTATTATAAGGCAAGTTCACTTCAGGATTACTTTTTACAAGAATCGGAATTACCTTCCTCGCTAGCAGGAGATCTTTTCATTTTTAACTTATCTCGATATTTTGTAACTAAAATCTTAGTCAGCTGGTAAAACGTGTACGATATTATAGCGCTTACGTAATAGAAGGCTTTTGGAAGCCTAGTCTTTGCAAGAATAAATACAACTACTTTGATAACTGTAATTCTTCACCTTTTGAAGAAGCTAAAATAGTTCTTTCTTTGGGTTACCTCCACGCTGTAACAGATGAGTGAGCAAGACTTTACGGTTACGGGCTTTGGGTTTACGATCCAACTCACTTATTTATTATCATATTATTTTGAGGTTTATGTTTTAAAATTGTTTAGATTTGTATTTCTTATGGTACGACAGTATATACTTTTACTGTTCTACTATTAACATATCATTACTGTAATATTTTACGACACAAAGCTCAACATATGTACGGTTTAAGGGATAAATACTAGAAAACAATTCATTAAAAATTCTGTACTCTCTCTAACATTGAAAATATGTTTTAAAAAATAAAAAATTCTTCATATTGTCAGAAAGTATATAACAAAACAGAATAAATTATTTGTTGCAAAATGTAATATCTATTACGATTACTGTAATTTTAGAATAATAGTTGACTGCTATATACCTTTTAATACTATAATTAATACGTTCTATACTATTAGTATTAAAATTTTAGTTTACAGTGGTAGTTATTTATGTTTTCTCTCATAATCATCATTTCTGCATCTCATAAAATTAAAGGTTAAATCTAATACAATAGTTTTGAAAATCTACTCTAGAAACTTAATATACTATCACAAAAGAAATTATCGTTAATCATGTTATTTATTATAATTTCGCAATATATAAAGTAAAAATAGTAACCATACACCGAAAAATTCAAGATAATAATATACACAAACAATTGATTTGTTAATAACTTTATTAGTAAAGTCAGTTAACAAATCATTCCAAAACATACGAACAGTAAAATTATTAAAATCTTAAAATATATACATCTTAACGTTTAAAATACAAATACGTGTTACGACTACTTAATAAAATCATCTAACGCATATTCGGGGTGAAGTGATTGTAATCAATCAATCTTAATCTGTAACTTAGGCAAAAGAATCCAGAATAGGTTACCGTTAGCTGAGCTTAATTCCTATGTATAGAATTACGATGTTGATATGAATGAATTAGTTATCAAAAATTTATTTAAAATGTGTAATTATCCACGACCAATATGATCACTGATTGGTAACATTTGCCCAGCGCTGATGGCACAAATACTTTTACAAACATAGTTTGAATGTTAATATATTATTTTAGAAAATTTAAAATATCCCCCATCATGATGCACATTATTTTTTTAATATAGATTTTGTAAACAGTTTATTATTTTTTTTTTCAAATAGAAATTCATTATTTTTCTCTTTAACCTCAGAAATGAGAACATCGGTAAAATTTCGCATATCTTAGATGTTTTAAATTAGCAGTATATGCTGTGAAATTACTGAGAAATGATATGACAGTGATAACGCCCAATGACAAAACTTACAGAATAAAACATTTCTAGATGAGACTTCTGGACTTTACCCAAAGACTCCGGGCCGAGAGGATGACGGGCTACATATCAGTGTACGGGGTGACACCTGCTGACTGATGGATTGCTGGATATCCAGGTAAATAATCGATTTTGCCGTTATGTAGTTTTGTACATGCACGCAAAGACTCCGGGCCGAGAGGATGACGGGCTACATATCAGTGTACGGGGTGACACCTGCTGACTGATGGATTGCTGGATATCCAGGTAAATAATCGATTTTGCCCGTTCTGGTAGTGTTATGTAGTTTTTTATATGCACGCAAAGACTCCAGGCCGAGAGGATGAAGGTCTACATATCAGTGTACAGAATGAAATCTGCTGACTGATCGCTGGTTATAAAGGTAAATAATCGAAGTCTCCCGTCCTGCTAATGTTATGCAATTTGTTGTATGCATGCAAACCTATTTTTCAATCAGAATTATTTGAACATTTATCTTCTTTACAAACCACCAAAGTGATAGTTAAGACCAATACTATCTTAATATATTTGTAATCGCCGGATACCAAAATTGCTAGATAGCAAAGTATTCAACTGAATAGTTCCGCTTTAATATTGCTCCTATTTGGTGTAAAGTCTAGAGTTTCTGTAAGTAAGGTAGTTTCTAGTATGTAAGGCCCTTATTGAAATTTACATCTTCATTGATATCATTTAAATTCTGAACATTCTTCGGGACACCTAAAAATAATTTTACTCTCTTTAAAAGTAGAATGTTAAAGTTATATTTTTTATCTGTACGACTAAGTAAGGCTGCTTTGTATCAGTATAGTGTTTATAATTGTTTTACGTTTACTGAGTGTGCCATATCGAAACACTAAGAAGCTACTGTAAAGTAGATTAGTGCTACAACATGTTTCCTAAATTGTTACCACAACAGCGCAGTTGTAAAAAATCCTACACTTTTTAACTGGATATGATTATAGATAACTCGAAGTAGGTTTTTCATGAACATGTCGGGAACATTTCATGACATATTTAACAAATAATTTTGTTGAGAGTTAGTGAAAATGTTTAAAATTGAAAACGTTCAACAAACATCAATTTTAATCTGTTCGTTCACCGTTTGAGGGCAAGTGAAAAGTCCTGTCGCAGTTCGCAGCTGAGGCTGTTGGAACAGCTCACAATTGCTTCCTTTTACAAATTAATTACGGACTATGCTATGAAAGGGTAACATAATTCCAGAAATGTGTGTGAGCTACATGAACTGAAGCATTGTTTCTAAAATCTTACATGTGCTCCTTAGGAGTCAAAAGTTGAGAAATGCGTTAAAACGTGCACATTAATTAAAAAATGAACAACCAGTCTCTACTTACCTGCTGTGGTGTAATATTCAATGTTGTAGTAGTGTATGTGTATTGTGCAGTGCTATTTTTAGTGCGTGTCCGACTTTACATGTTCATCGACATATTTTGCTGATTGATTAAATTTCTGACATATTTAGAAATACAGAATGCCTTAGGATTTGACATTTGAAAAGGTAGTAGGTGAAGGTAGAAAAATTAAATGTTGAAAGGTAGCTGATTGTACAAACTTCTATCGAAACGGCATGTGTAATCGCCTATTACAATTGTCCTCATTGTGTAGCATATCTGCATGACTTCACCAAACGTGACCCTCAATTATATGTGACAGTAAAGAAGTTTATTTTGTATATCAAGTCAAATGTGTTACACAATTATTTGTGTAACAGAGGAAAACCATGTCAGAGGAAATGTCCTCGATGTCAGAGGAAAACCAGTGTCTGTTCTGTCATTTTTTTAAATAATTTAATTGTCACATTTCTAGGTGCAGTTGAGGATCAAAGGTTTTCTCGATAGCGAAGTTATGAAGAACGTTTGCAGAAACATCTGGAACAGTCTGTCAGATATGTTACCCGTCTCTGACCATGGAATTTGTATAAGATTCATATAAAAGAATATTTAATATTATGCTAATTTTTCAATAATTCTTTGTTTATTCTTATTTTGGAGCGAAAACATTTTTTTACTTAGATTAATTCTTGTAATTTGTAAACTCAAACATTCCATTTTACTGTTTATTAAGTTAACATTATGGTTTTTTTTATTGTTTGACATGTTTGTAAGAAATTGTAAGGTGTCATAACCAGAAGGATTTAGTGATTCAATTAAAGCAATTGCAACAGTTGGAAACAAGTAGTATACATATATGGGTTAAGAAACTGTTGACGAAAGATTTAAATAGGAAGCACAATATAATGGTCTGGTTAGTTGTATAGCTAGGAAATTAATTTATGTAAAGAGGTAACTATATTGGTAACACTTATTCAACAATTTTACTTTTACCTCTAAGAGAAGTCTACTTTAATTTTATGTACAAAAATTCGTGTTGTAGTTCTAGTTCAAAGAAACCTGATATAACAATATATAATAATGGTTTTTGTTATTAATGAGCATAAGTCTTGCCTCAATTACTGTCTATGTCTGTTAAATGTATTTACACATTAAAACTTCAATAACAAAATAAAATATTTTCATGTAATATTTGTAATATACTATTCTTGAAACAGTTTGTACATATCTGTTAATTACTTGTAACATATTTATAATACATTTCAGTACTGTGGTGTTTTATTATAAAAATTTAAGTGCTATATTAAATTAACATACCACTGTAAATGAGGTTTTGTTGAACAAAAAGTATAAACAGAATTGTGTGTTTAACTAAATTGTTCATCCCATTTCACATAATACCAAAAAACTAATTGTTAGTGCGTTAAATAACAGTTGGTGAGGACATTATATTTGTTTACTGTGACAATAGCAGGTTTCCACAAATTACCTTTGCAATGTAAACGTCTGTTTAAAATAAACTAACAGTTATGTTTCAATGATGTTTTAATTATTGTCACACACATATTTAAAACGTTCTATTTATATTTATTGATGCAAGTTTAATTATTTTGTTTACTTCATCATACTTTTCTGGTCAAGAAAATGCACTCTGTGTTCCTTAGGCAGCACTACGAGGTCTTCGAAAAAGGTTTAGAACATCGTATAACAGAGAATCTTCCAAAATACAACAATGGCACAGAAATTTATAGTAACAGGGTTTATGCTGTACTAAAATTGTGCTGACCCAGACAAGTGAATAAATCATTTAGGAACTAAAAGCTTATTTTTATTGTGTGAGCACCAATTTTACTTCATCATGTAATCAAAAGGAGAATTCTGCCTGAAAAAAAACTTAATTTGAAGTAAGCAGTGAAAGTTTTTGTAGAGATTAAAACGGGAGGGTTTTTTTTTTATAAGGGGCAAAAAACGCTGAGGTTATCATTGCCCTCAAGAAAGAATTGACACCTACTCGTATCTGGTAGTGTCAATTAGGTGCATACAGATTACATTGTATATAACAAAAAATAGGAATTTACAACAGTAGGTGAGTAAATAATTTATACTTAAAAACTAGATAACAATAAATATAACAAGGGAAAGACTGTAGAGAGGTCTTAACCTATATAAGGACTAAAAGATAAATAGAACATAAATAAGGACAAGTTTACATACATTAATTAAATAAACTGTAAAAACTTAACACAATTTACTGCCACCAAGTTAGCTGTAAAGGGGCTAATTTGGCAGCTGTCAAGAATTGATACATAAAATAATATAATAAGATTTATAAATATTAACAACAATAGATAATCTGAATAAATAAGTTTAAAATTAAATTATATTTTATTAATCAGCGACGTTGCATTCAGAAAACACAGCAATCTTTGAGTTGCCGTCTCGTCATCACAAAGAAAATCGTTCAACGAAGCCGGCAGATTCGAGTTGCGCTATGTACCGAATAGCGAGGGCAGTCAACAAGCACATGTTTGACAGTAATGACAGTGTCCACATGTGTTGCAGACCGGAGGATCATCTCTAACTCATGAGGAAGCCATGTGTGAGAAGCGTGTGGCCTAGCCGCAGGCGACACACACAACCTCCTCACGACGAGTCAGGCGGTTCGCTGTTTCCCAGAGTCCAAACGCAGTCTTTAATAAGCCGTAACTTGTTGTTGACGACTGCCCGCCAATCGCTATTCCATTTGGCTTTCAGTTTGGCCTTCACTACCGGGGTAATGTCGGAAGAAATCATCCGTGCGGTGTAAGGCTGGAGTTGTAATGCTTCCTTAGCTCCTCTATCTGCCAGCTCGTTTCCGGATACTCCAATGTGTCCAGGTACCCAGACAAGAAAAACAGCAACACCTTCGGACTGAAGGGAAGACAAAGAGTGCCATATTTCACGGATGATGATATGTTTTTGGAAAAAACATGTACGCTGATGGCTTGTATACCACTAAGGGAGTGGGGAGCAGATAACCAATTTTTTAGTCATAGGAAACGTTATATTTAGGGCCTTTTGGATGGCTGTTAATTCGGTCGTGAAAATAGAAGAGTCGTTGGGGAGACGAAATCCGTATCGTCTTACCCCCAGTGACGAAAGCACATCCAGTTCTACAACGTTCCTTTGACCCGTCAGTATAGACAACATCGCAAGGTGCGAGGCTGCCTAGTATTTGACGGAATTCTTGTTGGTAGACTGTTTCTGGAGTGGAGACTTTTTTAAACCTAGAGAGATTTAAAAAATAATTTTTGGTCATTGAGACGCTCCAGGGTGGGATATCACATTGATGAACGACTTTAAAACTGGTATTCGTTTAGGCCTATTTCATAAGCGTAGGATTTGGCCCAACGCCTAAGGGTGAAGGAAGATTTGGTCTCGCTAGGAAAGAATTATAGAGTGGATTTCGCAGGAACCGGTTCAAACGCAGGGTTTTTCTGGCTTCCCTGAAAGAGCGTGAACATAGTTTAGGGACAGTTGTTGTCGTCTATGCGAAAGAGGGGGTTCTCCCGTTTCTGCGAGAAGACTGTTATAGGAGAAGATCGAAAAGCTCCAGTGGCCAGTCTTAAAGCAGATTATGGACTGAGTCAAGCATTTTGAGAGCACTGGGTCTTGCGGACCCATATGCTTGACATCCATAATCTAGACAGGAACGGATGGTGGCTTTGTAGAACCTGAGCATGCATGGTCCTGTCAGCCCCCCATTTTGTTCCGCTTAAAGCTCTCAGTATGTTCAAGCGCTTCATGCATCGATTTTTTAGATCTTTCAGGTGAGGCACCCAAGTTAGCCGGGTATCAAATGTGAGACCCAGGAATCTGATATTGTCACAGGTAGTGATTGTCTGACCACAGCAAAGAGAGCGTTTGGCTGCTCAAGGGTACGCATTTGGAGATAACGATGGCTTTTGTTTTAGGTGGCGAAAAAGAAAAAACCCGTAACTCCGCACCACTGCTCAAGCCTGTTGATGGTAAGCTGTAAAGCTCCTCTCTCCCCCACCGCTAGCTTCTTTGTAGAAATGTAAATAGAAAAATCATCTACAAACAAAGAACAGCGCACAGGAGGGGTAACGCAAGACGATATGTTATTGATTGCAATGGCAAACAGATACAGCTTAGAACGCTACCTTGTGGAATACCATTTTCAAGCGTGAAATGAATCGGAAATGGTTGTCCCAAGTTTGACCTGTATGGTTCTTTCCGACAAGAAGCCCTGTATGAAAGAAACCATGTGGCCCCCTACACCCCACAAGATATTAAAGCATTTAATATCCCCCTTCTCCAAGCTTTGTTGTCATAAGCCTTGGAAATGTCAAAGAATACTCAAACTGTTTTCTTTTAATAAAGGAAATTCAGGATTGCCGATTCCAAGGCAAGTAGATGGTCACTTGTAGACCGGCCTTGTCGGAATCCGCACTGGGAAGGTGAAAGAAGATTATTTTTCTCCAGAAAAACCAAACAAGACGTCTGTTGACCATCCTTTCGAATACTTTGCAGAGACTGCTAGTAAGCGAAATTTGGTCTATAGCTTCCTGGAGAAGTTCTATCTTGGCCCGGTTTTTGGAGAGAGCGATAATGTGAGAGCGACGCAAGAATTAGGGAATGTGTTTTCTAAATATATTCTATTATATAATTTCAGAAGATCTTGTTTTCCATCCTCCGTCAGGTTCCGCAACATGGCATAATGTATGTTATCGGGACCTGGAGCAGAATTTGATTGTCGCCTTAGTGATGAATCAAGTTCATCAATGGTAAAGGGAAGGTTTAAAGGGAGATGTTGTTATTAATATTTAAATTTGAGGATGTCTTTCTGTATTTGTTTTGAAATTTTGAAACTCCCTATTGTAAGATGGACGTTTTTGAAATTTCCGCAAAATGTGAGCCGAGTAAATTTTGGAAACTGTCAAGGGAAGGATTCAGTTACCACATCGGTACCATTTTTCAGAGCAATAAGAGAAGGTGGGGAGGTCTTACAGCAAACAGATCGAAGCTTCCTCCAAACATCAGATGCAGGAGTAGTTCGTTTTATTTGATCTGTGTAGTCCAGCCAGGGACTGCCGCCGTCTCTGTCTAAAAAACCTGTCTTGCTTTTGCCCGTGCTCTTCTGAACCTACTTAAATTTTCTTCATTCGGTGATCTGTTGAACTGTCTTAAACATTTTCGACGTTCCTTTAGAGCCGCCGAACATTCTTCAGACCACCAAGAAACCTGGCGTTTGTTTGGTGAACCTGAGGATTTTGGAATGCTTCGCTCTGCGGGATGTTATAATATTATATGTAAATAATTCAGTGGCTGTATTTATGTCGTTTAATAATTCGATATTAGTAGTTTGATAAACTATGTTCTTTTTTGTACTCGTTCCAGTCAGCCCTCTTAATTTTCCACCTGGACACCTGCCTGTCAAAGACGGAAAGGATTGAAAAGCCACGGCAATGGGCGCATGGTCACTCCCTGACAGGTCGGGAAGTACGGACCAATGCACTCGAGTTGCCACGACAGGACTGCAGATTGACAGGTCGATTGCCGACCATATGCCAGTCCTAGGGCACATGTAAGTGGCCGAATCGTCATTGAGAACGACCGCTGCCACTTCATCCCACAATCCCGCAACCATGTTACCCCTCCGATCAGAATGGCTGGAACCCCAAGTGAGCGATGGTGTGCATTGAAATCACCAACCATCAAGAAAGGAGAAGGGAGTTAACTGTACAGGTCACGTAGATCATCAAGAGATAAATCAAAAGGGGAAGGTGGAATATATATGGAGCAGATGGTTAATTTAAAAGGAAACGTTGATTGAAACTGGCTACTGCCTGGAGGTTTGTGACGATGTTCAAGGCTCTAGCATTAACAGAAGAATCTGCTAGAATAGCCAACACCTCCACAGGCAATTTGTTGGTGATGAGATTCTAGGCGAAAGATGTCATAACCATTTTGTTTGAAATGAGTATGAGGAACAATTTTGTCTCTTGTAAGCAAATAAATTTAGGTTTTCTTGTATTTATAAGTAATTTTAAGTCTTCAAAGTGGCTTCTCAAACCATTAATATTCCATTGTAACAGCATATATAAATATTATATATTTTATTTTGTGCTAGTTCATCGTAATTTTTTTTCTTTGTTTAGATACAGGACGGAAGTTACCATTGAACAGTTTGGAACTCTGTCTGCATCTCCAAAGGGTCCTCAACCATATCGTCATCAAGTGATAATTGGGAGGATCTGGACGAGGATGGATTAGTCTTTTTCACTAGAAAATTCTGGATCTATTATCTGATTTTGTTTGTATGTTCTTTTTAAGTTTGTCAGCGAGTTTTTTTTCTCTCTTCCAAAGATAAGGCAGGTTTTCGTATTTTGTTGCACCTTATCTCTGAAAGTAGGAGTAACTGTTGGGCGAGCTTGAATATGTGTGTTGGACTTAGTATGGGGCGTGTGGACTGCCTGGGAAGGATTACTGGTGGATGTCAACGGATGTTGTCCGGTACCAGGTGCAAGCTGCTTAACCAAAGAGGCAACCTGCTCTGTTAGATTGAGTACCCATACCTTCCAAAGCGGTACATGACGGGCACTGTGCGGATTGGACTGGGGCTGAAGCAGCTTCGGAGTACGAGACTCCCTTTTTTTTAGGGGTTGGAGCGATTCTTCTCCTGTACTCTTTGCGGGCTTCGTTAAAGGAGAGTTTGTTAAGAGTAACGATCTTCAATACTTCCTTTTCCTCTAAGTAAACTCTACACTCCTTCGAAGTGGCCGCGTGTTTGCCCTTACAGTTCACGCATCTGACGTCGTTCTTGCAACCTTCGTCTTGGTGGCCTTCATCGCCGCAACGGGAACAAGTCTCAGGGCCCGAGCACGTCTTAGTAGAGTGCCCGAATCTCTGACAACGGTAACACCGCTGCGGATTTTTAAAGTATGGCCGTACAGTCAGGGACAAGTACCCAGCCTTAATAGTTTTTGGGGGTTGGGGAAAATCAAAGGTCAGAATTAGGACCAGGAGTAGGAACCTTTTTCCCATTCTCCGTCCGAAGCATCCTGACCACATCGGTTACCATTTCACACTGCAGCTCGTCCTTAATTTCCTCCTCACTACACTCCATCAGGTCACGGCAGAAGACGATCCCCTTAGAGGTATTCAGTGAGGAGTGCGGTTGAACAACGACTTCCACCTTGTCAAAAAAGCTTGTCATCTGAAGGAACTTCCTGGCTTGGATGTAATTCGCAGCCTCCACCAGGTTAGTTCCATTTCTCAGTTTGCTTACCGATTTAGGCTGACCGCCTGAGGAAACAAAAGCTTTGTTTATAAGGAAAGGACCTAACCTTTGTTAGAGTTTTGCCCTCAAATCCTTATGACTCACGATTAGGTATAGTGGAGTTGGAACGTTCATATTTTCTGCGTTTACTTTTTTTTCTTCCACTTTCCTTTGTTTTTATATATGATTCATTTTCAGAATCTGACAACTGTCGTTTTTTTCTCTGGATCATTAAGATCTCTTCCTCCGAAATTCTTTCCCTAAGGGTGGGGTGGTTTGAATATCCATATATAGGGTCAATACCGCATCGTGTTTTAGTAGTGCGGGCCGATTCACCGGGAGCTTGGGGGACAACCCTACCTCAGTTCCCGAGGCCCGGTTTTCCATCGATTACCAAGTCGGGAATACGCGCACAACTTGGACTCGCACGTGGCAACAGGGGCTCCGACACCCCTGCCTACTGAACACTTCCCTGACCAAGGACCGAAGTGGCTTTCTGAACCAGTACATGACTTACGCCTCGGCAGAGACAAGCTCACATCAGCTCTCACCGACACCAGATAGGGCATCTAGTGCCGGCTTAAGCACTCCCAGCGAGCCATGCACTGGAACGGTCAGAGGACGGTACTAATAAGACCCTGGAGGGGGATTTGGTAGGAATTAGGGAATGGTTAGGTGGGAAGAGGCAGTTTAACGTCATACCCAGGACGGCAAAAACGGGAGGGTATAGAAATGGTCAAAAGTATCAAACACCTTTCTTAAGACAGTTCCTTTATAGATGGCTGTCTCAAATACAACCAACAGACACATCAGTAAAAAATTGTGAATCATTCAATGATTGTGTGAAGACCGACTACGTGGTTGAAAATTGTAAATCTGATTTTTTCCAGACAGTTTTTAAAACTAAATTTAAAACTTTATTTTTATAAACAGTATCTGCTTCAAGAAATCAAGTATAATGACTAGCCAAAAGAAAAATGAGCAGTTGTCATATCCAAATAACTATCTCGCTTCCTAGAAAAAAAGTCCCTTTCTATGTTTCAGAGCTATTGTTCATACAACATTTTAAAGATTATTATCGTAATCGTAAACCACATATTTCTAACGAAAAATTGAACGATATAACTCAACTGGTACATTTTATTGTATTAATGACTTAATAGATAACTCATCCAATATTATAAATTGAGGCACGGATGTAGTAAGAGGTCGAACAGCCTGCTGTGGAGTGAGAGGAGAGGCACAGGTATCTCAGATAGTTAATATTTCAAGTTTAACTACCATAGTTACGTGGTGCAGCCTACCGTTGAACCTCCTCAGAACTAACTGACATAATCTCCCAGACCGCATCCCATTCCATGTATATGAATCATGTCTCTCATGTGTAACTAACACAACCAAAGCTGGTCTGTAATTATGTTTTATGGAATATTTGGACCTATTTTTTTGTTTTCAAAATCCAACAACGTGGAAGTTCTATCTAAATACGCTTCCTAAGTATGTTATACCACAACAAAGCTGCACTCTCTCATCGTTTTTCAAAACGGGCAATGGGTATAGAGGCACAACACAATATTAAAAAACCAATTTACTAGAATACAAACCTTTATTTCTTATAAACACTTGCATACGTTGTTAAAAACCGGTCACCCTACAGTAGGGTAAATAAGCCATTCAGCGATAGGCCAAAACTACAATGTTTTAAAGACATATCACATTTATTGGCCATACATGTTTTTGTTGCATAAAATATATGCAAATTGTTATTTTAATAATATTAAATGTATGAAAGTTTTATTTTGTCATTCAGGAAACTGAACTTTTCATAGAGCTTTGGGAAGATTTATAAAGGGCATTTCACGTATTCATCTTTATTTAAGAGAAACTTGCTCGTAAACTAATGTACCATATGACTGGCGGCAACCATGTCTGACGCAGGGGGTCAGGTCAAGTGGTGACTGGGTAGAACATCCTCCAGTGTTATTTTATTCAGGACATTTCTGACCGGTCTTGATGCAATCAGGAATGTCTGAGGTAAGTAGCTATATGGAACAGGTGTAACGCAGGACCTGGAAGCAGCTGTAGACGTCACATTTACCTCCCATGAGTTCCTAGTTGTTTTCGTATTGATCATTTATACATTAGACACCTAGGCTACAAAAGAGATCTGATTTACCCAGCATCCACCCAATGTAATCTAGATTAAGAGATGTTCTCATTATATCAAAGTGTGCACAATTGAGTGCTGAACGATGTTTTAGACACGATCCTCAAAACTCGTCAGATCAACCTAGTTTTCTACACATAATGCAGTTAAGGTGGGTAGGGTTTATTTAATGTGAATATTGGATTTAGGTCTATTTCACATTCCACTTAGTGCAGAAAAATTTGCACTACCGCGTAATTGACTCCTGGAATTTGACGTCTACTTCCGTCTGGAGATATCCAGCAAGAACGAAACAATACAGTACCTTGGCAGTACTGTTTCGTTCTTGCCACGGTTTCGGACCAACATCAATACCTATACTGCAATGTTAATCAATGCTTTTCTGGAAATAAATTAATTTTGAATTTTTGAATCATCAAAATACTGAGGTAGCCGACCAACCACAATCGTATGTGTGGAAATAAAACTTGTTTATAATAATAAAGTGATGTTACTACTGAGATAGGATCGACATCTCTTAGTTAACCTGGACACACCAGAGGTTTTCTGTGCTCAAAGAACCAACCTTTTATATTTCTATGCCATGTTGTTATTTGTCTTATAGCAAATTTATTCATTCAAGTAAACCAAACGTGAAATCCGGTAAGTAATGATTGAATACCCACAAACCTATAGGTAATGTTTATAGCCAAGTAACGTTCGGTAGCACAATACATGTATATTTAACAATAGCATTAACCTAGTTTCAGAAGAGACGTCAGGATAATGGCGGAAGTATGGAAATAACTACACAAGTTACCTTCTCAGCCATTCGACTTAATAAGGAATCGTTATAAAGTTTTGATATTCATCTAGGGTAAATGGGTATTATTGCTAAGATCCAATAAAGGTTTTATTAGAGTAAGTAACTATAAAGCTTACAGTTATGTGTGCTCGTAATTGAAATAAAACCATTTAAAGCAACGTTTTTTGTCTGCCACCGCGCTGATGGCGGAGAGTAATTATGGTCGTAAATTTTAATGTCTGCCAACACTTTCAAACAGAAAAAACTCATATTTATCAGGAGCAGAACCCCACTTAAGTGATAAGAAAATAATTGATTACATAAACTCAGATTGGGAATGTTCATAAATCCTTGAGTTATCCAGTAAACTGATTGTTAAATAGAATATTCCAGCTGATGTAATCTGTGTTTATAAAACGCCTCAAATAAAAGTGACTACAACTTGCTGTTGTACATATAATCACACATACGCCTTGCAGATTCAAGTACTCTCCATTATGCCTTCTAGAACATATTTTAGTGGAAGCTAATCTTGTTTCGCAGCCCAACAATCTTGATAATAAAGGTATACACATGGCTTAGTCCGCATTTGGAACCCAATCACGTTATTCATTTGAGCTGAAATGTTATCAGCACATTGTATATGGGTTTGTATACATTAGGATCTTCCAATCGTGTTATTGAGCTGTTCAATTGTTCAAAAGTTTAATTGTCTATTAGAATATAGACATGTATAATAGAAATAAATCCACCAATTTCGAACAACTAATCTTGTTTCCCAGTTCAACAAACTTGACAACAAAGGCATACACTTGTCTTAGTCTACTTTTGGAACTTCCAATCACGTTAACCATTTGAGCTGAAAGTTCAATAGTCTATTGCTTATAGCGCTCTGAACAGCACTATTATTGGTACCTAGATGTGTTTGAAACCAAGATCTAGTCAACACAATGGATGTAATTTTAATACAAAATTCTTTTGTGTGCGTGCGTGCGTGCGTGCGTGCGTGCGTGCGTGCGTGCGTGCGTGCGTGCGTGCGTGCGTGCGTGCGTGCGTGCGTGCGTGCGTGCGTGCGTGCGTGCGTGCGTGCGTGCGTGCGTGCGTGCGTGCGTGCGTGCGTGCGTGCGTGCGTGCCGTTGCGTGCGTGCGTGCGTGCGTGCGTGCGTGCGTGCGTGCGTTGCGTGCGTGCGTGCGTGCGTGCGTGCGTGCGTGCGTGCGTGCGTGCGTGCGTGCGTGCGTGCGTGCGTGCGTGCGTGCGTGCGTGCGTGCGTGCGCGTGCGTGCGTGCGTGCGTTGCGTGCGTGCGTGCGTGCGTGCGTGCGTGCGTGCGTGCGTGCGTGCGTGCGTGCGTGCGTGCGTGCGTGCGTGCGTGCGTGCGTGCGTGCGTGCGTGCGTGCGTGCGTGCGTGCGTGCGTGCGTGCGTGCGTGCGTGCGTGCGTGCGTGCGTGCGTGCGTGCGTGCGTGCGTGCGTGCGTGCGTGCGTGCGTGCGTGCGTGCGTGCGTGCGTGCGTGCGTGCGTGCGTGCGTGCGTGCGTGCGTGCGTGCGTGCGTGCGTGCGTGCGTGCGTGCGTGCGTGCGTGCGTGCGTGCGTGCGTGCGTGCGTGCGTGCGTGCGTGCGTGCGTGCGTGCGTGCGTGCGTGCGTGCGTGCGTGCGTGCGTGCGTGCGTGCGTGCGTGCGTGCGTGCGTGCGTGCGTGCGTGCGTGCGTGCGTGCGTGCGTGCGTGCGTGTGTGCGTGTGTGTGTGTGTGTGTGTGTGTGTGTGTGTGTGTGTGTGTGTGTGTGTGTGTGTGTGTGTGTGTGTGTGTGTGTGTGTGTGTGTGTGTTCCGGTTATAATTCCAAGGCTATAGTTATAACATAGAAACTGAAAATAAAAACGTCAACATGAAACAACAGAACCAACATTGCACAGCGCAACAGACCAGTTTCTGGTATTTACAGTAGAAACGCCATTCACTGTTGGTTCACAATGGAGACGTACGCTGAATACTTGGTTAACTGACTGCTGTCGTCTTGCACTTGTATTTTTCTACTTTAAAAAAATGTTTGTTATACAAGTTTTACTAAAACCCAATAACTTAAACTTTGACTAGCGGGTACAATGTTTATTTTTTCAGTGCATGGTTTGAAAATGGAACAGAATAATTGGAACGGAAATTTCTTATTTATAAGTACTACAAAACATTAATGCAAAGTGCAAGACACACTAGAGTAACACGATAAAACTTCTGCATCAAATCCGAAAATATTTACAAACAAATGTATTTTTGAGAATTGCTTACATTTCTGTATAACTGATTCCATTATTCGTTTGTCTAAGCGGTTTTCTTCTGATATTACCAGTGACACATGAGTAGTTTCTTCTAATATGGTTGTGTTGGAACTACTCGTATGTTCATCCCCATTTTATCCTAATTGTATTTTCCTTTTCCAACTGAATTTATTTTTTTTAGTTTTTTTTATTTTTTAATTCTGAGCATCCATTTGGCTTTTTTATTCGAACTTGTCTGGGAGTATAGGAGCCTGTAACTTGTTCTACTGTCGTACAAAATTAATTTCAAATGTTCAATTTTGAGTGATTATACGTGAAATATTATGCACACAGGTAAATAGAATTAGCATTAAACCACAAGCTTTCTTACACATATAGTAATGGATACTCAATTTATATATAGTGCAATATATAGTGAGAGATTAGGACGGACGGCACCATACGACTAGTCATCTACATGACCAAGCGTACTCATAAACCTTACTTTACCATATCTTACTTTACCGCTTCTTTGCCGGTTGTAACTAATGGTTGCATAGTTACATTACTGAAGCTGAACCAGGAGGCCTATAAACATAATAATCTATAAAGTCTTAAAAGAGAAACACGCTGTGAGATCCGGTGAGGCCAATCTATACAGGCGTCTCTTACTGCCATTCCCCAGTGAGTGTGTTCAAGAGAGTTGCCCCCTGATTGAGGTAATGTCCGATATTCAAGCATTCCGAGATATGCAATTTTATTTACATTGCTACATATTTCGTACTCAATATTATTAAGGACCTTCTAAAAATTGTGTAATTATCCTTCCGTCTATCCATCTGTGTGATATTCTCTATATAAAGATCCTGTATTTCTTTCCCTCAGGATGTTCTTGATATAAAGGTCCTGGAGTTTTTAAAACTCGAAATATTGGTTCCTCTTGATTCAAGGAAAAACACAATCGATTCCATCCATATTTCTGTCCAACTAAAAGACAAAATTATGTAGTGTGTCTGTGCAGTGTTTGATAAGTCGTTCCATGTAATGGCTTGTAGGTTGTGGAATGCCCTTCCCCAAACAATTATTACTTCCATCGATAGCCGTTCCCGGTTTGTGGCGAAACTGAAAGATATGTATCTTAAGCGGTAGCCGAGGCATGTTCGGTCTTAACCGCTATGAGCGTGACACTGGCAGAGGGATGAATGTGAGATTGTGTGTAATAAATGTTATAATTTATTAGCAATTACTAGTTATAAATTATAATTTTATTTTATGTGTTTTAAGAATTACAGAAGTGGTTAATTAATGAATTTGTTAATTTTTTATTTTTTATTTTTACATGTTAAAATATTATATTAATTTCCCTACATTGTTTAAATGTAATTATTTCTTTAAATTTTAAATTGTCGCAGGTTAAGTGTACGAAAGAGCCATGCGGTCCTAAGTTTGCCTGTATAAATAAAGAATTTTTCTCTTCATTTCATTTAATTTCAACTGTTCGATACTTTTTTTGTTAAATTCGGTCGGTTTTTCGATACTTTTTTGTGTAGGTTATTACGGTGCGATAGTTTATCTTGCCAAGCAAAAGAGAAAATTATTACCTTCTGTCCACTTGCTGAGAGGGAATTCACTCGTTCTTCATACATGAAAATCCTGCAATACAATGAAAGAATCATGTGAAATTTCATGACCATTCATGGCATTGTTCAATTAGTCCATGATAATAACCTTAGTAGGGCTTTTAGACTTGAATTGTCTTTGGTTGCAACCTTTTATTGTTATTTTTATAACAGCTGTAACATTTTACCAAACTAAACTTGAAGTCGAATTAATTTAGTTCATAGACATATCATAGAGACATATCATTCCAAGCCTGTCTTGTGGGAAATAAATTGTTGTTTAATGCATTTACGACTGAGATATATTGTTTAACTTCACCCGAGTATAGAAAGTCAGTTTCTTGCGATAATTCTAGTATTAAAATTATTAATTGATATCGCTTTACATTATTAATAATTAACGCAGTCAAACAGCCAGGCTTCAAGTGATATAGTGTTCTTTAATTGGCTTAGTCGTTTGTCTACATTTCTGCACTAATTAACCGAACTACTCTCCTGTATTTGTCGTATTCAGAAATTATCTCCCTTTTTAAACTAATCAGCAAATTCTCTCCTGGTATATAACTTTTGTATATACTTTAATTCAAGTAAATTTGACTATTTTGAATATTTATTTATGTACAAACAGCCATGTGTGATAGTGGATTATTCAAGCAGTGTAATTAGACAATTAACAGTTATTACATCTACAAAGTAATATCGAAAATAACTTTTTCAAAATTATAAACAGTATTTTATAAATTTTTATAAATTGTATTAATTTACGTAACCTATTAGCACTACAGATAGTGTGCTGATTAAATAATAAAACCACTCCTGTTTCTGAACGTCAAGTTGCGTTCAATATCTTGCACCTCACTTAACTACGGGCATCAGGCGAATTACTCACCTTCCACGCTTGAAGCTTTGTTTAATCTACCGTAAAAATAATTTACAACGTTGAATTTTATAAAACGTACAATTATTCATAATTTCAGAACCAAGCTTCATAACCAGTTACATGCTACTAATTAACACCATTAATCAATGGTGCTTAATGTAATTAATTTTGCAAATAAACAGAGTATTGCTTAAAGTCTTACGCCACATATACCAATAAACATTTATAGAATAGTACGTACATATAATCCCAATGCAACTGCAGTGTGTTTCATAGAAAACGCTTTATAATATACAAGGAAACACACCTGAGAACATCTTGGTTCCCGGTCCGAATCTGGTTTTGCTGCGCTCGTTTACCGTGACTTCGAGATTATTTACTAATACTGGTAGATACTCGTATATTCGATTTTAAAATGTTGAAAACATCAGAGAGGGATCTAAAATGTATAACACTCGTTTACGACTACACTATAAAGCTATAATTTTCTCGTTAATAGATGTTTAAATAAATATTACGCCTCTTTTAAATTTTAATATCCATAATTATATTATTAGTGAATAGAAACAGTAATTTGTGAGGTGAGACGACTCCTATGCTAGCTAGACTATGCGTCAATATATATATATATATATATATATATATATATATATATATATATTTTTGTTTTAATACAAATTTCACACAAATTTCAAATTTAATTTTTTATGCATAAACAATAATTATGATAATATATTAATAATTACTTTTAGTCTAGTAATACAGATAACAGTTAAAAGGAATGCAATAAAATTAATAAAATCCCGCTCTTAAATAGTGGATGGGTTGACGTGACGTTAGTAACAAAATGTATTATGCGTGGTGCAAATACGGAACATATTCTGCAGACGTGCAGCTGTCGAGCGGAGGAAGGAAATTGGAACTCGGGAACTACTCGTATTATTTGTTTGATTCTGGCAAATACTGCATATCACGTGACTTCGGGTGCGAGTCTCTTTCTTATGATATAATGCATTTTATATAACATTATGGCACGTCCAAATATATGTCACATTTCTTCGAGAAGGATAACAGTCGTCATAGCACTTTGAATTCACTGTTTGGACCAAGAAGAATGTATATACGAAACTTCAAGCCTCTAGGTTCTTTTCATTAAGGGCTACCGCACAGACGAAGGAACAATTACACCATTTTGGGGGCTATTAAACTGTAAAACACGAAAGAGTGTTTCTCATCCATTTGATATAACTGCATAAAATATGAACAGATATTAGTATTGAGATCAAAGTTTGTTTAAAACTCATAAAGATACAGTATTAATACACATGCGCGCGCGCACACACACGCACGCACGCACGCACTCGCACACGCACACACACACACACACACACACACACACACACACACACACACACACACACACACACACACACACACACACACACAAATGAAACCTATAGTTGAAAAATTAGCTAAATTAATTGGGGTGGAAATTGATTTCAAAAGAGACACTTAGGCTATGCACAGAATACAATTCAGGCGAGATGATAGGCCCAAACCAATAGTTGTGCAATTTACTAAGCGTCAATTGAGATTCTTCTTAAAAAAGTAGGAATGCATACAAATCAAAATAAGTTAAGTCTACTGATTTTGACTTGCCAAAACGTTCCAAGAACTAATGTTTATGTCAGTGAACACTTAACACCTTACTTCAAAGACATACCATTTCATTCTAAAAAGCTGAAAGAACAGGGATTTAAATTTGTCTGGATGTCCGAGGGTAAAACTTTTGTAAATAAATCGGAAAATTACAGAAAAATAAGGATAGCTGCTATTGGTGAATTGAAGACACTGAGACTGGACATTAGGGAGTTTAGTGAGGTGTAAAACTCTGATGCATGCAGGTGTAAATTATATGTACTTTTGCTAGCTCTTTGATAGTTAACCAAAATTGGCAATGAGATAATTTCAATATATTTTGTCGGAATATTAGGAGTGTCAGAAAATAGTATAATGAACTTATTGCTTATTTAAATTGCCAAACTAAACAATACAGAATTATACGTATTGACTGAAGTATGGAGTAAGAGTGGCGAAGGGGACAGATATTCCATAACAGGTTACAACACGTTGTTCCAGCCGAGGCCAGATAATCAAGCAAGCAGTGTTCTTATCTACGTGGACTCTGATATTCAATGTATCCGCAGATTTATCTTGCTGCCGATTTCGGGGCTTATCAACAACGTCGTTCAGATAACTCACAATAATCTTACTTTTATACTTCTAATCTGTCATTGTTTGGAATGTAAAGACAATGTAAATTTACGTACAATCAATTTAATTATAGTTTCGAAAATATTTTAGCTTTAAAGAATGACCCCACAATTATTGTAGTAGACATGAATATATGTATTGTAAAAAATCATGATTCTGGTTAGAAATATTTAAACAAAGTACTGTATTTTCTTATAGTTTTGAAAATTGTATCAATATTCCTACTATAGTTGTGCATAAGTTAGCCTCATGTCTGGACCATGTACTGATTCGCTACTCCAGGGGTTTAAATTTAAAATGTACTGTTTTAGAATTAGATATAACTGATCATTATGGTATAAATATTGAATTATTTGAAGTGTCGAGTATTGGAAAACGTCCATTATTTTGTAAAATATTAGATAAAATATTGTTTACTACGCAACTGAAGTTAGCAGTATGTTTCTATTTTAAATAATACAAACATTGATACCGATCAGTCTAAGAATGGAAAGCGAAATGAATGGGTGGGCAACTATTTATTACAATTAAGGTGAAAAGGTGTATTGTTATTCTAATTTGATTGAACAGTGTGAAGGTGACTCTAAACAGTACTGATGTAATAAACACAATTAATAAAATGAAAAACAAACTCAGTTGTGGTATTGATGGAATTAGTATTATAACAATTCAATAGAACTTAGATGTGCTTGCACCAATTTTTTATAGTATTTATAGAAGGTTATTAAGTCAGGGCAAAATGCCAGAAAAGTTTAAGATAGGCACTGTACTACCAGTGTATATAACGCACTGAACGATAACTCCTTAGCGTCATATAGGTCAGTGTCATTTATAAGTACTGTTGCCAAAATTTTCACCGTTGCCGCAGTCAAAGATAAACTAATGAAATATTTGGATGAGAGGTTGATATTTTTCCTGATAAATTTGGCTTTCTGCCGGGTAGAGGTACTGAGACAGCGGTTGAGAAACATGTCAGCACTATTGTGAATGCCTCAGATAGGTATAACTATACGTTATCTGTATACCTTGATATGAAGAAAGCATTTGATGTTTTGGATACTTCTTGTTATGAAAATATAAAATGCGGAATAGGAGGTTCAGCTTTGTCCTGGTTGGAGTCTTTTTGTAGGGGTAGAAAACAGATTGTAAAGATAAATGAAGCGTTTAGTGACAGCCCAGGGAGGTATCTTAGGGCCAATATATGTTCTTGATATTCATGAATGACATGTTACGCATTCAAGAATATTCGCATATGCCTATCACACTGCCCTTGTGTGTTCAGCGTACAGTAAGGAATCGCTAAAAATAAATAATAATAGTAAATTGAGAAATATTTAGACATCGTTAATTGAAAACATAATGTTAATAAACGCAACAAAATCAAAATTTGTAATATTTTTTGAAACTAATCAAACTCCCTAGTTTGATACAGTTATGTTGTTACAGTTAGTTTGAAATAATGTTCAACTGTTATGTCACAAACATAGTTGTAAATATAAATTTACATGCTCCGGCATAGAAGTTGTAGAGCAGATGAAATATTTGGGACTTTTCATAGATCACAAACTTAAATGGAACCATCATGTTGATTATTTAGAAAAGAAGCTAAGAAGAAATCAATTAAGCTCTATATCAGATGAGAAGTTGTTTTAAGGCCCAACACTTGATACAGCTTTTTCAGATCTTGCTTTGAAAGCGTGCTGATGTATGGCTAATAAGCAAAATGTAATAACATTGAGAACGTACATATCCAAGGATAAAAAAGCTTGTATTTATGTGTCAAAGGCAAGAAAGTATCTGACATGTAAGGTCCAAATTTGACAAGAAATTTCATAATTTTTGGTAATTTAATTATTTATTATAGTATTTTGATAGTTTTGTTAACGTTTCATACTGAGAATGAAATGAAATAAACTTGGCTTTTAGAAAAATGCATTTTAGATAACTATAAATAAAACCAAGATGAAAATTATAGAGATTCCGACTCTAAGTAGAATTTATTACTACCCAATATGACGTTGTTTTATTCAGATATCAATGGTGACTTTTCGATTAAACCTCACTTATGTTCACTAGTTATAGTTGATGAAATGAGGTTAGACCTTACTTACTTAGGTTAAATTAAGATAATTGTATTAAAAGTACAAAAAATTCAAAATATTTATTCACTACTTAATTAGTGAAAAGCCCGTATAAGGTCGTTTCCATTTTGCCGCCATTAACAACGTGTTCCTGCTAAACTGCATTAGTGTTATAGGTGTATTATACAATCGATAGTAGCTTCGCCCATTACACCTACATTGATGCCGGATTGGTAAACATGTAATGAGAATGTTATCATTATCATACTCTCACACCTAGGTCTATACATTCTTTTTCAATTAACGAGGTAATAATTTTGTTTATTACAATAATATTTAATATTGTATATATGCACTGTTTTGAGTTTATGGAATTATTATTTCTGCTCAGTTTATTTGGGTTAAATATACTGTTATTAATTAATAATTATAATTTTGGAAAGTTTAATCAAATTAACTTTTATTCCAAGTACACTTTACATTGTGTAGCAAAACTCAAGATATTATATAAATACAATTTTAACACACTTCGAGTAATCTCATTAAAATATACAATCTCCATATTTCCATTAATTAGTCAATTGTCTCATGGCCAGCGCAAGAGTCGATATTAATGAACGGCCTCCCATTTGTACGTTAGAAACTTAACGTTATGAATTTGTTGTGATTTGAATGTGTGTAAAAAGTGATTCGAATTACCACCTTGGGCTTTGATGCATCTTTTATTTAATTTGGCAACCTGTTGAGGAAATAACCACCTGTCTTTATTGAGTATAAGCCACTATTCTGTGTACTCCAGTTCGCCAGTTATCTCTCAATATACGATTGTATGTCAAACTCACGCCACATCAGAACATGAACAATAATTTTGTTTATAAAACATTTACAGTAGGCAGAGTTACAATGTTTTAACTTTCTTACAAGACTCAGAATTTTAACTGTGCAATTAATTGTACAATCTGCTTGATTTTCCAGTTTGAATGCCTTCTTGAATTGACTGCACATGATTTCCACAACACCTGTATAAGAAATAACAGAACCTAACTAGGGCAGTATTTGGCTGAGGACGTTAATACAGCAATGCCAGTGGACAATTTAAAACGGACATGGTCGATTTAATATGTCATGTCAACCCTTCATCGAGATGTATTCCCAGGAATACTGCACAATATAATCTTACAGCATGGAGTTCTGCAAAATATTCTTCAATATTCTTCTATTTAGGACACAGTGTCTACAATAATGACTGATGAGCTATCACGTTTGCTGCTGGTTGTAAAGCAAAATTAAAACAATAACAAAGCCACGCACAAGATTCGTCCCATGTGGCTCTTCATTCTTATTGTAATGTGTGATTATGAACAATAAAGATTTTCTGATTCTGAACTTGATTTAAGTGAATTGGCTTTGAAGTTGATACTAGTGAAATACTGAACGCAGTTGTTGGGCTCAAAAAAGTCTGCTGTTTCGGGGTTGTGTTTGTTTCACTAGAAAGTCGTGTCATCAACATACTGCACAAGTCTTCCTTGTTAATTCACGTTCTTTGCACTAATATTTAAAAAATATTCTGTTTATGATAAATTAATTTAATCTTACTGTAAAATAAAAACACTACTGCCCTTAATTTCATAAATTCGCAACAAAAATATACATTTCGAAATGAACTGTTTGTTTTCAAGTACAAAAGCTCAACTTGAAATATGATACGGGCGTTTTGTTGTGTTTTAGATATTCGAAAGCCAAACACGACCAAAGCACGGTATAGAGTTCCATGGTCTGGACATAACACGCCCGGGCAGGGCATAAACCACAAGCTCACCAAAACCTGATCGTTCCAATATCTGAAGTTGTTTTGATCTCGATAAAAACCCGATATTTAGATACTGTACCTGTTGTTTTTCTGGGTAACGGGTTAGGCGGTGTGTCTGTGTGAGAATAATGTATTTACGCAGTGATACAAATACAAAACAGTAAACAAGTTACAATAATGTATGTTACAACTTTTTTATGTCAAGTATGGTGTGGAGATAGTGAACGTACAAATTTTTAAGCAATAAAAAACACTTCGGGAATAATTTTGAACACGATAACTACTATAGTTCTTAATGGATTCTGACCAAACGTTTCCATGAAATTTAAAAAGTTTTCTATAATGCATACCGCAGTTGCATATAAATCAGTTGAGTCAAAATTATAATATTTTTAAAAGTTTTATAACTATTACATTTTGCAGAAGACCTTAAACATTTAATGCAATAACTCTTGTTATTTGAACGTATTAATTATAAATACAGTTACAACCAATGGTGTTAATTATTATAAATAGTTATTATCATAAAATAACAAAACTGTACATCGTATAAAAGTTGGCGTTTACAGTAATTCTTGTTTGGTAGAAAAAAAGTAAAAGTAAAGTAAAGATGTCTTATTTTACCAGGCGAAGTTAGGGCTAAGAAGCCCTCTCTCACACAACCTGAGTACTAATGGCTTGAAGGTGACGATAAACGATACTTGTCTGTAATAAAAAAAAACTTCTACCACTGAATGAACTACCGTGTGTTACTTGAGATGTGTCATACTTGTGTGTTTCTGTATGATGGCTCTCAGCAATGAAAATTTCATCAATTAACTGTTCCAATTGTGATCTATTTTTCAAATCTTTTGCTTGTAACAACAAGCATTAAACTATATTCATCCACTTGTCAGTTTTGATCTATTGTAGTTGTGTGAAGGTTTGTAACGAAAATTTGTATAATAGAACAATAAAAATGCAAGAAGACAGCAGTCAGTTTTCCAGTATTCAGCGCATGCCTCCATTGTGAACCAACAGTGAATGGCGTTTCTACTGTAAATACCCGACCGAGTCCGGGTCTGTTTCACTGTTCCAATGTTCCACTCGTCGCGTCGGTTCTGTTGTTCCATGTTGACACAAAGGCGTTCTCTTGAGCTTCTATTGTATAACTGTAGCTTTGGAAATATAAGTTAATTGGAATATATTTAAGAATATTTCGTGTTAAAGTTATTTTGTGTTTCCCTAGATGTAAAGCATGTTTAGTACTAAAATAGCGCTATCAACTACATTTGGTAATAAACAATAGGCCTTTAAGCCCAAATGACTAGCGTTATTGCTCCCAAACATAGACTAAGCGTATGGATGGGTTCTTGGGATTTTTGGATTGGAATTATTACTTTGTATATGTCTACAACTGATTTTAAATCAAAAGACCACAACTTCAATTCATAGAATTCACAATAAAGTATTTGGCAACTGCTAAAGAACACGGTTTACATTTTCAAGTATATTCTAACATCAGCCTACTGTTTAACTTCAATTTATATAATTTCCAATATTTAGCAATGCCTGTATTGCATGATTAATGATTTCCTAATCACTTAATTTGCGTGGGGGCTTGCTCTTGTTAAATACATTCTTTTCATCACACTTCATATTAATGGGCTACTTTCAAATTCAGCTGAGATATGCAAGCTATCGTTTCTCTTTAATTTTCCGTCTCCAAAAAATTACTTTCCCTATGTAAACTATTTTTTCCTTATGTCAACTATTCTTTCCCTATGTAAACATCTCTTTCCTTGTATAAAAACAATTGTTATTCCGTTATTTGTTTTGATGGTTCTGTGCTTCAACAACTGATTTTAACACCAAAATTAATTATAAAATAGTTTTATTTTTCCTTGTGGGAGAATAATTACTGCACTAGGAAATTTCGGATAATCTTTTAAACGATTTCGTTTGCTTTTTTCATCGTGATGTAAAGTATCGTTCAATACTCGGCGGTCCCGCAATAGGTCGCTTTAGAGTAAAATATTTATAACACATTCATTCCCGACACGAGTATTAATATTCATTCAATCGGGATGAGTGTCAAAGCTTTATAATGGTTTCTTATTCCGTAGAATGGCCGAGAAAGTAAACTGTGTAGTTATCTTCACTGTTCCGCCAATATCGTCTCTCCAGAAACTGGGTTAGTGCTGCTAAATAACGAGTAACTAGAAATTTTATTCATAGCCAAGTAACGATCGGTTGTATAATACGTGTAGTGTTGGACAACCGATCGTAACTTTGGCTATGAAAATGCGGGTACTATACTACAGTTGCGGGTACACGTGCCTTACATACTGTTTCGTGATTGGTTGCTTTTATTTAAAACATTAATTCCATCCACTTATGTTAACAACATTGTACAGTCGGTAATAGGAGGTACGTTATGTCTCTGATATGTCCAGTACTTTGCTAGTAGTAAAACCAAACTCTTGATTACATTGGAATGAAACTTTTTAGTTCACTGTGGGGACAGCTGAAGCGGGAGAGCAATGATGCGTTTTGGAAAGGATTAAGGAACCCTTGAGTTATTGATTCAACACTGACTGTCAACAAAGAGACTGAAAATATTAAGCTTTTAGATAGATTAGGTAATCTTATTATTTCCATCTAGATTGATAAAGTAAGCATCATGTTATATACTATTGACAACTACTATATTATAGAACGCACGCTCCTGTAATTAAATACATTGAGCTCAAACATTGAGTGCACGTAAATTTCCTAAATGACCTACCATCTCAGAAAACCAAATGGAAGTTAAGAAAACTGGACAGTAAAACTGAACTGGACTAGATTGTAAAGAACCTTAACATTGCGTGTTTGGTACTGAATTGCTTCCGCAGAATAATTCCAGTTTTTGTAATTATCATTAATAGTACAACTATATAACTGCCTAGCTTATACACTTCAAAGACTTATAAATATAGTATCTCCGTTTAAAAGTAAACACTGCATTTATCGTCACTTACAATGCGACCTACCATTGTAATCTGAGAACTTAATATAAATTCACGTGTCTATTACTATAGTATACGTGTCTGAAAATATAGTAATAACCTTTTCCTTAGCTATATACTTCAAGAACTAAGTAAATAGAGTCTCTATGTAAACATTGTTTTAATCCAAGTCGCGTACTACGTATTGTTACGACACTGGTGCTTCCTATTGCTTTCTATGTTTGCCATTGTATTCTGTGTACTCCATAGCAGTTTTAGTGACTATATTATTACTGTAAATATTGTAATGACCTTTTTCTCAAAGTCATTAGACGTTATTAAGACATTTATACAGCGAAATTAATGTTTGTGTTCATTTTGTCAGTGACACCCGCTTACGAGAAGTTGACTATGGTACGTGGTCTTGTAGTAATTTTGTACAGCTGGAAACATTACTTATGGTTCTTTAAAAAATACAATCTTAGACCCGTGTTTTCCTATATTACACTATTTTAGAATATCAATTTCTATTCATTTAATATTCAGAAACGTTAGCATTTGCTATATAGGCAATTTCAAATTTAATTATTAAATATTTATGGGAGAAAACATATGAAAAAATCTTTTAGAATTTAATTAGTAATGTCAAAGTATAGGTAAATTCAATTATGTAATTTCTAAAGAGAGGGTCTGCGGATGTAGGATGATACCGATAAAAATTCAAACTTAGATAAACATGTTTTGAAAGCAATTATAAATTAAACCTTGTGAAAGTTGTGTGAATAAATTTAAATCAAAATGGCATTAAAGGTCGACTTGCTTTCGATAGATGAACTGTTTTATGAATTATTGACAAAAGGTGTTATGTAAGTACAATGTTGTTGACTTAAGAAAAACTTTAAGACAAGTGTTGGAAGATAGATGAATGCAATTGTGAACAATATGAGAAATGAAACGAGGCTGTGATAATGAATAATTATTTATCGGTTATTAGTTTTTTACCGTTTGTTGTTATTACTTGAGATATTTATTGTTATTTGTTATTAGTAGATCAATATTTAATACATTAGTTTGAGTACTATTACCTTAATTTATTTAAATATAGAAATGGATAAAAGGATTTATATAGATATTATGATGCCAAGAAAATGTATGAATTTATGAATTATAAAAACTGTTTATACCAAAAATGTATATGAAATGATTTATATTATTTTTATTATGACAAAGTCCTGAATTCCAAACTAGTGTAAATGTAAACAAGTCAAATATATTGAAGCTTTTTAAATTCTTAAGTAAAGGACAGTATACTAAAAAAAGTTTTATATATATATATATATAATTTATATATATATATATATATATATTGTTATAAAACTGTTTATAATATAACGGAATTTGTTTGAAATGATTTTTAAATTTTATTATGAAAAGACTTTTGGATAACAGTTTGACATTTAGACATAAACAAGGTTCACGAAGTCTTTTCAAGATCCTGAATTAAATAATTTATTCAACAAACTTAAAAACTTCTTATATCTGTTTTAGAATAAGAACGCTACATACCAACAACGGCGAACGTCAGGTGCAGAAGAATGGGTCGACATTGTTAAAACGCTGCACAAGATTTCGTCTCACAACGTAGACATCATGATGGCTGTGGAAGACTAGTTGAACTTCACTTATTGATTGCACTCGGAATAATTAGTTTAGGTAAAATTTTATAATAATTAATTGATGGCAATATATTTAAAGATTTTGAACTGTGTGGGTAGTGTGGCGGCCTACTCAAGTTTTGAACTTTAATTAAATAACAAACCATGAAATAAACCATGAAATTGAAATGGGAACTTATGAAGATATGTAAAACATTGTATGTGAAACAAAATAATTTCAAAATCTTTGAGCCCTGTTCATGCAATAAATTAAAAGAATTGTTCTCTCCAAAACTTAGTCACTTGGGAAAACTGTTTCATGAACAACTTACGAGATGAACACACTTCACCAAGCCACTTCACAACGCGATCACGACACGAGAAGGAGAGACGCGGTACGATATGTACAGCGGGACACAGAAACACTGTCGGGTCACTCCCGGCGAACGTCCGTTGACAGTACCTGGCTGGACCTTGGACTCATCAGCTGTTCCTGGGAAATCAATAAACAGTGGACAAGGGTCAACTGATTATCGCTCCGGACTTGGTAGTGGTTAAGGTAGAACTGTTATATGGCAGGGGCGTGAAATTGAAACATCAGATAGTGGATCAACACAAACTAAGACATTCCCACTTTATTTTCCTAGTTTTTGTATAATTATTTGTTAAGGATAGGTACAAAAACAAAGTTGAAATTGGGTTTTCTTTTCTAAATTATGTTATTAATTATCAAACTTATAAAACAAAAGGCGGGAGATATGTAGCATTTGCTTCATAGATACATTAAAATTTATTTATTAAATATTTATTGGAAAAATATATGCGAAACTAATAGAATTTCATTACTGATGTCAAAGTATAGGTAAATTCAATTATATAATTTCTCAAGAAAGGGTCTGCGGACGTAGGATGATACATTGTGATATAGCAGGTTTTTCTGGTGGTCTAGTTTGTTAACGTGTTTACAATAAGGGTAGTTTGAAGATTACTTTGTTCTCTCTTACCTTGTGATTGGAAAGTTGGAGCCCAATCAAAGGGTTGGTTTTTAGTTTGCTGGTTTACTGTAAGGGAAGGTATAGCAGCGACACGCGATTCTCGGCGCGGCGTCTGTTTGGAGTGTTATTTTGCAGTTTATTTAGTAAGTGGTTTTCCTCTTATTATTTCCTTTACCCATCCGAGGCATTTTGCGTAGCTCTTTTATCGTCGAATTACGATTGAGTTTTGGTATTAATACATTTTCATGTATTACTACGCTGTATCGTAAATTTTTAAATATATTATTGGCTATGACTGGCACATTCTTCTAAGAGATTTCTACTGGAGAGGTAAGATCGTGTGATCCCCTCAATCAACCAGAGCCGATCATACACTGGTTTGTCGCTATACCGTAAATGTTGGCCTCTCCGTCTCCTCAAAAAAGCAATTTCAGGCAAAGACTCGCCTAATTTTTATTCTCAGTAAGGGGTAAAGGTATTATTTTATTATAAATAGATATATTATAAAAAATGTATTCACGTGGGATCAATAATTGAAGGGCACGGTTTTACTGCATTCGATAGTTAGTCTACGAGAGTCCATATACTTGAAGTTGTGGGCCAGTTTCCATTGGGGAATCAAAATATTTAATATCTGCATGATTTGTAACACAATAAGTACACGATTAGGATAAGAAAACATTAGCTACAAAACAAATACTTCCTTCACAATAAGTACTTGCAGTTTTTATGAGAATTGAAATTAAAACAGCCCTCCCAGGTCAGTAGGAAGACGTAGGTAGATTTTACTTAACTGAAATAGTAATACTTTATTTACTACGGGATTTGCATGTATTCAATATCTCGAAATCAGTTTAATATTAAATAAATATTTGTTCATTACAAAAAGTTTAGAAAATGTTATAGACATTGCAGAACACCTTTTGTTTTTCTCTAGGACTAAAATTAACAGACTTGTAACTTTTGAAGATTAAACGGACGCCATATTTGAACAATATGGCATACCAAGTTAGCCAACTTAGCTAAGGTTTTATAAGATACATTTTTGTACCAATTTTGAACTTTGCGCATTGTACAGCGTAGATTGTGAAATTAACAATAAACCTTAAAATTAAATCTTATCCTATTTCGGTCCATTCCAAAGAGCAGAATAGCAAAACGAAGGATTCCACGGAAAGTGGAAGACACCTCAGAGTATGAATACATAAAGTCGCTTGGTAGTGGTGGGTCAGAAAGTCGCAATGTGTTCACACTCAGGAGTCAGTTATAGGTAGAGAGATGCGACTATCGACCTTGTGGGTCAGCGACGTGGCTGGGTGCGCCACATGCCAGTTACGTAGATTGTTAGATTGCTCAATTATTTATACTGTTGTCATTCTCCTGTTTGATTCGCCCTCGGGTTGAACAGTTGATTGTGCCTGAGTTGTTTTGTTTCTTCACAGTTTACATGCAGATTAGAATACAGTTTTTTTGACCTGTTAAGAAAACAAGGCCGATCACTATTAATTATTGATTAATTTGAAATTAATAATCACAATATTAATTTTATTGCGCTGTGTTGACGTGATAACGATAATAAGTACCATATTTACCTTCCCTGGTCTTACATGATTCCTCCAATCGGGTACCTACTGAAATAGTATTTCCTAAACTTAAAGTGCTCCAGGTGTAACCAAGGACACAATTTGTAATGCTAGATTAGATTGATGTCTTATTTATTTGTGCAGATTTGTATAATAGTCTTCTATATTTGTATAGTAAAAAGAAAGAGGGTGCTAACAAAACCTAATTTAATTTACGAAACTATATTACTGTTACCGTTGTATTTATACACATAACGTAGGGGTGTTGGGAGGGGCTGATTCAATGCGAATGTTGAGTTAGCTACATTTTATCTTCCACGTAGTGCAGGATTCGAAATCTGAAACTGTCACAGACTTGACTCCCGGAAAAGAGTCCAGGCTAAATAAAACAACTTGTGGTCTATTGGAACAATTGCATAAATGTTCAAGGGGATTAGGCCTATGTTGAAAAGTAGTAAAAGTGTTGTTTTGTAAAAATAAATTATTTCCTCTCTAAACCCATTGTATCTCTTTATTATTTGTATATTCGATTACTAATTTAGAAAATTATAATCGGCATGTATACATACTTCTAAGTAAAATTCTATTTATATATGCTGCTGAAATTACTGGTTCAAATTCATTGGTTAGTAATCAGATAAGCATTCAAATTATAATCTCAGTAAGCCCATATTTTATTGAAGCTAAAACACATCCGTTCAATCAGTCGCTTATCACGGTCGTGCTCCCTTGTTTGCAAACTTACCTTGGTCCGACTATTTTTTAAAACAAGAGTTCCTTCTGTGCTCAGCATTTACGACCAATATCAATTCTTCCGTCACCATCTAAAATCCTATAGACGATAGTAGTTGAACAGATGATAGTACAATATATTGACAAAGAAAACATATTATAAAAGTCTGTTATACATATTATACATACCTACATATGTTATACATATTATTATATATTTTATGAAAAACTGTAGTATGTGCACTGCCTATATAATTTTAATAAAGATTAAATCACAAAAACTGCTTGCTCCACCGGGATTCTAACTCAGGTCTCTCACTTGACAGGCGACACACACACACACGCGCGCGCGCGCGCGTGTGTGTGTGTGTGTGTGTTCTATGATATCTTCAAAGCAAAGGGTAATGTAAGTGTGGGATAAGCAATAAGGAAAGTGTAACACGCGTGTATTTATTGATTATTCTCAGACGTTTGACTCTATATATTCCAAGAGCTGCTCCTGATGAAATTGAAATACTCTTCGTTTTGTAAAATCGTTAATAGACCACATTATTTATTTATTAATTTATATTTATAAATAAGTTGAGTGTTAAAACTACAACTCGTACCTTATTAGGTACGAGCCTCCCTGCATAAAACACCAAGAAGTGTTTCCGAAGGAAACTGTCATGGACCAATATTGTTTGATTTATACATTGCAGATATAGCAAGTGTAATGAAACGAAGTTGTTTTCGTTTATATTGCGAATATTTGCAAATACATTAAATCCACTATTTTTGTGACAAAACAATTGTAAAGGGTAATAATTCTTATTACTGACGACCTCAAAGTAGTAACCGTTGTGGACTTAAATAATTACTATAAATAAAGGCTCCATCCTCCCCATATCATTTCCAGTTATGTTAGATGCAATACAAAAATTGAGATTTTGGCAGTATCAGGTTTTTTAAAGATCGAGTATAAAAGGTCTGCGAAAGAGTTACGAGACCTTGGAGTTGTCTGAGACGAGGGACTACCACACTTAGAGCAGATCTCCTGTATTGGTCAGCAAACCCTCTGCGAAGGCTATCATCGCATATTGCGAGGATCAAATTATCATTACTTATCATATCATTGGTTCTTACGGCCTTGCAGACCTAAAGCTCTCTAAGATACAACAATTATTACTGTGAATGTTTGTCAGAACAGCTGGAAACTGGAAATATTTTCTAATTTTATTTTTAAAAATTCATAAAGACCGTTTTCTGGCTTACATTACTATTACAGTAGTAAAGTGCCATAGAAAAGTTTTGCGTACAGTTAACAGAATTTGACGCCTCTGTGAGTCTTGGTACGTCTCTGAAAAGTTGTCGATAAGAAAGACATTTCTTTGTGCAAAACTCGGCAGAAAACTTACACCTGCCTGGAGTCAGCCATGAGTTAGGGAGAAAATCTTTTGGCTATTTTGGGCTCGTATTATACAATTTATTTTCTCGCGAAATACAACAAAAGTGGGTTAATAAATATTAAGAAAAGAACAAGACTATTTTAAAGGCTGAATTATTAATGATTACTTGAAAACGCAAATAACAATTGTATCGTAAAATCAGTTTATATACTGAGATAACTCTTGAACTGATGAAGGCATTATTCTGTCTATGTAATATAAGTTAATGTAAGATTATTAACTAAAAATTATTGTGTTACAACCCATGTTGTTTATAACAGGATTACATTAATTTTCCATCAACAAGAACACTTTGGATATAATAGTATATTTATTTATTTTTTTAAGTAGTTTACAATATTTAAGGTATGTTTCAGTAAATTTATGTCACGCCATAGTAAAAAAAGTATAACAGTAAAATTAGTGATGTAATACATGAATATACAGAGATTACTAGCCATACAACTAACAAGTAATCAAGCAACATATTCAAGAAATCAAGCTACTACATAAGACGAATTCAATTGAAATCTTTAAAAATCTCTGCTACTGTGTACTAGGACCGATTTTTCAGATGGTATCGTAGAGCACAATCTGAAGACTTTCAAGTTTGACTTTTGTTTAAGATTGAAAGGAAGCTTGATGTGCATTCTCAAAGCCAGATTATAAACTGTCGGTAGGATATTCACATAACACGGCGTTGTTACACAATAATATCGGTGTCTATGCAACCTCCAAACATGAACTGAAATTATACATAATATGATGTAATTTTCCGTTTTCGAAATTTTAAAACACAATCATTATGTTCTTATTTAGGTAACTATAACGTGGAATTTAAAAAAAAAATGTTTTCCAAATTATTAAAGCTGTTTAAGAATAATACCTCGTCCGCTTCAGTAAAAGTCCCATCAAAAAATCATTCGTAAACCTTAACATAGAAAACTCGTGTATAGGTAATATGCTGTCAACCTAAAGTCACATGTCTATAGTTTTAAAGTTCACACGTGTTTATATGATTATGAGAGCCAGTTTCAGAAATAAATTTAAAATATTTTCTTCAATGAGTCCTGAATTCATGAGTATATCAATTATTAGTAATTGTAACATTAAGAATACTTTTGGTCACGGTTATCGCTTATTCATTTCCACTGTAAATACAGCACAAAACAAGCATGTGATCCAGAGTTGACTAGTTAGAAAAAAAACTGTAAGATGCCTACTTTCTCCAGAATGATAGCCCCGAAGCATATTGATATATTATAGGCAACATAAACGATTTCACAGACACTTTGTGAACTTGAACAAATCTATAATCATTGAGGACTGATGAGTTGATACAGTACAGAAGTCCAACCAAAGCCGCCTGGGAAGTAATTAACAGCTGTAGGTCAGGTTCCGGCATTACTGAGATGAGAGGGGGGAGTTCGGGGGAGAACTATCAATAATGCAGTTGATATTGCTTCTATCTTCAATGTTTGTAGGTTCAGCTGGCAATATTGAGTGAATTTACATTATTAAATTGTGTTTGTTTCATTAAATTATATTATAACGTTGTAAATTATAAGATAATATAAATTTTAAGTATTTACCTTTATTTCATGGAAAACTATTCACTAAACATTATCCATTCCACTCGATCCATGGACAATAACAATTAAAATATATGCTTGAATTACTGTAATCTTTGAACCAAAGGGTATGTTAGTGGACACGCATTCATGCTTAATATTTACCTCCTCTATTATTAATGATAACTCCCCTGGGATTTGAAATTTACGCTACACCGAAAGAAGACTGAATTCCTCCATATTTGCTTTGAGGTGTCCTACTAACTTTGTCTCACAGAAGGTTCTTAGCACATAAAAGATAAAACTCGGTAATCTAGAACAACGTTTACAACGCGATCTAACGATCAGATCTTTTAATACCACTCATGGGTCATAGCGCAACACTAACATTAATTTCTGTTGACCAGTCCTACTTTCAAATCTCAGTGAGATGTCTGTATTTAAATGGTCTTTATACTTAGGTTGGCTTATTTTGAAATTCTCTATTTCAAATAGACTTTTGGCTATTTAGTTTTCTGGAGCTTTATAGACTGGTAATTTAAACTCCAAATAATGATACTCTGGATCGTGTTGGCCTATAATATTAAGTAGCCTACACAGTACTTGATCAGTAGTTGTAATGCAAATAACAAAAACAAAATTAGGCCTACTATCCAACTTTTACTACAGATAGTGCCAGTCACGAATTTCAACCATTTAATGGATTGGAAATACTGTGTAAGCACTGTTATAAAACACAGCTTAATTCACAAATCTGTGGATGTCTTCGCATAAAGTACTCAAAACTGATTGGCTTCTTTGACATTGTGAAAGTGGCTCTAGTGGCTAAGGCAAAAAAATAGAGGAGAAGGGCACTAACACGCACAAACGTGCCTTTCTTTCCCAGGTTACAGCTTGAAAAATTTCTTGTATACTCAAATCTACCATCAACGATTATTTAAAATGTTTTATAAACTTAGTAAGAGTTTTCATTTTTCCCTTTCCACTAGGAGTAGACTACCAACATCAAAACTAGATGCTTTTTGATGGAAGTAGACAGTATACTAATTATGAATCTAGTAATACAGTTATTCCTTTAAAATAATTCAGACAATCATGTATTTTAGTGAATCTTGGCATCTTGAACGCTCATATGAGCTGTTTATTTTAACTTGTATAGCCAACAGGGCAAATTCAGTTACAATAAAAAAAGTTTTAATTGGTTTTCTCCTGTTAGCGAACTTACCTCAGATAATTTAGAAATTTAATGTTGTGCTGTACTCGATAGAACTCGGTTTAAAAATACGATCTGTAGAGATTTTTCACGTTTCTATAAATATTACGTGTTCTACCAAGCCAGACTAAACTACAGGCGGGAGTGCTGCCCACCCTCCCCCCTCAATTATACGTCACACTATCTGTCCTGCCGGCCGTACACTCCTCACATATTTGTCACAGGTGATTGATTATGAGCGCGCGAATCATTTATTATTAATTGTCTGCTACAAACCTGTGTTGTGACTGATAGGTGTTGTGTCTCTGGAAGTTCTAGTAATTACAAAATAAAAACTATAAAAAATTAGCAAGTACGAGGCTGAGTGCGCGCTTGCGTGAAAAGGAGCAGTCGCACGGGTCTTGTGATGTTACAGTATCAGGACTCCGGTCTGTGTTATAGTCTGGTCTTAGTTGTAGAGGTTAAGTTTGGCAACATTTAATCACTCGTCCTCAAGTCTTGCTCACATTGTACCTGTGGGAAACCAATAATAAAAATAAACATATAAGGGTTGTTTTCGCCAATCACAGTGAAATGGCCTACGGAAGGAAAAGTACAATAAGCTTTACGTCATCACTAACAATAAAAACAAGTAGAGCAATATTCAACTGCCTGTGTGTATGTGTGTGTGCGTGTGCATGTGTGTGTTTTCGGTTCGTATTCAGGAGTATTCATCGTCACCGATTTTGTCCGTCGCAGTTACACATTGGCTGATTGGTTTTTACTGTTGCGTTTCGCTCACAATACACGGACTGGGTTGCATAATAGGACATTGCAGCTATTCTGTATATGTATTGTTCATTGTACCACTCGTATATTTTATGTTGGGTATGGAGGTTCCATATTAGACTGGCACTGAAACTTTTTTAACTATTTTACATGTATTCTTCATATCACAAAGATAACAGAGACAGTGTTGATTGTTTATTAAATAAATGTAAAACGAATTTACCCAGGATATATCCTACTGTAAGTTATAGTAAAGAGCCCAAAAATTTAAAATTTTATTAAAAATTTTATTTATAAAAATTTGTTTTAATTATTTTTTTAATAAGAGTAATTTTTTAATAATGGGAGTGCCGATAGTCGAGCAGACGTTGGACTTGAGTTCTTGAGTTAGAGATAGAACAGGTTCGAATGCTGCCCGTGACCTTTGCACTTGTTATCAGTACTATCGACCTTGTACTGTATCGACTCTCCCCCTTATTCTGTTTGATAACATCCTCGCATAAGCCCTGGTCCATGAGGAAGGGCAGAGTAAGGCTTAAAAGGGGATCGGCTTCTCTTTAAAAAAAGTTTCATACCGATTGTAAGTACATATTACAATGTTCTATTATTTTAACAATAATAACCATTCTCCTCGGTCTGATATAATAGTATTGTACTTTGAAATTCCTTTCAAAATAATTGTAAAGAGCATTATGGTTGGTACAAATTGTTTGTAAGAATTTGAATTGACTTGAGTCCAAAATTAATATTAATACACAAATAAAAATTTTATTAGTTTAATATTCTAACACGTTTAAACTGGTGGACTCCCCTGTCCGCTTGCGGTATGGTAATGCTGTCTTCGGTTTTGAGGGTAATGGGTAATTTTGTATTTTGAAGCATTACAAACATCTGAGATAAGGATACTCGTACAAGAGGTCAAAGTAGCCACATATACATTTAAAATTCAACCATAGCCATTTAAATTTCCTTTATATATGTATGTTTGAATTCGAGCTGTAACTAATATCCTAATTTTAATTTTTAATCCATATATTTTGTTCGTTGGGCGAGCGAGAAAATTTTATTTTCCAACGACAAGCCATTAGTGGTTTTTTTTACTCCAGATAAGGTTATTCCGGATTAGCCTTTTAATAGTCCCGCAGCCTACTCCAGATTAGTTACCCAAATTCCAAACAAATTTGGTAGAATTATTCTTCTTGTAGTCTCGAATCAAGAAAAAACTAATATGATGTTATCGAACTATAAATAGCGGACGGTTTTAAATTTTTGTAAGCTTAATACCATAAAAAGTAATAATATTCTGACACTTTTGTATCATAAAATCCGGCTAGGAAATTATATGGAAGTAAGCTTGTAATAATTATTGTATTACACGGTAAAATTTACATTGTTGACTTGTTTACACCATCATTAACTATGCATTACAAACGTTGAAAGATTATATCTACATTGTTTACTGATCGCTTTTTATTGTTTTGATGTCAAAATGTTTGTTATTAGATGTAGCAAGTTTTATTATTCTTTAAAAGTGTCACAATATCATTAGTTTCTACGGTACTAAGTTTTAAAAACTTGAACGATCCGCCATCTTAAAACGTCTTATGGTAACATAATATTAATTTTGATCTTAATTTGGAATGGCAAAATAAATTATTGTACAAATTGTGAGTTTTATCTGTTCTGATTCCTTAAATAAAACATAAAAACTAATTAACCCATACTGACAAAAAATTATGGAAAACGAAATTAGATGGACCATTGGTTGCATTTACTTTTTAACTCCTTTTTGATCATGGAAAAATATCCTAAAGTTTGTGTACAGTGTTTTGGTACACCTTGTATAACAAAAGTTTTCGTATGACTCGTCTTTCATAATATGTTTGATGCCCAAACCGTAAGAGAGAAATTGTTATTAAGACCCTCTTTTAAAAGGCAATGCCCTTTATAAAGCAAAATAATTTACTTAATTAATTATTGAGCATGACAAAATGTGTTGAGGTGGTAATATAAATGTGTACTCCTAAAGGTTTGTAGAATCAAATGAATATTGTTTCTCCGCTGTAGTGTTTGAAGTCGATTTTTCTTAAATTCGATACGGATGAACATACTGTGGTTTAGCAAATAATTTAATATTATTGCAAACTTATGGTTATGGCATTTTAAAATTTGGCTTCTTAATGATTAGCTTATAAACAGATTTAGTATACCCCCATACCGGTAATATAACAACTCACTGTATGGACATTTCAATTTAAAAAATGAGTTATTATACAGAGTGTCCAAAAAGTCCCGGGTCGGTTAAATATTTTTCAAAATATTTAAAATAGAGCTACAAAACCTTACACAAAGTTACTGGACATAAAAATCTATTTCATCACATATTCAGTGATCCGCTACTTCCTCAGGGGGGCGGCTCGCTAGGAGTCAGAAGAAAATCTTAAATGTAAGCATAGGTTGATATGCATATCAAATAAAAGGTCTTTATTAGTAGAGTACAGAGCCGCAAACCCGACCTCAAACGGATAACCGAGTCAAAAATGGCAGCCGTTCAAAGATGGCTTGAGTTTGCAACTTAGGTTAATATAAAAAATAAACTGATGAGCTTTTTGATTTTAACTTTACTAACCCAAAACTCCGATCCCTCTCAGAAATAACGAAACTTATTATTCTACAACAACAATTAATTGTAAACAGTTTTGGGTTAGTTAAGTTAAAATCAAAAAGCTCATCAGTTTATTTTTTAGATTAACCTAAGTTGCAAACTCAAGCCATCTTTGAACGGCTGCCATTTTTGACTCGGTTATCCGTTTGAGGTCGGGTTTGCGGCTCTGTACTCTACTAATAAAGACCTTTTATTTGATATGCATATCAATCTATGCTTACATTTAAGATTTTCTTCTGACTCCTGGCGGGCCGCCCCCCTGAATAAGTAGCGGATCACTGAATATGTGATAAAATAGATTTTTATGTCCAGTAACTTTGTGTAAGGTTTTGTAGCTCTATTTTAAATATTTTGAAAAATATTTAACCGACCCGGGACTTTTTGGACACCCTGTATAATATAGATAACGTATATAAAACAAAACCTGACTCTTTCACAACATATATTCTCTTATTATAACTAGCACAGTTTGTACTTTGTAACAATCGTCGCAATATCCCAGGTATCCGTAGTCTTATCGGCAATTCCATTCCCCCACCGTGAGAAACCCGGACCTGTCGTCCATTAGTAATATTTATCACACACACTATGTTTACATCGCCTTTTTGTCGTCCTTGGGGTGTGTTAAAACTGTTCCCTAACTAACTTGTGCCAAGGTTTTTACAGCCGAAGTAGGAATTATCGATTTTAAGCAGATTCAATTAAAACCGCCCGGTTATATTAGCATAATGTCGACCCGGAGCGTTTATGCTAACTACATGCAAATCGCCCTCAACTGTAACTTTGAATGTCAAGCATCATTAAATTCTTAAATATGACTATTACAATGTTAACATATTTCGAGATGCCTAAGGTGGACTCGCACTCTCTTTCTGCTCCATAACTTCATATTATTTACTATTTTTATACATGTTAAATTAACTTTTTATGGTAATATAAACCGCAACACTAAGCAGCAATAATAAATTCAACTGGTTCCAAATTCATTCTCGTTCTACGAAATCCTTAAATATTTCTTTCCACTGTTAGATCGTTGGTGGTGGAATTATTGACTTTCAAATAGTCAACAGATGTCCACTGCTAACTCGGATTACCACTGTAACACCTTCGCTACCAGAGATGGATAAGCTGACTATGCTTCACAGTCCAGTACTGGACATTACCTATGGGAAGCAAGGTATTGACATCTTATACAGTACACTTTACCACACAGTAATCACCAATAAGGAAGATCTCCTCCTTCAGTGGAACCTCATACAGTGTCACGTTCATATAGCCTACTACGGTATAGAATTTGTTCTTTTTACCTGAGCGAGCTGACCTGAGCTGAGGCTTTACAGTTGTATTCGGAATGAAACAGTCGCACTAACCGAACCGCGATCCAAACTATTCGAGGTGGTTCAATCGACAAATTACCAGTATATTCTAATAAATCAAGTTCTTGAGTCAGACATTATGAGTTGTGTTGTGTACTGATAAAAAGAGGTTATCGTTTTTCATATTACTTATACTAAGGACAGTTATTTTTGTACAGTCGTTGTGTGTACACCCAGAACCATTGCTCAGGGATTTTGCACATCTCGGTATCGATTCCCGCAGTGTTCCCGCATTCCAATATACTTTTGTTTGTACGAAACACGTACAAATCCTTCCGTTCTGAATCAAGCCGTAAATGGTAATGTAGCACTCTCGTTTTGTGTAACAGTGAACTGAAGGTACGAACATAGTTTCTCATGTTTCATCTTACTCATTAATATTATTCATTAATGAAATTCAGTGGAACTTGATTTATGCACATGTCTGGTTCTTGTTGCAGGTTTATGTTATTTATACATCTGTGTATGTGTACCTTACTACTGTTAATGGCCGAAAAATACAATATTTAGCTACAAACACTGTTTAGACTGGCATTGTGTAATATGATGATAATGTCGTATAAGATTGGCTAGTCTTACACAATGTTCTACAGAACATGCAAAGGTTATTCAGCCTATGTACGTCAGTACTCTCCAACAAGGAATCTAATTGGCTCTTAAACTGTCTCTGTACGGGGTGTTTCAGACCACCCATGCCGTGTCTACAGCAGCCAAACAAACTGAGCTGCGTAATTCGTTTCAAAAGATTCCTCAATTTTGACCCCGAAAAATTAAGTAACGGCATTAAACACT
Organism: Homalodisca vitripennis; assembly: GCF_021130785.1. Classification (NCBI taxonomy): domain Eukaryota; kingdom Metazoa; phylum Arthropoda; class Insecta; order Hemiptera; family Cicadellidae; genus Homalodisca; species Homalodisca vitripennis. Next base: position 124,434,765 of record NC_060207.1, on the reverse strand, counting down.
TCTTCAGCACTAAAGATTCCACTGCATTGATAATTCCTAACATCATGGTCTCTTCTGCTGTAGGCCGAGTACTGTAAACAATATCATTTGGTCGTCCCCACAAAAAATAGTCCAAATACGTTAAGTCCAGTGATCTTCCTGGGAAATGCACTGGTCCACTAGTTTTAAAGCGTGTAAAAAATATAAACTCCTTAACACATTGCAATGAACACACTGAAGCCATATTATACGAAATTAGAAGTTTATAATTTTTATAAATAATCTAACTTTATTTTATTTGTTTAAGGGGGGTAGTACACCTTTCCGCTTGCATTTACAAATTTATTTCTTGTGCAACTACTGATATACCTACACATATGAAATTTTGTGGGTAAGTTAGATATATACTTCAGTTTATTTTAAAATTATTTTTAATAAAATATTTTATTCTATTACTGAGTTATAATTTTTTTTGTTTTTTTTTTTACGTAGCTTACTTATTAACATAATTGTAACGCTCAAATTAAAGTTTCACACATAAATTTGGTATCATTCTGTTTGTTAGACCTAGGGCTATGGCATGAACTAAGGATATTGGTCTAATGTTAAAATAAATAATAAAAAAAATATAAATTACAAAATAAACATAATTTATTAAAAAAAAACATTTATTTACCTTAATAAATTGAGTTATATTGATTCATTCCTGGTAATCCTAGTTCATGCTATAGCTAATGATGTTATAAACATCCCCTGAAAATTTTGTAAGGATATCTTGAATACTTTTTGAGAAATCATGTAAATAGTAGGCAAAAAAAGTAACTTTCGGAAAACCACCGTTAAAGTTAAACTATTAAAAATGATGTTTTATCTTACATTAAAAATACCCTGCTGCATATGTTACACCTTCTACTTCTTAAAATCTCGTTTGCTGGTCTAGTCTCAATCTCCTTCTGGCTCTTCTGGCTTCCAAACTTTGATTTTCAACTTTCTTTAGCAATGCGCGCACACGGATCTCATCAACAATTCTTCACAGAAAGTCCCCAGAGTCATGGATAAATGAGTAAGAACCTTTAACCTACCTAAATGCCCTTCATTATAAATCAAAGATGCTTCATGTGATGCAATATTTAAAACTGTTCTTCCAGCAAAACCTTTTTTAGGGCAGATGTTCCAAAGCACATTGTTGTATGACTCGTTAGCGTTTTGGGTCTTTCCTTTTAAACATCTTCTTAAAAGTTCAGGCTTTGTCAGATCTACGAATATTGGTTTAATGGAATCCATTATAGGGTATGGTATTGTATTTTTATGTTTAAAAGTTGTTATTGAGTCATTAGATATAGCATTCTGGTACTTACACCAAGATTCTGGGCCAGTCGGACAAAAATGGTGAAGTGGTTTCTCATCCGAACTGGCCTTGTGGTTCTATACTGCCCAAGCAGCCTTTCTCATTGATACCAAGTCATTGGGATTGGCTCTAATAGCATTACCAAAGTACACACCTAGTTGGTCAATCATAGTCTGTCAATCTATTTTCGATTACTTGACACTGAAAACGTAAATGTTGACACTAATCTTCACTCAAGTAATGTAAACAAACAATACATTGAACCAAAGCCATAGGCCTGTAAAATAGAAATAAGAAAACAAATCACAGATTGTAAAGCAAAACACTACCTACTATCAATGAATACTGTATGAAAACGAAATCTAAAAACAAGAGGAGTGTACAAGATTTGGATTTTGTACAAAAAGCGTTATGTATTGATTTTGTTTTTTTTTTTTTTTTTTTTTTGTCATAATTCAGCTAAAAATCAAGATATCATCATAATTTTTTTACTGTATTGATCATAACAAACTAGTAAACAATTATAATGAAAAAAATAAATAATGAAATTTTTGACATTTAACGGTGTACTTAACTAGATAAAATGGCAACTTTTTATTTTTTGTTTGTATTTTTTATAAATTTAAGTAAAATAAAAAGTTAGAAATCTAAGTACAATTTTTAAATTAATAAAAATTTGTGTACACAGTCTAATCAAAACTATATGGACGTTTTAATGTATTGTTAATAAATTAAAGAAATTGTTTTCTAAAGAAACGTTGAAATTAATTTTAAACTGGAAATATATATTTAATTGCTTAAGAAATCCGTGGCCATTGAACTTTTGCCTTCAACACTACATTACATTTCAAACATCTGTCGTAAAGTAAAGAATAAAAACAGCTGTTCCTTTTCCTGAGTCATGGAAGCCAATAAATACGACTTTATATCTCGAGTCTACGGTTTGGCACTTGTAAGAGTCCGCTCTTATAACGCCAACGTTTCTGAGGTGCGAAACTATATTCCGTTTCGTGCACTGACCTTATTGTGAATGTCTACTCTGGAAAATATATACACGAGCAGAAGAGGTATTTCATGTTTGTCGGATGAAAACAAATAACTTCATTCTTGTCGGACGAACGCTGAGGGATAATTAATTATGCACAAACTGTGTTGCAGAACTCAAACGTAACTACTACTCACTCATTAGCGTTTCTAATTAGATAGCAGAAACTGATGGGATAAAACTTTTAGTAGCATACTCAAATAATTTTCCAATTTGTATGACAGTAACAGTGTTGTTGAGCTCGCTGAGTGACTTAGTTGTTGTTGCCTCAGACTTTAAAATAGCTTATCTTATATTTATAAAATCACTATAGACTTAAAACAAAGGTGTAATACGTTCAAACTATAAAAGCTGGTTTCGTTCTGTTGTATGTATTGGCGATGATATGATCACAAGTTTCCAGTCAATTCATCGTAGTAGGATTAATTCATTCATAAATTACTATCAGTCCAATACTCCCCAGGATTTACATCAATGCATTGTTTATTAATAAATCAAATAGCTTCCGTGTAGCAATCGCCTACACTGGCAATCGAACGTAAGAGTTTACGCCAGGATTCATGTTGCCAAAACGCTCGCTGTCGAAGAACAGTCCTAAGTTAAATGAAGCGAAAACATTGTAGCCAAAGAAGCTGCTTGGTAACGTTTTATCTGCTTCAAATATGAACAAAAATTGTGTATGCTAAGGACTGAATACACAATTTTCTATTGCGTTGATAGGAAATTTTGTTAATATTATAGTTGAAAGGAACGGGGTTTTATCGTGATCGATTGATTATTAACTAACCAACTGCCAAAATAATCCATCCTTCAGGGATCCAGCACGACGAAGCCCCACTTCTTTCTACTCACTGTACAGACGGATATGTATTATTGACAATTTTGGTTTTGTATCTGTTGACTAAAAATGGGCCTCCAAAGCGAGATCGAAATAGTTCTACATTTTAATTTTTAAGCAATTTTAACGAAGTGTGGACCAAAAAACTTAGATGTTAGTTCAAATGGCGTAATGGTTAACCGTTGAGGAGATGGAGGCTTGAAACATATTTGAGGGATATCTTCACCGTTTATTTTGTGGGTGTTCAGCATCTAAATTTTGAAAGCGTGTATTTACGTGTTCTGTGTGTGTTATCGTGAAACAATAAGGCATTCATAAAATATTAGTAGTGTATTATTTACATTTTGAACTATTGAATAGGGGAGTAGATGCATGTTTCATTGCAATGTTACCTCCCGGTCTGCAGAGCACAGTTTTAAAGTAACGTTAGATAGCAGAATATATTTTAAAATCTAAGTGCAGAAATTGATTTTAAATCATTTATTTTATTTACATAATTAACTTGGATTTGTACAACGGATTTTAATGAGGTATACCAACGTGGATGTCAATAATAAATGTGTTGTTTTTTTGGGGGGGGGGGTTTCTTTATAACTTGTTTGGTTTTATTAATTCTTTATCAAAGAATAAACAACTCAAATCACGATCATGTTTGTTTTAGAAACCATATTGACTTAAACGTATATTTTGCTTCCATTAATAAAACTGAAAGATTTTGTAACCATTTTCAAAGTAGCTACCAGCCCTAACCAAATAGGAGATGCTGAAAACCACAGACTACAAGACTTATCTAGTCTATGAGAGAGACATATACTGACCGCAAGAATATGAGCTAGACCGTTTTTAATCTCATAAGCCTTTCACATACTATTTCACAATTTCTATTATCGAATCGTCCCAAGACAAATAAGCTATTTTTGTTATCTTCGTAGCATTATCTAAGTTCTAAAGTGAGTAATGTGAACCGATCCTAAACTTTAGGACGCGATTTGAATGTTTCACAATGTGTGTAATAGTGAATGCGCAACTAATTTTTTATCAAATTTTCTTCCAATATTTCCCTTCTTGGCCAATCTTTTATCCAAGTACAAGAATACAATTTTTTCTGTGATCTTGGCCTTGAATAAGGGATTGTACGATTCTAATTTAGGTTATAGAAGCAATAAAATATTCAGAATAGAACAACTTCTTCAGTAAAGCCTTCGCCTATAGAGGTGTAGCTCAACCCTGCCCATTTCTTATACACCGGTTTCTGTTGAATCCCTGACATCTGACCTCTCTGTGGATTGGTGCCCAAGGTCAAACAGACAATGTTGGACCCAACCCTACCGGACCCACATCGCACCTATGTTCTACATACTGGTGGTGCCTTGAAGTCACTTTCAGTCGAGGAATAATTTAGTTTCATTGTCGGAAATACAACGATTTTTATTAGTAAAAGGAATTATAAAATACATTTTAAAAACTTGTTAAACAGTTTTTCATTGTACTAATAATATATCACAGTCTTGTCATCTATTATAACAACTTTTATTCTGACTTATTAGCTGAATTTCATGATTACATGAAAAACATGTTTAGTCAAATTTTTCAAATGTTGAGCATCATTAAATATCATATGTGCAAACAGCACAAAAAACGCTGGATGTTCTTATCGACTTTCATTTTCCAGACTCCCTGTTCAATGACACTATCACCAGCTGCGCCAGCCTTTTTCGGATAAAGCCTCTGGCTAAGAGCATTTTGGCAACGCTTGAGAATATCAAATTATTTATTTGCTGTAATCCAAAAACATTACCTAGCAAAAGTAAGTTTTTCCTTTTTAAGTTTTTCATTTTTAAATCTTTAAACACATGCCACATTGAAACCAAATTCAATCTACAACCATTCACACACGCATGTTACAATCATCCTTTGCCAATTTTAGTACTTAAGTTAGTATGTGTCGTCTCACAATCAAATTCCAGAAATTCGTCAATACCATGAAGAACGTTGCACGCCAAGAAGCTTTTGATGCGATTTTTAATACCTTAGGTGCTAAGCCATTTTTGTAATTGAATTGAGTAATCCATTTAAAAAGAACACCTGCCTGTGATGATTGTTCCTAAACCACCGTTCTGTGCATATCAGGTTGGTAGTTATCTCTGCTTCTCGTCCCATACTTATGAATGTCACGGTGACTCACGTAAACATACAAAATAACGTTTCTAAAATGTAAAAATTGTTAACATGGTAGAGTTGCGAGTTTTTTTTTTATTTGTTCTGCACAACTCTCTAAAATTCAACTTTGCGATAGTGCGAATTGACTTGTTTTGTTATTTGAACACTCTCATAAAATGGTTGCTTGCATACCTCCATAAAATACCACTGCATAGAAAAGGTAAGCATAAATTAACTAATAATATGTTTCAGGATATAACTTTCTCAGGACAATTTTGCGTAAACATTAATTTCATTATATAAGTCACAACCCCCGTTACCAACGACTGTAATTCCAAAGAAAGAATTCTGTTCAAACAATCTGAAGATAAATGCTAAACGCTTATAAAAATTGTTTGGGTTGGATGGAAATATTAAAGCACCAGTAATAATATTTTTGGGAAAACAATTAACATTAAAAGCTAATTAAATAATCAAATATAGTCAATATCAATTTATTTTATCTTGGGTCATTTTTACAATTTTACATTGCTGGCATTTCAAATTTCGTCAGTAAATCATTTTGTAAATACTGTTTTCACACATGCCAAAGTTTAAAGCATTCACACATGCACCCAAACCTACGTGACTCATCCACACATTCACTGCAATAGTCACACTCTCTCACGTCTGATCTACGCCAGATCTATACCTCCTCTCTCACCAAAATTCCCAGCGGCTCATCATGAAATTTCATCCATGAACAAAGTAGAACGCTCTAGACACCAATAGGGCGTTTTATACGAGTTTTGAATTGGTTTTTATTGTTGGAGTTCTTTATACTTTCCGGGAGCTTATCGATTAATCTGGACACCAACTTGTTGTGGCAGATGCTGCGTAAGCGTCAGCCTGTGCTGTTGGCTCGATAGTGGTCCCTGCCTCTTGTTTCATATCGGTGAATGTCCACACCGCGGACCATAGTGCATTTTGATTTACAAAACATGATCACGTCGTATATGTAGAGGCAGGGGCAATGTCAGAAGAAATTCAAGCTAACTAAAAGATTCCCATTCATGAATCTATGTTAATTTAACTTTCCAATTATTGCTGACAGCCTTTTTGGAGTCTAAAGACTCGCCCAAATTTGTTTTTGGCACAGCCTCCCCAAAGTCTTACTCCATACGCAAAGTGTGGGTGAATTAGGCCATAGTAGGCCATTTTTAGAACTTTAGGGGAACATAGCTTTGCCTAGGTGGCGCAAGGCGTATATGCCTGCTGAAATTTTAGCAACACATATTGTCGACATCCCAGGTCAATCTCTCTGTGATAGGAACAATATCCTAGAAACTTTGTGGAGTATGTTTCCTCTAAAAGGACATCATCCACTAAATACAGCTGGCCGTTCTGAAAGCTCGTACAATTCATTCGATTTGGATTGGTTTTGTTTCCAAGTTGTATTTCGGGCAATGTATTGAATGCAGGAATTGAGTTCTATGAACGCTTGTGAACTTCCAGTTCTTGCAATGTTTTGCTTTTTAAAACAGAGACGTCGTGTCGTCAGCATTACTGAAACCAAGTTTTCCATGCTGGATCACAGAATTCCTAAATGGAAAATACATAAATCAGGAATAAAAGAGGCCCAAGAATAGATCCCTGAGGGACATACCATGAGGCACTTTTATTTTGTTTGATGAGACGTTCGAAATCTCACACTGTCTGATCTCGCTCCTTTAGGTAGGAGCTAGCCCATAACCGTGGAAGAAAACAAAAACCCCGAACGCCACATCTCTCCAACTGGTGCAACAGTGGTCTCATGATGCACACAGTCAAATGCTTTGGACAGGTCAAGAAATATGCTAAGCACATGTTCTCGCCTCTCCCAATTCCATCGACAACATTGTCCAAAAGGTTATTCACGGCATCGATTGTGGATCTATTTTTTCTGAATCCAAATTGCTCTTTGATTCAGAACTAGCTTGTTTTTCCAGAAAAGCTTTCAAGTCTTTCAGAGAAACCTTTTCAAAAATTTTGTGCTAAACACGGGCAGAATTTGAAATAGGACGATAGTTGCTTGCAATGCAAGGATCGTCCTTTTTGAAAAAATTGGAATTGACTTTGGCTGTCTTCAGAAGCGAATGGAAAAAGTTTCCAGTTCAAATGAAAAATTTATCAATTTTGTGGTGTGGTTCCAATATGAGCCTGAAGCAGCGTTGAAGTAACCACACTGACATCCCGTTTGTCTGTCACATGTTTTTTTTCGAATTTTTCAATCCTGTATGACGCGGATGCTACCTCCCTCCCATGGATGCAACCGGCTCCAGAACATTGCCCTTCCACAAGATTGTGTTCCCTGCAAATGACGAGTTTCATTGAAGCCACAGAAGTAAAGTATTTATTGAATTTCATTTGCCACTTGTAATTGATCTTCAACAATTTTGGCCTTCAAACTTTGATTGCAATTACCTTGGAACCTTTGTTTTTGTCTTTACACTCATATCTCGAGAAGATACTATTAATGATTTTCCAGGCTCTCTTTGAAAAGGTTTTAACATTCATCTACCAAGGCTCTATTAATGTCATAGGCTTTAGCTGCACGCACGACCTTCTTATAGATCCTCCGCTATGTTCTAAAAATATTTTAAAGTCTTTATTTTCAATGTTTGAATGAAAATCTTGTGAAAGAATATTAGTTTCTCTCGAGAAGTAAGAATTCCTTTTGTAAACCCATGATAACTTTGAGTTTTTTTTGACTGATTTTTTTTCTTTTTTTTAATGGACAATGTAACATCTAAATAGTAATTAAAGCAATCACTAAAACGCCCGATACATATCATTGTGATATTGTCAAAGTTATTTAAAAAGTTCCAAGTCTCATTTTTTCAGAAATGTATTTAGTTTGGCAAATGTTTTGAGAATTAAAGACTCGTGAAATTTTGAATTTTGAACTTTGAAGATCTATGTTTACACCCACCATGAACCACGGACTTCCTGTGCAAAGTGATCAGAGAGTAGCCAGTATTCAATACAGAGGACTGTTGTGTCAGGAATTTTTGGTGATTACGTTGTCGATGGCAGTACGTCGCGGTCACTCGTGTCGGTGATTTTCACGGACCCATTTAAACCAAAAGAGATTAGCAGATCGGAAAACCGCTGGGTTAGAGGGTCGGTGTGGTCCATTACATTGATCATTCAAGTCTCCGAATTATTAAGAAAACTTCGTTGAATTTTGAAGAAAGACGATTTAAAAGGTGTTCAAAGTTTACAAAAAAAAAATTGTTTTGACAGCCATGTTGGAGATCTATACAGTCCAATGACAGTTATTCTCCCCAAAGAATGTGACATGACTTTGATACCTACGGCCTCAAAATCCAAATCCAAATAATTCCAAGTCCAACACTGTTGCCAATCTGTTAAAAGATTCGGTTGTTTGATGATTTTTTTACAAAAATTGCCACTCCACCCCCTTTAAAAATCGTTTCGACAAAAACAATTAGCCAATTCAAAATTTTTGAATTTTGAAAGATATTGAATTTGCCTCGGGTTTGAATCCATGCTCACCGAGATCAACCAACACACTCATCGCGTTTAAGCTCCTCACACATGAGCGCCAACTCATAAACTTTGTTGGTCGCGATCTGGGCGTTCTGGTGGAATTATCTTGAGCTTTTGAATAAAAATTTTGAATTTTGTGATTTTGTTTTTAAATAATTTTCATTTGAATTTTGAAATATTTGTTGAGAGGCTGGATCCGAAGCCATCTCTAGGTTGGTGCCGCTTGGAGATTTCCGTACTCACCAAGTTTTTTTTATACAAGGAAAGCGTCCTTTTTCACTTTCACCCGGAGACACCTCTCACGGTGTCCGCGTATGATAGGTGCTTGCAGATTTGGTGACGGACTGAAAGGTACCAGCCGCTCTCGCGAGAACTTCAGCATACAGAGGACCCGAAGAAGGCGCGATGGCTAAGGGCAGCACCCCCGAGAGACGACCTCTGGCACCGAAAGAAGCAAGGGCCCTCACAATCATCTCAGGCCAGCAGCCGCTTACCCCCGCATTGGAGAAGATGTTGATCGTGCCTCGTGAAGTAACCTCGGCCAACTCCATCGAGTTTTAACAGCCGGACGGTTGTGCCGGGCAGCCAGTTCATCCTCACGAAAGGGCATTCACGAGTACGGTCTCATCTTTGTACGTTGTCCGGTGCGGCTGGGTGCGGCAGGGTAAGGAGTAACTCGGTGCCGGCCGGCCTGGCTATCGATGTAATCTTCCAGGGTAGCGATAAATGTTACACTGCTCGCTCGCCAACAGCCAAGTCATGGTGCCGGCGATCAGCACCTCTTACCGTGGTCCACGTGTCCGGTTGAGTTGGTGGTTGATGTTTGGTCCGGTATGGATGATGTCGAGTAGTAGCTTGGCTCCAGGCATTAACACCACTACCACTGACTGATGTCCCAGGTCCGGTCAGCTTCATTACCATCCCTGTCTACATGGACTAGTGTGGCTGTCTCCCCTGATGGTAATGGATTTGAGCTGGAAGAAGGATGTTTGGAAGGACTGATTCATTTGGTGTTTTTTGATTGGTTTTTAATTTTTGACCTTTAATTTTTGGTGGTGTTTTTCCTTTGTTGGGGGGTTTTTTTTTTTGGTGTGTGTTTTTTTCCTTTGACCTGTTACTGTTTTTACGTTTATGTGTGTGTTTCTGTTTTGAAGTCAATCGATATTTTTTTCTTCGCGTAATGTGGTTCCGAGATAGCTTGATAGTTTTGATAATACATTGTAACATATTCATCTTTGAGCGCAAAAACATGAAGATTATATGAATACATTATATGAAATTAAAAGTAATTGTAAAAATAATCTAACATTATTATATATTTTTAACTAAATAATATAGAAACTTTTACTTTTTTAACTTGTATTTTTTCATAAAACTAAGAAAAATAAAAAAGTTAGTAATCTTAGTAAAGTTTTTTAAAATTGTTTGTTTAGACTTTTTATCAAAATTATACGGACGTTATAATATGTTGTTAATATTTTTTTTTTATTTATTACACTATTCAAGCGTTTTTGTTTTCCAATAAAGCGTTTGAAATCATTAAACTGGAAAGATCTATTTAACCTCTTAAGAAGATGTATTAGTCCACATCTGAAATAAACATCCAGTTGGGCGCAATAACATATTATAAATTGGCAACAATGTTTGTAATTACTGGACAATTTTTTCATTTAGCTGTAGCAGCTGACTTGGTGAGTCTCCACATTGTGCTTTAAGTGTGTGATTCTTTCATTTTGATCAAGTGATAGATATATATTTTTACGTTGGTATCAGACTGAGAGAATTTTTCCTGATGCTTTATACTTTATTTTTTCAGCCATTTGAATGTTTTACTTAAAAAGTAATCATAAAAAGAACTACATTGAATTTATAAACCGTGTGCACATTTTGAATCAAAGCCTTAGTGTTGTCACAGTTTAATGTATCCATTTGGGCCTTTAGGTTGATCGATTTGGGATTTAGGTAAATTTAGACATGCTAGTTGGCAGGTTTATACTGTAAGATGTAGTTTTACTATTTGTATTAGTGGTATGTTATAATAATTAATTTTATTAGTAAAATGTATATGCCAAAGTGGACTATTTAAAAAGTTATTAATTTTCTGAAAGTCTGTTGTAACGGTGGTGATGTATTTTCGTGGGCTTTTATAGCATTAGTAAAGTTTTCATGTGGCAGTACTCTGAGAAACAATAAAAAAATACTTTTCCGGAAACAGAGGAGGGCCGTAGCAGGTTGCAGGTCTCAATGTCACCGACTGGGGACTATCTCCAAGAACTCCAAAATCACATTAAATAATATATTGGCAATCAACAAGATCAGCTTATTCAAGTGCATTAGTAAGGATAACATCTATCATGTTCTCCTTCAATATAGAACTAATCATCTCTTGTGACTCACTTCATCATCTCTTATGATACGAGCTTCTCGTATTTTTATAGCTGGTTTAGTCTTTGTCATGTTTGTGGAGAGTACGTACATTACATTCACATTCTGATATAAAAACGTTGCGATTTAAAGAATAGTTCATTTAATTGGCATACTCGACTTGCAGATAATTTATTATTGTTGTCAGAGAGGATTTTAGGAATAAATTCTGAGAAAATAGTCATAGCTCCATTCACTAACAAGAGAAACGTATGTAGCTTCAAACGCCGAAGGATTGGCGGTGCAATATCTTGGAATTTTCCAATACCTATGAAATATTGTGTGAATATCCATCTAGGCATTGGCAGGGAAAATCTAAGGGTCTATGCATGCTCAGGAGAAAATAAGTCTTATAACCCTTCGGTGGATCACATTGGCAATATATGGCAGCTATTAGACCTCAGATCGCATATAGCTTCCTGATCTGTTGATCAAAAATGTAAATGTGGTAGCATCAAATAAACTCGCTAGTTTATTTACGACTATTAGTAATACGGAGGCCTTTTGTAGCACCCCCTCTATATCAATGGAGGTATTACTTGAATTTTGCATGTTAGTGCCTTTTAAACTAGCACGCATGCTGGTTTACAGCTACTGGAAAGTCAGCCTAGTTCGAGTAGGGTCCTTCCTTTCAAATTCCAAAAACCCCTTGCTAAGGACGATGTAAGATATATTTATTTTTTTTAAACATACAACTTACAGTACCACATTTTTTTAAATTTGATTATATAGTATTGAAACTTGTTTTTATTTATGGATTTAATTTAGTAACTATACTGCAAAAATTATAAGAAATAGCCAAAATTATACCTTTAATAGCTTTTGTGCTTGTATTGTGGTATGATAACTTTTACCTTTGACTGTGTCAAAGGCTTTACCTAAATAGAACCACGCGTTTATTCTGAGTGCTACAAAATTTATTGTGTCTTCACCCTATAACATGAGGACATGGTTGTCCACAAGAAAATATTGCATGCACAATATAAGAAAACCCTCACGGACTTCGACTACTGTGCATTTAGCAGTGTGCGTGATCAATGTTAGATCCTTTTTAGAGCTTATAAGGCTAACTACGTCCACTTTGTTGACTCAGGCTATCTCATCTAATGTAAAAGTCTTTTGGAGCTTTGTCAACGATTTAAGATGAAAAATCTTCTGTTCCGAGTGAGATGAACTTCGGTGACTCAGTGTCTTCCCATCCAGGAACGATGTGTAATATGTTCAGCACGTTCTTCTCTTCGGTGTATGCGCCTGCTGACAACAGTTCACCACCAACAAAGGCATATGAGACTCCTTTTTACCTTTTCCGAGGTCTTAGTTACTACTGAAGCAATCAATAAAAGGATGAAAGCTCTCGACGCTTCTAAGGGATGCGGCCCAGATAACATTACTCCTGGAGTCCTGAGGCATTGCCGCGCTGAATTAGCCCCCATCCTTCTCTCTTTTGTTTAAACCTGAGCCTGGCCAATAGAGTTTTTTCTGAAATCCTGAAGGAGGGTTACGTCGTACCCATTTTCAAATCTGGTGACAGACAGAACATAACTAATTACCGGCCGATTGTGATCCTCTCAGTGTTGGTCAAGGTATTCGAGGGTTTGGTACTGGACATCCTTCAGCCGCACTTTAAGAACATTATTATTGAAGAACAGCATGGCTTCATGGCGGGGAGATCCACCGTGATTAATCTTCTCGTATTCCAAAGTTATGTTCTTGAGGCTTTCAGTCGTAGGCGCCAAGTTGATGCTGTTTACATTTATTTTAGCAAGGCCACAGGATCAGCCACAATCACTTACTTAATAAACTTGAGGGCTCTGGTGTCTTGGGTACTATGCAGGCAAGGTTCCGTAGCTATCTTACCGACCGCAATCTGGTGGTTCGCTTTGCAAATCAGACTTCTGACGCCTTTGTCCCATCTTCTGGTGTGCCTCAGGGCTCCCCACCTTGGCTCGCTTTTATTTTCCATATTTATTAATGACATCAAGGAGGTCACCAAAGTTCCTTTCTTACTGTTTGCTGACGACATAAAACTTTTTCTTGAAGTGTCCTCCAGCGCAGACTGCGAACATCTTCAGCAAGCTCTTAACTGTATATCGAAATGGTGTCGTCAGCGCAACGGGATGTCCATTAATGCCAGCAAGACCAAGCTCATGACATTCAAGAGAACCACCTCCTCAATTGATTTCAACTACTCCCTTGATGACAAGCTTCTTGATCATTGTACATCCATCAAAGATCTTGGAATAGTTCTCGACTCCTCTTTTGGCTACGGTCTCCATGTTGACCAATTTATGCTGCCGAGCGTCTGGTATGATGGGGGCTGATTATGAGGACTGCTAGGCATGGCCTCGGCTCTAATGCTCTTGTACTCCTCTACAAGTCCCTTGTCCTCCAGCTGCTCGAGTACGCTTCAGTTGTTTGGTCTCCTTACCAAGTGGGCCTCATTGACAGACTGCAGTCCCGTGCAAAATAAATTCCTTAGGTATTTGCACTGGAGAGAGCCTGATAGGCCTCTGAACTTGCTTCGGCTACATCCACTGGTCGTTAGAAGGGAGGTTGCAGATGTTGTCTTTCTTTATAAGATTCTCAACTTTGTGGTAGTCTGCCCCCCCTCTTTTGAGAGCGAATTGCTTTTCGTCTCCCTTCTGGCACAAGATCGCGCCGCCTCTTCGAGCTGAGCCACTTAAACCGCAACTATCTCCAGTTCAGCTCTGTCCCAAGAATACTTCGGCTTGGCAACGAGGTGGTGCAATGAAGTAGACTTTTTCTGCAATCGACTGGGAGCTTTGAGACGTGCTGTGTTGACAGTGAGGCTGGAGACATTTGAGTCAGAGTGAGCTTGCCGAGTCCTGCACAGTATTACAGTATTACAATAGTTACTCCATTGTTATCTGTGATGATTTAGTCTATTACTGTTATCATTATTGTTATTGTTGTATTATTATTTTTTATTACTTGTTATATCACTACTTGTTATTGTTATTGCACTATTGTTATTGGTACCACTTTCGTTATGTTTCACATTGTTTTAGTTTTGTCTTGTTACATCTGTTTATTTCACTATGTGATTTTTCAAACTATACTTTTTTATGAGAATTTATTACTGTTTATTACTAGTCATCTTAAGTATTGTAATTTTGCAAAATGGTTATACCGTGGGAATGTAAATAAATAACTCTAGTCCAAGCCCCTATAACGAATCGATTAACTGTTTGTTTTTACTCAATTTGAGGTTAGTAGTTTTACTTAATTTTCCTGTAATTCGTCTTTGGTTTTGTGACAAAAATAACATAACCACAGCATTTTAATATCATAATTTATTATATCACAAAATTGTTCACGTGAAAAAATAAGTGACGGTGAGGATGACTATTTACTACTTATATTACAACCTATTTCAACCTCTGATTTGAGCTCCCCTTATACCTCGTATAATGTTACACATGTACACATACATTTCTTATTCTAAAATTGTGTTTCTATTCCTTAATGAAGTTTCGGGCCCTGTCCTATTTTCTGTCATAAGTTCAATGCTTTATTGTTATTGTCTTAAATAAGATCAAGTGTTTACTGCATGACGTTTTAAATTTTAATTTAGTGTTGCAGGTTTGTACGTTTTAGGGTAGTTTGCTCTATAATAATTTACTTCGTGGTACTTTTTATTTTATTTGTAGGTAAGTTTTTCAGATATTACTGGTAACACTGGTTACTGACGTTCTAGGTCTACTACTTTACTTTCTAGATTCTGTTTCTACTGTACTGTTTCTAGAATTCTGCTCCTGCTTTCTAGGTGACGTTTTGGTGGTGGTGTCGTTTGATTGTTTTGGACGCTGTTTTTGAAAAATCTTATAGTTTTAGGTAGTAATTTATTATGGCAGGAGAAGTTGTGGTTGATGCACTTCCTTACATCGATCAAGGTTATGATGAACCTGGAGTCCGTGAAGCTGTAAGTAATACGCCATGTCCTAGTTGTACCCGTAAATTAATGTTTTGGAGGTTAGGTTTGTGCAGTAATAAATTAAAGTATTTTTTGGATTAATCGTGTTTTCTTTAAATTATTTGGAGAAATTAGTATAGTTTATTATTCAATTGAGGAAATAGTATGAAATTTCTATATTCTAAAAATGTTTCTTTTTTTACAATTTATCCTAGGCTAAGTGCGTATAGCCTAGGCCTAGGAAGTTGCCAGGAAAAGATAGTTGTGTGTCATTCACTGCACATTATTTGTTTTTTTCTTGTAAAGTGAAGTGAATATATATACTATACAACTCAAAACAATTAAGTTGCAAAATGTCCTAAAATATTTTTATCTCATATAAGTGTAGCCTATTTGTTTACTTGAGCGACTTCGCAACTTTGTTGATCTTTTAAAAAAAACACCACATGCTAAAACAGTAAGTTTTAAAGACAACTAGTACAGTTTAACAGTTGACAGTAATGCCTCCGGCCATCAGTGCAGATTACGGGATGAACGAGAAACTATTATTTTACATAGCAAGGCAATAATCGGGAGTCCGTGAAGCTGTAAGTAAAACACCATGTCCTAGTTGTACCCGTAAATTAATGTTTTGGAGGTTATGTTTGTGCAGTAATAAATTAAAGTACCTTTGAAATTAATCGTGTTTACTTTAAATTATTTGGAGAAATTAGTGTAGTTTATTATTCACTTGAGGAAATAGTATGAAATTTCTAGTATTAAATTCACATCACAAAGTAAAAGAAAATAGGTAGAGTAATAAGCGAATCCTGTTTTTGGGTAGAGTACGATAAGCGGACCTCGTTTTATACCGATTAGTTGAATCATCAATACTTAATATTCATTTATCGATTACGCATTTATAAACTGTATCAACATGTCTATAGTCACAATAACATATCAATCATATTTTAATTTAAATAATTAACATAATGCAGCATAGTGCATAATTCATAGTGTTATGAATAATAAATGAGCTCTAATGGCCAAACAAACAATTAGAACTGGAAATAGAATAAAACTCATAAATAATAATGAAATGATAATAACTTAAAAAAACATTTATAGTAATAGAAATATGCGAAATTATTTATGTGTTTTCTCCTGGGTAGCAATGATTAACTACTTTCAAGAAGTTGTTGAAGCATCTTCTCTGGAAAATCGTACTTCTCTTCTGTACAAATTCTCACAGCGATGATCTGCAAGCAGGTCGGCTTAAATATGCCACTTATTAACTTCGTTTCACTGTCCTCCACGAGTTTTCGACTGTGTGTTACTATAAAAGAAAATACATTTATTATATTAAAAAGTTTTTATGGTTGATATAATTAGTTATTGTTCAAAAATCAGTATCAGTTGGTTGTATCAAATGTTATAATTAAGTAATATTGTTTGTTAATATCGATATAAAAAAACCGGGTCTGCTTATCGTACTCTACCCCTGTTTTTTATCGATATTTATTACAAAGGATACTGTGTAATGACACCCATCGATATAATCAACCGATATTAACACATTCTTGACATCAGCGATTTTCCAGATTTCTTTATTTGCAATCAAATTTGTCAATAATAATGGCAAAAAACCGTTTTTTACATCAAAAGTCTAAGTATAACGTAAAAGCTATGAAAGCTTCGCAATTTTACACAAAACAATGTTATTTCATTTCAGATATGAATGAAGTTTTATCTGACTTGGATGAACCATTGCCTTGTGAATTAATTGTGCTTGATCCTGCTAACTTTGAAAATATTAAAGATAAAAATACATTGTTGAACATTTTTGTTAGCTTATATAAATGTACTTTCTATAGCGCTATAAGTATTTTTGGATGAAACCAAAATTGTTACGTAGAAAAGGTTAGACGTTTATTTCATAGTTTTTACTTTTGTGTAAAATAAAAAAAAACCTTGCCATAGAAAATGTTATATAACATAAACTTCTATAAATACTTGTTGTCTTAAAAGTCCCACCCACCTCCCTCCTTATTAACCTTTTTATGAATAGAAATGGAGTGATTTACTTTAGGGGTTGTTTATATGACCAAATGAGGAGAAATATATATTATTATAATTAAAAAAGTATCAACATACTTCTTTCAGCTTCATTTTTTATAACCTTTAAGTTTGATATATAACAAAAACTTTTGTATATATTGGATTTTTTTAAAAAGTTTCACGTTGGCTATAATGGTGGTATACATTTAATTAAGAATTTTAATTTTTACTATTTTATTCTGTTATTAAATTTATTTTAAAAGTAAAATTAAAATGATTCAATATTTAATTATTTTGTTGGAAATTAAATTTATTTCTAAAAACATTTATATTTTTTTAAATTTATGTATCTGGAAAAATAGGTGAGCAATGATTAAAATTTAAAAACCCTTACAAAACCGCAAAAAGTGCCTGCCACTTTAGAAAAATGATGGCGAGTTCCAGGATTAAATTATCTGTATCAATGTAAATACATTTTCAGATTGTAAACATTATTTGTAATACAACTCCGTCTAAATAAAACTGATAGTTAACTTTAGAAAACTAACCAAACTAGCATTAAAAACTGTGATGATAAAATATAAAGTTCCAAAAAACCATCACTAATACTTGAGAGCTAAAAATACTATAAAGTCATCAAACCATATTATTTTACATAGCAAAGGCAATGGCTGCTACCCACTTGCGTAGAAGTATGTTAAAAATTTTAATTCAGATTATGAAGTAAAACAAAATGTGTAGAGTACAAACAGCGGATCCCTGTTTTTATCGATATTAACAAATAGTATTGCATAATTACACCCATTGATATAATCAGCCTATAGGCTGATATATATAGATATATATAATATAGATATTAATTTCATTAATTTGAAAAATTTACTTAAATCATCTGCGTCAATGTAAATACATTTCAGATTGTAAACATTGTGTTTATTTAGTTATGGTTTCTTTATTATTTAAATGTGATTTTTCCTATTACCTGTCCTAATTATTGTTTGTTTGAAGGTTATGGTTTTTTATTATTTACAAGGCATGTCATTACATTATACTGAATTAATTCTTTTAATTTCAAACATTTGGTTATTATTTTTTGTTTCATTTTTTATACATTCATCTCAAAAATTTACATTTGATAGCAACGTATGTTCAATTTTTCAATGAAAGTTTTTTTGATAAGTCTTTAATCAATATAAGACCTAAAAATGTACATGGTTTTGTTACTGTTATTTCTTGGTACACGAATATAGATTTACCAATATATAGGGTACATATTAACAAGTGATTTAAGGTACCTACAACGTATTTTGAATTGTTATGCTATTCTTTTTGTACTAAATAAGAATAAATAGTAAATGTGGTCGTTATAATTTCTAAGAATAGAGAAGAACAGACCATGTTCACTTTAAGCCTTAAAATACCACATCTGTACACAACTTCATGTTTCAGGCATTAGCAATGGTTGAGGAAGAAACCAGAAGGTATCGTCCTACAAAAAACTATCTAGAACATCTTCCACCTCTCAACCTGAATGCTTTTGAGGTAATAATTATAAATAATAATATAATATAATAAATATAAATAATCTATATATATAAAAAGAAAGTCGTGTTAGTTACACTATTTATAAGTCAAGAACGGCTGATCCGATTTGGCTGAAAATTGGTAGGGAGGTAGCTAAGAACTGGGAAAAACACATAGGATACTTTTTATCCCGTTCCCGATTCAGGATTCCGCCCCACTGGTCTCTAAAAGTTACGGAAATACCCGTAAGAAATGCATTACAGCAAACATATGTTATTAAGTGAAAGGGCCTTTTCAAATTGAATCAGCTGTTCTTTGTAAACATATATAATGCAACAAAAGAAATATTTATGTTTATATCATTTAATTACCATTTTAAATTTTCTTTACATTTATAGTTTTAAAGCATAGAGTAAGCTTAAGAGAAACAGCAAATTTTGTTTCAACTGTTTCTGCAATCACTGTTAAGCATATACTTTACTATCCAGATAATACAAATCAAATTTTAATTTTTTTACAATTCAAAGCAGTTATCTCTGCATCTCCAAGTCAGATACGTACATTATTTGCTATCATCATTTCGAAATGCTTTCCATCGAACCCATCTAACCTGTGGCACAAATACAAGGATAATATGGCAGAAGATATTTTTACATCAAATTCGTGTCAGTTCAATAAATTACGATCTTGAAATGAATGAGGAGATACATAATCGGGCCTTGCTTTTGATCGAAGACATGAGTTATCTCATGTGTGGTAGTTTATTAGTTCATAGTCAGGTTAGGAATGCCAGCGCTAAATCGTAAAATGAATGACGCATTTAATCGAGAATTGGAATGGGAACGTGAATATGATCACCAGGAATTAGATTTAGTAGTTCAAACAAATGTGCCCCTGATGAACCCCTAACAAAAGGAAGTTTATGATACATTAATGAAGGCAATTGATGATGGAAACGGTGGTTTATATTTACATGGTGGAACTGGTAAGACATTCCTCATGTCAGTAGTTTTAGCCACTGTTCGTGCAAGATATATATATCTTAGTTCATTGCAGTTTCAGTTGCTTCTTCTGGAATAGCAGCCACATTGCTAGAAGGATGTCGTACGGCACATTCTGCATTATATATTGAAGAACCAACGTGCAACATTACAAAGCGCTCCGCTATGGCGAAAGTTTTATCAGAATCGAAGATCATCATCTGGGACGAATGCACAATAGCGCATAAACGTGCATTGGAAGCAGTTAACCTAACATTGCAAAATCTACGTAATGACTCAAAATGTTTTGGAGGCGCAACTATTTTACTGTCGCGATTTCCGCCAAACATTGCCAGTAATTCCCAGATCGACTGCTGCCGACAGAATAAACGCTGTGCCTCAAATCATCGAATCTATGGCGCTATGTTAGGAAACTTCAGCTGACAACAAACATGAGAGTTGCATTGCTGAACGATACATCTGCTGAAGATTTCTCTGAGTAATTGTTGACTATCGGTAATGGTCGAGTACCTGTCGACGAAATCGAGCGGATTGATTTCATTTCCTCGGATATTATGTAACTTTGTCTCATCGAAAGACGAACTCATCAACAAAGTATTCCCAAACATCATTACTAACCTCAAAAATAATGAATGGTTGAGTGAGCGAGCAATTTTGGGCAGCTAAGAATAAAGATGTAGATGACTTAAACTACATAATTCAGAATGAGATCATTGGTACACTGCATTCTTTCAAATCTGTTGACTGTGTAACAAATGAAGATGATGCCACCAACTATCCAATTGAATGTTTAAACTCCTTGGATGTACCTGGCACAATTTACAACTAAATATCGGTTCTGTAGTAATCATGCTTCGAAACTTATACCAACCAAAACTGTGCAACGGAACAAGTTTGGTGGTAAGTAAGTAAATTGGATGAACAATTTGATTTACACCACAATACTCAAAGGTGAGGAGGAAATTTCTCATTCCGAGGATCCCGATTGATCCCACCCGACATGCCCATTTGAGTTTAAACGGTTTCAATTTCCGATCCGTCATGACTGTAAATAAGTCACAAGGCCAATCGTTGAAAGTTTGTGGTCTTAATCTCAAACATCCATGTTTTTCCCATGGCCAATTAAATGTGGCAATGGTCCACGGGTCGGAAGACCATCCGCGTTATTCGTTTTCGCGCCTAATAAAAAAAAATTATGGTTGCCTGTAAAAGTCGGTTTTACGTAAAACCGACTTTACAGGCAACCATAATTTTTATTTACAATTATCCTAATTTAAAAAGTAAAAAATGTGATCATGTGATATTGCCTTTAAGGCGGGACAAAGTTCGCCGGGTCAGCTAGTTAATAATAAACCAAATCTATATTCATTTTTAAGTTTTTAATAACCAGTTCTGTGTTTCACAAAACAAGTGTTAAGATATTTATTTATTACATAATAAGGTGTGTAGTAAAATAAATCTCTACATAAAATAACTTACATATTGAGGTGTAATACTTTACCAAAGAATATTTTGTTCCTACACATTAAAATTAGAGTACAGAATTATTTTATTCAAATAACTTACTTCTTATTCACTGTTACTGTGTATTATAGCAGATTTAGCAGGTTTTTTACATTGAAGATGTCCACTGACCTTTTATAAGTTCATTTTGAAATTCTGAATAGTTTGATAATTCGAAAGAGGTCCAGTTCAAATTAATTCAGATTTATTGATGCTCTGCTGTATATAATATTAACAATTTCATCGAGTTTGTAATGATTTACATATAATTTAAGCATATTAAAAATTAATTATCATTTTTCAAACCTTTAGTTTATTTTTTGTATGCTTATTGTGCACACAATTTTTTATTTCAAAACAGTAAATTACATCTAAATCTTAGGAAATTAAATATAAAATCATACAAATCTAAATAAAAAGAATACAGAAATTTGTATAGATGTATGTTTGCCAATCATTACCCTCCTTAGTAATCTTGGTTAATACGATAAAAAAATAGGTCAAACAGTAAAAAAACTAAACTGTGCAGGAAAAAGGTATAATTATGATTATTGTATTGTTATCAGACAGAATTGTTGCGAAACGAGTTTGAGAGAATGCAGCAACGCCTGCCCATGGACACCTTAAGCATGAAGAGGTACGAGCTACCACCTCCCCCGGCAGGCAAGATGACTGACATTGCTGCGTGGAATGAGTGTGTAGAGAACTCCATGGCTCAGCTGGAACACCAAGCTACGAGGTAATATAATCTATTTACATGGGCTTTCTATGACGGTGTGTATTTCTGGTTGTATCAAGTACTTGTTATGTTAATTTGATTTATAAAATCATTATATTCAGCAATTATGAGGCTAAATTAATACAATTCACAAAATATTTTTGGGACCAGGAATGTGAGACTCTTATATTAAGCTGGGCCTGAAATTGTGAAGCTGCTCTGGTAAATTGTCCAGTTTATAGGGAATATTTCAAGTTTAAAGCTCTCTTTATTTATACATTGTAGTACAAGATCACAAAGAATTATTGTCATAAATATTTAAAATTTAGCATTTAAAATGTTTTTTTAAGTAAACTACATAACCTGGTTACATCTAATACAATATCATATATATATATATATATATATATATATATATATATATATATATATATATATATATATATCAGGCAATACAATTATAGGAACACATTTTCAGAATCAGACTATAAAAAAACTAAATGAAACTAAACCAAGTTATACTGGTAGGAAGTTTTTTTGAAAGCTCTCTCAGTTCCTGAAGAACTTAAAACTCTGCTTATACAACCAGTTTTAAAACTACATAAAGAGCTAGTCAATCAGTATTACTATAGCTTGTTCTAGGAGTTTTTGTAGTTGTCTAGTTCTAAATTTATAACATGTGCAGACGAATTTAGTAATGAATATTATGTAACCTGCATTATGTGTATGTATCAATTAATATGTTACGATTTTATGCTCTGAAGATCTACCAAATAATGAGATACCAGGGTATAAAGATCTTTTATACAAACCCTAGATCAGGAACTAGGGTTTGTATAAAGGAAAATAAATTCAAAAACTTAGTGGACACACATAGGTAGAGGCTTTTTATACATAACTGCCATATACTTAGGTGTACATTTGACCTTGTGACCTTCAGGTTTCTGCCACTCTTCTCCATATACGAAACACAATTGTGTGCAACCCCTATCTTTATGCAGGAAACCTTTAACAATCAACACTTACTACTTACAATTTGCTTAGTTCTATTTGCTTCATATAATCTATTCAGGTTGAATAGAATCCAGATTGTTATGTAAAAATCATTGACGCTCTACTCTAATGGTTCTGACATCATGTAAATAACATTGCTGTTCTATACAGGATTTGCAACTTAGAACTGATGCTGGAGTATGGCTGTGAGGCATGGCGCTCTTACCTGGAGCTGCTGGTCAAGTGTGTATCGTCAGCACAGAAACAGCTGCAGGGCCTAAGGTAACATTTTGCTAACATCCACTGTGTTTTGTTTTCAGTAAACATAAGATCATGATTCAATCATGTTGGTGATCAAGGTCAGTACTGCCACGGTATTTTGAGAGTATAGGATACTGCAGGCAATTTCTTTTACCTGATGGTGGTATCAACTTCCCATCAAAGGTCTCAGCTAACACATATTGTAATTTGACAATGCCACTTTCTTCTTCTGCACAGGCAGATTTTTTTATGTTTAATGGCATCATAGATAATTTCCTTTATAATCCAGCTGTACAACGTGCAGTAGTCAGGTTCCTTTTGAACACTCAAACCCTTTGAACCCCAGACCAAAATATTGATGGTGGAAAAAACGTACCAAAATCATTTGACCTAAGAACTACCGAGAATCCCCGGAGCAGAAACAGCTGTTTTGCATACTGTTTGTAAAAAATTAATACTTTTGCTATTTTTTATGCTATTGTCTTGTATTACACACCAACATGTCCAGAATGAAATTGTATACACAGAAAAAGATTAGTCTGAAGTATTAAAAAAATGTTTAACAGCATTAAAATAATTTTAAAATATATGTATATAGATTTTTAGGCAAAAAAATTGATTTTAACCCTTTGAATGCCACAAGGCAAAAAATTTAGTACAAAAGAAATGCACTAGCAACTATATTGCAAGTCATATGCGAAAAATGCCAGGGAATAATAAGAAGTATTACCGGGCTTCCGGAAAAAAAGAATATATTTTTATTATTTTTCATACTATTTTTATGAAACAGGTATCAAAATATTTGTAAAAAGTTGTATTACAATAAAATGTTACAAAACAAATGAAACAACATAAAATAATATTAGTTTTGGCATGTCAAAACCAAAAAATGTATAAAGCAATTTTTATTTTTTAGTTTTTATTTTTTTTGACAAATTAATAAGAAACAATTTTATCATGGGAAGAATTTTTTTAATATTCTTTATAACATTGTTAATGTGAAAAAAATAATGGTTAACTTTTTTATATAATTACTATAGTTACATAACAATGCTTGAAATTATGTACATAATGAAAAAATCATTTTTCAGTACCGGTAACACAACACTAAAACAAAAATAATTAATGCATTACTTACATTTATCCTTTGGTTCTAAAGTATATCTAATATATGGTCTTCATATTTTCCCAAAAAATATGTACACACACAACATGCGCGCACACACACACGCGCGCGCACGCACGTACGCACGGGAGATATCAATTTAACAAAATCATTTTAGAGAACCTAACCTCAAAACGATGTAAACCACAACCATGTAACCGAACGTATTATTTTAGATATTACGCATACTATACGTAGCGAGTTGTTTACGCGCCAACGATGTTACGCGCCCGGTTAATCACCGCCCGCTGTTGTTGCTTCTATTATTCTGTGTTTTTTTTATCTTCACTAATATAAAGTACTATGTGAACTATTATTTATCTATTGCAGGATAGTTAACAAATAAAACAATATTGGTTGTGAAAAGAAATTCATGAAAAATAAAGCGTTAAAAATTACGATAACAGACGGCGACGACGGATCGTCGCCTGGCACTTTTCGCACAGTAAGTCGAGCGACGATAGATCGTCGCTGTGGCACTTTTCGCAAGGGTTTTTGGCGACGATGTATCGTCGCCGTGGCACGCAAAGGGTTAAGATTTTTTAATTAAAAAATAAGAAATATTTTTAGTATGGGCACCCACATTTTATTTTTCTAAATTTAGTTTTGTGTATGTAAAAAAAAAAATTATATTGATATCTCTAAAAATAAACTTTTTTTGAATTTTTATATAAAAGTATGCGACTTGTAAAAACCTCTAGGCGTACAACACAAAAATCACTGATATTACCTAAATAAATAAATAGTCAAAAATTGTTGGTACTTACGATTTTGTATTTTAATAAAATACATATAAATATGTATTAATACTCATAAAATAAGTATTTTACGATTTCAAATAAATATGTATTAAACGCATATACCATGGCGACGATATTACGTCGCCCGGGGGATTCTCGCAACTTCATTGGCGACGATACATCGTCGCCGCGGGGATCTTCGCATATCTTCTCGGCGACGATATTTCGTCGCCTGGGGTTCAAAGGGTTAAAAAAAAAACTTTTTTTTCATGGGTCGCTTGGAAGAAACCTCTCTTTAAAAGATAAGACCGCCATTTCTTTGCTTAAAGTTTGTTTTTAACAATGAAGGTTTATGAAGTAGTTTATTCCATGTATTTACCATTAAGAGTTACAAAAAAGAGTAACATAATGTTTTGAGATCTAAAATTTGTTCCCTTACTAATTTAACAAACGCAACTACAATCTAGGTTAAAAATAAAGAAACCATTCCAAGTCAGGAATCACAACAATCATGTTGCGTGTTGACTCAAATATGCTCTCAAAAAAACTAACACATTTACTATAACACGTTATACAGTACTAACATATACACATATTGTGGAAAGAGATGGTTGCTTAATTTTGTACAGTTTCACTTTTCGCTTAGTGCAGAGTACATAAAAACTACTGGACCTATTGTGCTGAAATTTCTTAGGGTCCTTGG
This sequence comes from Homalodisca vitripennis, assembly GCF_021130785.1. Taxonomy (NCBI): domain Eukaryota; kingdom Metazoa; phylum Arthropoda; class Insecta; order Hemiptera; family Cicadellidae; genus Homalodisca; species Homalodisca vitripennis. Next base: position 124,408,861 of record NC_060207.1, on the reverse strand, counting down.
TTAACATATAAGCCTATTCCTATTTTAAAATTCCTCCAGCCTATGCCCCACTGGTCTTAATAACTCCCTTTTTTGCTTTATCATTACGTAGTAAATGTATTTTTAATCACCTGTCAGTCAAGAATTATATATATGCTATTAAATGCACTGATACTATTAAATAGAGTATTATCATTGGAGCAATTGAAGAAACACAAATTATTGCAATGTCCTGTGTTTGTCATAGTCACTTTTTCACTGATGATTGGAAAGTACTAATAGTGACATAATATTTTTATATATTATATATAGTATGTAAAAATAAACTTAGTTAGGATTTTAATATATTTATTTTGACTTAAATTGATTATTTACATCTTGCACTAAACATGCCAAAGACATAACATTAGGTGTATGTAGATCAAGAAAACTTATATTGAAATTGCAGTGTGCTCTGACATTGATTTAGATGTTTGTTTTTTTTTTGTAAGGAAGGAGATCCAAGAGATGAACTGGCAGCGGAAGAACATGCAGATGCAAGGAGGTGAGAAGCTGAAGAAGCTGGAATCGATGTGGGTGGGACTGGTCAGCAAAAACTATGAGATAGAACAAGCCTGCGTTCAGCTGGAGAAAGAAATAGCAGAGTCCAATGCCAAAAAATAATGCTGTAACTTCAACCTGCTGTTATATTGTAAATATTTTTATAAATGTGAATAAACTGTGATTTTTATTTAATACTTTTGACTACAAATCAATAAGCATCCTTTACAAATTTGCTCCAAGTAGATGGTTATATGTGTTGGTCTTTCATGTTTTCTAGACCACCATAATGATAAACATAATAGGATTGTTCAGTATGTTTTTAGAAAAACCTAGATTAAATTTTAATAGCATCAAAACAGGATTGTTATCAGTTTGCTTTTTAGTAGACATGGTCAAAGGAAGCAAGACAAGATATTAGGACATTCCGAATTTTTTTGTGGGTCAATACATATCAAGTGGTACAAAATACAAAAATAAAATATTTTAATTTTTTCAGCCGATGGCAGGGCATTTTTCCATTGTTTGAGCGCTTATTTCCAGGGATTTCAGAGCTCTGCACTAAATTAAATATCTCAGCTTTTATTCATTCTAGAACATTAAAATAAAAACCAATCTCTTCAGAAAGATCTGAACATTAATAAGGGTCTATGAGTAATCCCTGGAAATAAGCATTCAAACAATGGGAAAATGGCCCCCATCGGCTGCAAAAATATTTATAATTAAAATCATTTTATTTTTGCACTTCCAATAAATTGTACTTTCAAGAATAAAAAATTAAAAAATCTTGAAGCAACCAAATAAGTTTTTTCTGGGGCACTTGAAATGGATTAACCCTTGTACTTTCAATTTTTGAATTAAATTTATAAATAAATATGTGTGTGTGTGTGTGCGCGCGTGTGCGTGCGTGCGTGTGTGTGTGTGTAATTTAACAAGTTGATCTTTTGGTTCATGGGCTACAAGATTCAAGATCTTCATTGCGATTGAAAAGATTGTTATACCAATTTAAGGGACTGAACTACAAATTTCAGAATGCCTCTTAAATTCAAAAAAATACAACTTACTGGATTTTTTTCTTGAGGCATTCTGGTTTTAGGTGGTTCAGTCCCTTAACCCTGCAACTGGTTTTAAGTGATTATTGACACATTAAGAACATTTTCAAATGGCACTAAGCTATTTTCAACGCATTAAATATGTTGCAATATGATATCTCACAGCAAATTTATTTTTAATTTATGCAAGTTTAACATACAAATTTCAAGATAAAGATCCAAGGTTTCATATTATGCCATAAACCATTCTACAGTTACTTGAAATATATCATTACTAATTTTTAAACTTGGACGTTCACATTCATTTCCGATTGCAGTTGTTTATGTAATTTCTGAACACACAAAAATTACCGTATGTTTGTAAAAATTCCCTGTCGAGGGCTTACATTGTCCATGATCGTGAGTCTCGTTACTGAAAAGGATGTATTCTTGGCTTTCAGAAACATTGTTTTAATAGCCTGTAAGCAAATAAATATTTATACAATAGTTGTTTGAAAAGGTTCTGTTCAGTTGATTCCCAAAATGCTTAATACGACGAAAATAGCTTCATTAAGTTTTCTTTTTTACTTTATTGTTGTCTAGAAGTAGTGAAAACCATATCAAAACAAAGGAGCACTTTTCTAAGCAACAGTACCATCATTGAAGATGATGAACTAGTATTTTATTTTTATTTTGTTGCAAAATACCACTTGCTTGCCATAGTAATTTCTCGGTTTTTATTACACTACTTGTCAATACTAGTATATTGTTTGCTGTTTATTTGTATTTTTAACATTTTTTATTGTTTAATGTGTATAAATAAACTTCTATTTAGTGTTTTATATACGTATTAGTGAAGTGAGAAAAATGTGGAAGTTTGTGTAAGGTTGTAGTGAATTGATTGAATTTTTTGGACCTTCAGGTTGGCCTATGCTCATATAGGTTCAATAGTTTTATGGTTGAATAAACAATTTATCAAACATTTCACAATGAGTGTTAATTTGAACGGTAGTGTCATTAGGAATTTACTGGGTAGTGACTCAGAAGACAATGTTAGTTTGGTAGGTATGGATGAAGTTTAATCTGACTTGGACGAACCATTGTCTAGTGAATTAATTGTGCATGATCCTAATGACTTTAAAAATAATAAAGATAAAAATACATTGTACATTTGTTTAAATTATATAAATGTACTTTCTATAGGCATATAAATAATTTTTGGATGAAAACAAAATTGTAACATAGAAAAGGTTAGGCTTTTATTTCACATCTCCTACTTTTGTAACAATTGTTAGAAAATTGATATTGAAAAAATTTTATATAAAATAAACTTCTATAAAAATAATTTTTTCTTCCACACATATTTACATTTTAGTAAAAGAATAGTTCATCTAATAGGATTTAAATTGTCATAATTACATTCAAAATTATTTAATAAAAGATTTTTGCCCCAAATACGAAGAGGTTTCAATGCCAAAACACAATTTTTGAGGAAGGCAAACATAAAATTATGCCTCATTGTAAACTTTTTTCATGAGCAACAGTTGGGTCATGATGTATAAAACATTAATAAAATGTAATTATATCTTACTAGCTGTTTCCCGCGGCTTCGCACGCGTCTCTTAAGCTTTGCCCGTATATTTCTTTGCCTTCAAATAGTGTTTGGATATTTTAATATACGTAACTACTGTGTTGTAATTGCAGTTTATAATGTGCAGGCGCTTTGATAACTTTTATATCTTGCAGTACAGCCTGGGTGGTTAGTTACATCAATAGGCATTGCGTATAAACCTTCTACATAGAAAAATACAAATTTTCATAGTGATCGGTCCAGTAGTTTCTGAGTCTATAAAGGACAAACACACAAACATTCATTTTTATATATTATGATTGCAGAAACAGTTTAAACAAAATTTGTCGTTTCTCTTAAGCTTACTCTATGCTTTAAAACTATAAGTGTAAAGAAATTTATATATAAATATATTTTTTGTCGCATTATATATGTTTACAAAGAACAGCTGATTAAAAATTTGAAAAGACTCTTTCACTTAATAACATATGTTTGCTGCAATGCATTTCTTACGGGTATTTCTGTAACCAGTGGGGCGGAATCCTGAATCGGGAAAGGGATAAAAAGTATCCTATAACCTTCTACAGATCAAGACGAACAAATTTTAAAAAAAATTAGGCGAATCCGTCCAGCCGTTTGTGAGTGATGATGTATAAAACATTAATAAAATGTAATTATATCTTATGGTCAACCTTTGCTTAAATGGTTGTAGGTCAAGTTCTGAAAAACAATATCACTTCGAAATTAAGATAAGTACACCACTTTGTGTTTACGGTGATGATATTTGAGTTATCAGATTAAATTCCTATAGTTGATATAAACTACAAAGATCTGTAACATCTTACTTTTTGGAGATGCAACTAAAAAAATGAGTCTGGAAGTCACAATTGCAATAAAACAAAATTACAGTAGAAAGTATTTACTACCATTACCACATAATAATGAGAGATAATCTATAGAATCTCTTACTTTAGAATTAAAACACCAGATGAAAAGCATGTTGTATCCTCCCTATCATGCTCTTCATCCAAACAATTATAAAAGCTCTAAATTCTGCATACAAACATAGCAAATTGAAGATGTTTGTGTATCCCATTTGACTTTAGTGGAATTAGCAAAGATGCCATTAACAAAGTTGTGTGCCATGGACACAAGAGAAGGGTGTCTCCAGCTAGTACCAGTTTAACTTCATCCACCACCTTGCCCAATCATGAGGATATATAAGAAGCAATTAAAAAATCACAATATGATATGGGTTTGTTTACTAAAGTAATATTATCTTTTGCTACAAATAAATGGTTAATGTAATTCAGTTAACAGCCTGCAAAAGTTAAATTGGACTGAGAGTTCACTGAAGAAACAGGTCATCCAGAAGAGATTTATAAAAATATTCAGACCCAAAAAGGTAATAATTGATTTGGAATCTCAGTTACTTTTGATAAAGGTGATTAATTGAATATATGAAGTTGTAGTTCAGAGCTTAATCAATTCAAATTCAAAATTTCTTTATTCAGACATGTAACAGATTACAAGAATAGCGTCACAATAAATCTCAATATAAATTTATCATTTATATATTAAAACATAAAAATCAGTTTGACACTCACTGAAAAAGTAAGATTTGGCTATTGTAGCCTTCTACAGAGTAAGTTAAAGCATTTTTACATCAAGGCAGTTATTACTTAAGGTAATTTATTAGGTAATTTAAGGGGATTTTATACATTTCTAAACATACCCAACAATACTTAAAAGTTATTTACATATTGAAACAAAAAGTCTTCAAAAGAATACAAGGATAACGTTAATAAATAATCTTTTAAGTAGTTTTTTTGAATTTTTCATAATTTTGAATATTGAGAGGAAGGTTAAAACAAAAATTTTGTGCCGATGAAACTAGTTTTCTTTTCATAAAACTTCAGCCTATGTTGTTCCACATATCTGCTACGTCTTAAATTGTAATCATGATGATTTAAAATATTAATTGGGTTGTATTTTTTTACGTATAAAACAGTTTCATAAATACGAGGGGTATTAGAAAAGTAAGGTTCCCTATGCCACCAAGACAGAGTGCGATATGTTGGGAGTAATCTGGTAACACTGTCTTACATGAGTACCAGCAGCATGTCTGATGACAGCTGTCCCTCTCTCTACCCATACCATTCGCGCCTCGCTACGTTCAACAGTGCCGGCCTAGCTGCCTTCGAAGATGGAGCTCCATATCGTTGTTACCGCCAGATGCAAAATTCGTGCTGTGATACGTTTTTTAAATGCAAAACAGATTTCACCTATTGCAATTCATCGTCAGTGAATCGAGGTTTATGGGGAAACATTAAGACACATTAAGAAAACTGAGACGCGCGGTCCAGAACCGCAGTAGAGGAAGCTTGTCCAGTGGTGTGAGACTTCTCCATGACAATGCTCGACCTCATGTCTCACGTCAAACTCAAGAACTGCTGACAAATTTTGGCTGGACTATTGTGCCCCATCCCTCCAACAGCCCAGACCTAGCCCCAAGTGATTATCACTTATTCCCAAAATTAAAGGACCATGGGTGGCCAACGCTTCAGTACCGATGATGAAGTCAAGGAAGAGTTTAGTCAATTCCTCAAAGGATTGGCGGCAGAATTCTACAACATGGGGATAGAAATTTTTAAGCATCGTCTACAAAAGTTTTTGGACAGAAACGGTGATTTTGTGGAAAAATAGCTTAACTTTTAAGTTTTAAATTGATGTATAACACTAAGTAGAAATATAGAGCTGCCTATTTAAAAAAAATTATGGGAACCTTATTTTTCTAATACCCCTCGTATAGAGTCAAAATTTGAAGTTGAGAAAAGTATGGTTTCACTGTATCTCTTTGTTTTAGGTTAAAAATTATGCTTAATGCTTTTTTTTGTTGTAATAAGATTCTGTCCAGATTTCTTTTAGTTGTGGCTCCGTATATGCCTATATTGTAAGACATATGGGAATTAATTTACCATAGCAAAGTAGATGGCTTTCAATGTCTCAATGCTACACACCCTTGACATTTGGCGTAAAGCAAATAGATCGGAGGACATTTTTTTTTACCACATAATTAACATGTTTCTCCCAACCTAAATTCCGATCTAATATTATTCCAAGAAACTTTGTATTGTCTACTTGATTCAATTTTGAATTTTCTAAATATATGTTAGGCTCAAATTGTTATCTTGATTGTTTGGTACTGAACGATAGAAAATTTGATTTATTTGGGTTTAGCAAGAGATTTTTGGAACTCAGGAAATCTTTAACAGTTAGAAGGTTTAAAAAAGATAAAAGCTCAATGTCTTCCTGTTTATTACCTGAAACCATAATACTTGCATCGTCAGCATAAAGGCACATTGAGCCTCCACCTGGAACCGTCCCAGGGAGCCCCTTTAAATAACAGAGAAATAAAAGAGGGCCCAGGATAGAACCTTGAGGAACGCCATGTTTTACTATTTTAAATTTTGAAAAATAGGTTCTAATGTAATTATATTGACTTCCAGCATAGTTTAAAATGTGTTGAATTTGAGTACACTGCTATCTATTCTTCAAATATGACCTAAACCAATTGTATTCCTTGCCTTTTATATTCAAATCACTAAGGACATTAAGCAACCCATCATGTGACACACTGTTGAATGCTTTGGTAAGATCAAGAAAAATTCCAATAACTTTTTCATTTCTGTCAATTGAGTCTATAATCGATTCAATAAATTTAACACTTGCTGTAGCTGTGGATCTGCCTGGTCGAAAACCATGTTGCTCGTTATCAAGTAACTGATTTAGTTCCAAATATTTCATAAGCTGATTATAAACTACTTTTTCAAAAACTTTTGAGAATACAGGTAACAATAATATAGGTCTGAAACGTGATGGGTCATTTGTGTTTCCTTTTTTATGAAGAGGTATTACCTTAGCAATTTTTAATTGACATGGGAAAAAACCAGAAATGAATGATGAATTAATAATGTCTCACATATATTTTTCCTGGGCATTCTCTTAATAAAATAAAGGAACAAGATATATTTGCAGTGAAATGTCCATGATTTCACTTGAAGAGATAAACCAATATTTTGTATATACAACCCCTACACACAAATATAAACGAGTGATAAAAATCATAATCACCCTTCAGGTAGTAAATATATGGAAAATGGGCTTACCTGGTCCTACTCAATTGGTAAAGGTTTTTTTAAGTATCTGTAACTTCTAAAGAAAAGTTAGAGACAAATGTATCTTCTCATGTCTATGCCCAATCTCAATCTTGAAGTGAGGTCAATACTCTCATACCATATATTCTGTTAGACTCACATAGTCTTCACTCTTGTATCTGCCACTGTTTCAAGTAGTTTACTTGCCTGGATGCTTGAAAAGATAGTATGTCTTTTAATGGTGAGTCCTTGTAATAGGCCATGTAATAAAACTACTTTGTTGTAACATGATGGAGTCCAATGAAATTTTTCAATTGTTATTAGGCATACATCAGGTACATTATTTCACTGTTCATGCTTAAGAGTTTAACCTAACTCATATATAATGTTTTGCACATGTAATAGCATTTCTGGTTTGAATTAATTATACTTCCAATACCATAGCTGAGTCTGCCTTGTTGCCCCGATCAAAATTACAAATACATAGGTCTCAGAAACTTTCTTCTGCCAAAAAGCGTTTACTTCAATCCTTGTCATGTACTTCCAGTTCGATATTCCCAGTCCTTTATTAGAGTTTACCTTGCTGTCGACAAAAAAATAACATTTGTATGTCTGGGAAGCCTACTTAGGTTAAAAGGTGTTTACTTCCAACTATATAAAAACACTTACAGCGCCACAGTTGAGTTTGCCTCATTTCCCTGATCAAAAAACTATATACATATGTGGCTCTTGGAAATCTACTTCAGTCAAAAAGCGGCTACTTCCGGCTCTTGTAATTTATTTCCAATCCAAGGTATTTTCAGTTCTATAGTGGAGTTTGCCTTGTCCCAATGAAGAAAATATACATATACATACTTTATAAGAAGCTATTACGATCTAGGGGGATAATCTAATTAATTTCATGGAACTTTCCAAAATGATTGTTTATAAGGTTTTGCACTGTGAGGTCTTGTTGGTTTTTAGACCGCAGTTTGAGAAAGTGATCAAGCACTGCACAATTAATAATATTTTATAACACTTAAATGTAAACATATATTTTAGCCTATTTCTCAAATTTTATCTGAAAATGTCAACAGCTGGTTAGTAGCAGCTACATTTGGTTTATGAAACACAAATACTACCATTTTCCAGATTTCCAAAATATTCTAGGTGAATCTTCATATCTTTCTTCTCTTATAAATATTTTGGCGGGCTATGGATGTATGTTTTGCATGGGGGAGAAACTTGGGCTTGCCTCACTGAACGTATCATCACGCTTGTTCGCTCTGTAGCCGCTAGGGATGGGACTATTGCGGCCATTTTTATGTCAGGGATGGCGTTTCATCCTTCAGTAGCCATTCAGGCGTGCTTTATATTTTCCACATGCTTTCAAATTAGAATGACAGCTTTACCGAAACGTAAATAAACCGTTATATAAACATTAGATCTGAACTAATAAAAATTGACTTCAATTAAAAATCTGTTCAGAGAGATTAAAAGGGAAATATAAACCACGATAACATATACCATTATATATTATAAGGAAAATAACAAAACGCTTCTCTAATCTAGTAGTATTTTACAATGATTTGTTTTCTAACTGTTCGATCGGTTTACTCATATTATTATCTGGGCCTGTCCCTGCTTCTACAGACTTTCCTTGGTTATGAAATTTTTCAGTGGAAGTTTTTTACATAGCCTCAATTTTAAAGCTGTCAAAATTTACAAAATCAATTCATACTCTGCTATAATGTTGACTTTAACAGACTAAAAATCTTCCAACGCCAAAAAATCGTTTTAAAAAGACTAAAATATATGGTAAAATAGTGGTTTAAATAAATCTACGAACTACTAATTCGTTTATTACTGAATCCAACGTCAAATGGATTAACTTATTTCATCATTTAACAGCAGTATTTAAAGCTCATTGTATTCTAAATTGCATTTCAGCACGGTTAATATTAATTCTTATTCCAGTTAACTACTAGTTTCTTCCTGACTAGATTTTATAAAGTATTGAAAATAAATTGGATCTTTTCTAGCTAACACAGTCGTAGTGTAATTTAATTATGGAAGAAAACTAGTTCTCTTGCTTATAATTATAAACTTTACTCAATTACATTTGGCCTTATCTAACATTCACTTAAAAAATAAATTAGGTAGAAACATATTTTAATACAAATTTTACTGAAGAAATGTCATAACCATTAATTAACATTTTAAAAGATAAATTAAATTTAACAATTCCAAACGATAAAAACCTAAGTACAACGGGATGTGGAACAACAATAAATTATTATTAATTATTGTTTACAAGATAATTTAGAAAGATTTTATTTCGTGATTTTGATTTCTTATTTCAATCATAAACCCATAATTTTATTTTTAGAATATTATGGCAATGAAAATGAAGTAATTATTTCGGAAATACTAGATTTCAGAGAAAATGATACTGACCAAATTATAGAAATAAATATAAATGATAATAATGAATATGTATCAATATTTGTTACTTTATTATTTACAAGCCAGTAATCATTGTAACATATGACATGTAAAAAATATTACAAAAATGTGTATAGAATTAATATAAAATATGACTTTATTATGTTAAAGAACTTAGTCTCTTATAACATTTTTTAAAATATAAAAAATAACCGTTAAATAAATGGTACTTTTTCAAGATATATATAAACAGCCTGTTATAGGAAGTAGTCACTTCTGTCGGTCAGTCCCTCGACTGCCTTTCTATTTTTTATAAGATTAGGAAAAGAAAGATTTCAAATGATTATTTATTTAACTTTTCAAATAATCAAGAAAACAAAAACACTTACATTACAATACAAACATAACACTAAAGTTGGAAAAAGAGTTGTGGTATTCATTTAATCAAAAATCTATACTCCTAATTTTCATAATTGAATACTTGTTTACTTGTCTGGAAATATAAACAAATTCATGTTTCAGTTTTCTCCCCTGACATAAAAACATCAATAATCTACCAACATGACTTCATAATTTACCCATAATACTAAATATAAAACCATTACAGGCCATAACAAATCTATTAGCGCCACTTATTTACATATACGAGCAAAAGTTATTGCTGCATTTTTGCTGTATAGTTACTTTATGATATTATGGATGTAGTGCAGTTGTTATTTACAATACTTATTACAGATCTAGTGAACAGTACCAGCAGTAAATAAATAGCAATAATGACAACTGGAGACTATAAAGAAACAACAAGTCTTGGTACCGTACTCCTTTAAGCCTCAACTCACCTATGTCGGCTTCGAAATATACTGAATATCGTGTATTAACATTTTAGGGCCTCCTCAAGATTTGAGCCCATGATCTGTTAGAGACCCGAAACTATACCCATTAGTCTACAGAGGACGATAAAGCATTAAGTCAAGTAAATATTAAACTTGTACCATGGTGCATGAAGGAGAAAGTAACACACAGTAAATTAACATAATATTGCTGTTTAAGAACATATTATAATAATAACAATAAATATGTTCATTTAATAACGTTCATCATTCAAATGTGGGAAGAACGAGCGTTTATATAATCACCTAGTACTGTTTGACACTGTTTAAAATAAAATACTTCATAAGTAATGTTTTATGCTGTTTATAGGTGAAAGCGGGACGTTCTTAGTATGTGTAGATAAAACCACCTGTTGGCATTGTTTTTGTTTACTCATTTACACTCATCGGTTCCAGTCGTTCCACGCCCTATCGCTCGATAGTGATGAAATAACCGAACGGTTTTTATAACCGACTAATGAGTCAGTCATTTCTGTCGTTAATCGGTTATTTTAGTCGAATGAATAAAGTATTATTTTTTAATTCAATCCAGTCCAGATTGACTGATTCACTTAATTGTGTAGACTTAACATTAATCAGATGAATTAGTTGAAATACCGCACCCGATTTATTTAGTAATATTATAGGTTTTTATTCTTGTTTCAGAGTTTATTTGCACATTACCATTACATTTAAATAAGTACGTTGTTGTTCTGCTTAACTTACTTTTAATATAAGGAATTTTCCTATTTTATATTAAAACCTTATCATTCACGAAACACCTTAACTATAAAATCTACATAATCCTTTTATTTATGTCTTATAATAAAGTCATACATCTGATGTTTGATATGGAAGATCTTCAATTTGGAGTTATGTAGGTAATGTTTGCAATAGAGCATACAAAAGTAAATTAAATTAAAAAATAATCATCAGTTATTGTTTTTTGACATTTATTTCATTTCAAGAATTTTCAAATTAAATCACAACTAAGAGTGCATTAGAAGACAACAAAATTGGTAAGTTATAAATAAAATATGAAGAAAATAATGTAATATAATATATTACCTAAAATTAGTAAGTAATAAATATAAAACATAATAAAAATGTCATCACTATTGCAATAAAATTACTTTAAATTCTAAGAACAAACAATGGTAGGGTTGAAAAATATATGTAAACACAGATTGACAATTTAAATGGTATGTTTCAAACACAGTGCACTAAGTTTTACTTCTTATAAAATTTTCGAAGGAACCATTCAAAAACAAAAAAAAATGAAAAATTAACTCACTGTATTTACATTAAGTATTAATGAATAATTAGAACATATAAAACACACAAACAAATTAAGTTAAACTATCGTATACAAAATTGTTACAAGCAGTTTTAAACAAATGTTTGAAACAATTTTCATTTGCGTTAAAAATACCATTTTATCAACCACTGTATCACCTACATCACCGTAAATTACGCAATGAACAATAAGCTTAAACACAGTAATCACAAATTCGGTACTGTGTTCGTCCGCGTACTGTACTTATTAATTGATAGAGATGGAGAGTAGAGGGATGGGTTGGGGAAAGGAACCATTCCTGTTGAGACAGGAACAATGCGCGGGCAATATACCGTAGTGATAATGCAAAAAATCGGCCCCGAAAATGCTAAACCGGATTTGAAAACGAAATTATGTAAACGTATTATTACTTCCGTTTATTCATTTTAGTTACATAATTTTGAAATGTTATATTATCATATAATAGCCTATCTAATAGGATACATTATAGGGTAATGTAACTATTAATTACCGTTTAAATGACAATATTATAATTAATAATGTTAATTACGAATCACCAAAGTGAACGAAAAGTAATCCCTTTATTACCAGACTTGCGTAACTAAAATAACTGAAGGGTCGCGAGCAAGAACAATCAGAGTCAATTTTTTCACGAAATCGAGTTTTCAGTGCCATTCGATAGCTTAATAGAAGTAGATTTCTTAATGCTATTACAAACGTGCAAAAACAAGTAGAGTCACTAAGTTTTTTTCAAAGGGAAAGATATAAGCTAACGGGCAAGAAACATCATAGTCCATGCGGCGGCGCACAATAACAATCAGAGTCAATGTCGCTCCCCTCCACCTCACTCTAACTCAGATTCAGTCAGGTGCTTTGTTGTTTTGTGTTTCCAAAACATAACCCTACTTTAGTGGATGTGTGAATGTTGTGCGGACAATTTTCAAGATTGTTAGATTATTTTACTGTTAGTAAACGCTATGTTGAGTGATATAAGTGGAAGTGAGGGGGAGGAAGGGACTCATGTTGGTTTACAAAATGCAAAGAAAAGGAAGAAAACGGGGGAAGATGAGCGACGTGATGAAAAAACTTCGTGCAACTACTCATGAGGTTGGTGATGATTGTCAATGTTCTCGTTACAAGTGTTTTCACGTTGTTTCACCGGAAAACCGACAACGTATCATCAATAACTTTAACGGACTAGGTGATTACAACGCACAAAATCAGTACTTGGGTGGTCTTATATGTGTTGTACCTGTTAAGCAGCGCCGCAACCGAAATTCCCAAGAAGAGGCTAATTTCAATCTTTCTTCTTATTGTTACCGTGTTCGTGCATATGTAGATGATAATTTACAGGACGTTACAGTTTGTTACAAAGCATTCATGTCATTACATGGCATTGGAAACAATCGCGTTCAAACCATAAAGAAACACCTTACTAGTTTTGGAGAGGTCAAGCCAGATGGGCGAGGTAAACATGCAAACAGATCTAATGCTCTGTCCGAAGAAACAAAAAGCAAAAGTAATAAGTTTCATTCAATCCCTAAAGGGTAGAAAATCACATTACTCTTTGAAGGACACATCAAAATTATACTTACCTGAAGAGCTCAATAAGTCTAAATTGCATAGAATGTACAATGAAACAAAATAAAGATAATACTGTTGGGTTCACTACATTTCGAGACATTTTTGATAGTAAATTCAATATTTCATTCGGGTACCCAAGGAAAGATACGTGCAGTACCTGTGATGTATACTTAAAGCAGAAATTTCTGTTTTAGAAGAAAAAATCAATGGAGCGGATGACAAAAAAACTAAAGATACATTATCACAAGATCTAACAAAAGAAACAATAAGAAAAAGAAATTCTCCTGGCTAAAGGCACAAAATTTTTATTCAATTAAAACTAAGTGCAGGAAGGAAGCAAGAAGAAAAGAAGAATTTGAGGCCGTTACGATGGACTTTCAAAAAAATTTGCCTACACCAAACATTACAACATCTGACGTATATTATCGACGCCGCCAGCTCAACTTTATATCATTCAATGTCCACGTGTTAAGTGACTCTACATCGTTGTTTTACACATACGACGAAAACCGTCGCCAAGAAGGGAGCAGATGATGTTTGTTCAATGCTTGAACATTTTTTTTGACAATGTACTAAGCTTGAATGTGCGACATCTTGTTCTGTTTTGCGACTCGTGTGCAGGACAGAACAAGAATTATACCGTCATACGCTTTTTTACATCACACAGTTGTTGGACAAGGACCGTTTTAGATAGTGTGAAAGTTGTGTTCCCCATAAGAGGTCATTCGTATATGGAGGGAGACAAAGACATGAGCGTTGTAAACTCAAAATCCTACATAGAGACACCAGATGACTGGAGGGATGTGCTCAGAAATTCGAGGGTGAAACCTTCATCTTTCACAGTAATAAACTGTGGCACTGAGGTTAATTTTCAAACCTGGACGAAGTACTTTTCTGACAAGTACGTAAAAAAAATGTCCCATCCCAACGAGACTATAAGAGTACTCAAGATTGACAAAAATGAACCAAGATTCATGCTGCACAAGTCTAACTACTTTGGTAGTTATTTAAAGGCTGTCTTAGTTCCTCCAGTGAAAAAAAGCAAAATTCAAGAAATCCTAACAAAAACAACTCTCCAAAAGTGCTTAGTAAACAGTACAACGGACCAGTGCCTATTAAAGCGGCAAAAGTGGAAAGACCTTTTACACTTAAAACAGTTTTTGACACGCCAGGAGTCAAAAGCTTTCTATGAAGCGTTAGTACCTGGACAGTGAATGTTTTAGAGGAAGCCTCGGACGGCGGGTTTGCAGACGACCCACTCATTGATGAGACCCAGTGACGGGGAAAACCAATCAAGGTCATGACTCTTTTTTTTTTAAATATTTAAAACAACCTTTTATTGTCCGTGACTTAAAAATGTTTACTATGTTTGGAATAAACTAAATATATTTGTAACATGTTTGGATAGTTATTTTTAGCTTTAGAACCTTTTTAATAGTAGGTAGGCGACGTTTAAACTTTAAAAACTGTTTTCCTGGCAAACTAGGTTTCAGTTGACTCTGATTGTTCTTGCCCGCGACCCTTCAACTGATTAGAATAACGACTAATTCAAGTACAGACTAGGTATGCATGCACAATCAGTTAAAACTTACAGAAAATTAGTCTTAAGACTAATCTAATTGCAGCAGAAATAACCGACTAATCGATAACAAAATAACCGAACTAAACAGTTATTTTCATTCATTTATTCCCACCAAAACCACTAGCTCGATCTGGATCTGGTATTAATATACCGAATTCGAAGTTCGAAGTCCGAGCCTTATCTTTCACAATTAATTCTGAAATCTGAAGAATAGTTGTTGTAGTTATTAAAATTTTCACAGACAGCCACAATTTTGATTCTTCTTTTTTGATAGTCACACTGTAAGTGTTATTTCTATGTTTATTATATCATAATAAATATCGTATTGATTAGATTGATCTTGGTTTGTATTGTGGTTATATAATGTATAGTTTTTAGAGCAGAGGTAAAGCAATTTAACCCTAGAACTGGCAATGGTGTCACTTTGTACTGGCGGCTCTATTTTAACAGCCTCGCAGACGTTTCTTATAATGTATCACATTTCATAACTGTTAGTACAAATATAAACTATTATATGTCAATGTATTCACAACTATTATGGAGAGCATTATAATAACAATATCTTATTGTTTCCATGGAAACATATTTTTGTTCTTTTTTACAAAATGTAAGAAAACATTTTTTGGACATTATTTTTGTAAATACTCCGTTGTGTAACTGCTTAGCAATAAAGCTTTACATCAAAACTGTAAATGTATAACTTATTCAAAATTTTGTCCTGATTCCAAAAATATATAGTTATTGTAACTTTTACCTCAAAACGTATGTGTTTACAGGGCTTTGTATAAAAAATAACGCGTATTTACTTATTTTTTAAAATGCGTAGATTTCTAAATAAATATTATTTTTCGTGGGTAAACATAATCTCATGACTGCATTTTTACTTAACTTATATAAGTATGACAGATAAAACAAAAATAAAATAAAATAATAAATTTTAATCTTACCTTATATACATATGTACAATATATACAGTTTCATTTTTCACTCAGCGTCACTAGATTTATCGGTCTCTAAAGTTTTCACCCATACTAAAACTATAACCTAAGAAAGCTAAAAATACAATAATAACAACACTTAAACACTATAAAATACAGTTTCCACAAATAGGCCTACAATTGGGTTCATAACCTCAAACACAAAACCTGGCACTTGTTTACAGTTTCACAACAATGTGGTTGACCCGTACTACGTTCACGTCAGCTGTCATAGAGAACGATGTTTTACGATAAACAAAGAAGACAATAATCGAAGTAAGATTAGTAAATCGGTACTATAGTTTGTGTAATTTTGTATATAATTTGATATATGCTGTTCCAGAATATATCAAATAAAAATCATTTATATGACCTTAATTGCCTAAAATTTCAATAACTGTACATGTCTACTTTGGCAACAAATATTCGTTGCTGCCAAATCGGACGGGCCTTTGGCGACAAAAATTCGTTTCATACCAGCTGGAGGGTTAATAAACAAGTGTAATATTATCTGTAGTCCATAAGGTTGCAGATCAATTCTAACCTAATCTTGATTGGGAAGTAGCAAGCCTATTTTTTATTGTTATTATCTAATTCACGATTTCTGTTGTTTAAAATTAAAACAGAATCTAGGCAATTTAAAATTAATTGAACAAACAAGTTTAATGTACGATAAGCGATCCAGTTTTTATAGGGATTAGTACAATCATTGATACTTAATATTCATTTATCAAACTTATAAATCATATCAACATATCTACAGTTTTAATAACAATCATATTTTGGTACTTTGGGATTATACCGACCACACCCAGACATGAATCGTTATTTGACATTTTGTTCTACTGATTACTAGATTAGCGTAGAACAATATTTCGTCAATATAAAACAGGAATTGTCTTATCACAAACCCCTCCCCATCCTCAGATAGAGGTCAAAGTCGAGCGGTCTAGTAGATAACGTGATTGCAGAGTCTTGCCGCCCGTTCAGCTGGTTCGTCGCTTTGTTGTACTTCCGTATTTTACCTCTACATTTCTCCAAACACAAAAATTCAACAAAAACGAACATTACCAAACTAAAACTAAACTCTTTATTGAAAAAACACTCAAAACTTGTTTTTATTCTTGATCACATTCCGCCACCCAAAATGCGAGTGCCTCCGGCCATCAGCACGGGGCAGCACCAAAGGAACAAGAAAAACATCCCTCGAGATAGTACCTATCAGTAAAATATCAAATTCTAGAGGGGCTGATCAGAAATATAAATTGAATTGTAATGGAAAGGCAATTATGTACAGTGCAAATCATGTGATGCCGCGCGGCCTGCCGTAATCGGGATTCTCGAGAAAGATAAGATAACAGCGACAAAAATACCGATCACAATACTTGGAAATGCTTGTAAGTTTGTAATTTTGCAATTAAAGAGTTGTTTTTTCGTTCTATCATGTCTATTTCTATAAATTTATATTTTTGTGTTCTTCATACTGGTGTGGTCGGTATAATCCCAAAGTACCTTTTGGTACTTTGGGATTATACCGACCACACCCAGACATGAATCGTGATTTCACATTTCGTTTCTACTGATTACTAGATTAGCGTAGAACAATATTTCGTCAATATAAAACAGGAATTGTCTTATCGCAAACACCTCCCCATCCTCAGACAGAGGTCAAAGTCGAGCGTCTAGTAGATAACGTGATTGCAGAGTCTCGCCGCCCGTTCAGCTGGTGCATCGCTTTGTTGTACTTCCGTGTTTTACCTCTACATTTCTCCAAACACAAAAATTCAACAAAAACAAACATTTACCAAACTAAACTTTTTATTAAAAAAACACTCAAAACTTGTTTTTATTCTTGATCACATTCCGCCACCCAAAATGCGAGTGCCTCCGGCCATCAGCGCGGGCATTGACAGCACCTTCGGTGCTGCCCCGCGCTGATGTCGACGAAAGAAAAACATCCCTCGAGATAGTACCTATCAGTAAAATATCAAATTCTAGAGGGGCTAATCAGAAATATAAATTGAATTGTAATGGAAAGGCAATGATGTACCGTGCAAATCACGTGATGCCGCGCGGCCTGCCGTAATCAGGATTCTCGAGAAAGATAAGATAACAGCGACAACAATACCGATCATAATACCTGGAAATGCTTGTAAGTTTGTAATTTTGTAATTGAAGAGTTGTTTTTTCGTTCTATTATGTTTGTTTCTATAAATTTCTATTTTTGTGTTCTTCATACTGGTGTGGTCGGTATAATCCCAAAGTACCGTTATTTTAATTACTAATCTAGTAATCAGTAGAAACGAAATGTGAAATAACGATTCATGTCTGGGTGTGGTCGGTATAATCCCAAAGTACCAAAATAACTAATACAATGCTCATAGTGAATCTAATAAATGAGCTCTAACAATCAAACAAAGGAATAGAACTGGAAATAGAAAAAACCCTAAAAAATAATGAAATTATAACAAACGTTTATAACAGGAAATACAAAATATGCGTAATTATTTATGTTTTCTAGAAAACCGTACTTCTCCTCTGTATTGCTGATATGCCACTTTTTAAACTTCGTTTCACGGTTCTCCTTCGACTGTTCGAGCTGTCTGTTATTACCTATAAAAGGAAATTTATTATAAGAAAAACTGTATAGTTTTTACAAGTTAGTTATTGTTCAAAAATCAGTATCTGTTGGTTATATCGAAAGTTATAATTAAATAATATCGTTTGCCAATATCAATATAAAAACCGGGTTCGCTTATTGTACCCTACCCAAACTAAATAATAGAGAGTCAACTGAGCATTTTTTACACATCTCTGCCAACCCTAGAACTGGCTTTCAGTAAACATTACATTTACTGACTAACAGGGTGTAGGATAATAAGCAGTCCACCATCACAATTAAATCATAAATATTCATGCTTATCTAAACTACTTAAACCAAAATGTTGAACCGAATTATGTTATAGGTATTTTATATCACAGTAAAGTTCAGTTGTTTTTGTATCTATAAAAGTAATTATTTAATTTAATGATGAATAACAAACTATTTAGACTATGTGTATTTATAACATTTCATGTAATGAACAAATTAGTGTAACATTTAGTTACTTTTACTATTTTTAATGTAATGTTTCTGACAACTTGTGACACAAATAAAGCATGTTTATCACCATAGTCCTTGTTGCCATTACCCAAATACTATAAAAATTTAATTTAATTAATTCAAAATAAATTTTATTAAAATGATTTTGTATTTGGTTTTATGATTTGATTTTTGTGATGGCCGCTTACCATACTCGTGCAAGCGCGCATATGTTTATAAGCAACATCTAAACCACTACCTGTGAATAGGGGCGTCCCACAAGGCTCTGTTCTTGGCCCTGTGCTCTTCATACTGCTCAGCAATGACTTTCCTAGATATCTCGAAGAGTACAGCCAGGTAATAATGTACGCCGACGACACGGCCATGCTAGTAGCAAAAAAGATACCGAAGAACTTGAAATAGCCTCATATGTGTCATTAAGCCTAGCAAAACAGTACTGTGAAAAAAATGATCTGGTGTTAAACGAACAAAAAACCCAACAACTTATCTTTGGACGAAGAAACACAGATCTTTCTGGCCTACCAGATATACAAATTAACTATGAAGTTAAATACGTAGGAGTCATCATTGACAGCAAATTAACCTGGAACCCACACATCGATCAACTAATCAGAAAGCTCAGCAGTAGCACTTACATTATCAGACGCATAAAAAATATCAGCAACATTGAAACAGCTAAAACTGCTTACTACTCACTATTTGAATCCTACCTGAGATATGGATTGGTGATCTGGGGCAACTCCTCCCACTCAAACCTCCATCGTGTCCTGGTAGCACAAAAAAAAGCTATTCGAATACTAGCTGGCCTAAACCCATCTGACTCCTGCAGAGCTGCTTTCACTGAACTGAAGATACTTACAATAGTGTCCTTATACATATTCGAAGTTATCTGCTTTGCCCAGTCCTGCAATCTTACAAGATTAGGAGGGACCCACTCCTATAATACGAGACACGCTTTACAACTTTGCACTGCCCACTCACCGCCTCACCCTGTCTGAAAAGAAGCCCAGCTATATGGGACCAAAGCTGTATAACCTACTGCCAGACCACCTTAAAGAAATAACAGAAGAGAGACGGTTCAAGAAAGAAACTCGACAATGGCTCCTAGATCGATCATTTTACACCATAGAAGAATTCCTCAACTGGAAAACTTATTTTTAAATACTATATGTTGTTATTTAATTGTTTTTTAGTGTATAAATGACTCCATTGTATTTCTCTAAAGAAATCACCATAAAGATTCTATGACTATGACTATGTACGGTGAGTTAAAAGTATGGATACAATGTTTTTTTTTATGGATAAAGATGAAGCGATAGAACTCGGAACACCTTTCTAGGAAATAGAATTGAACTCTTTAGTCACTGTTACAACTTTGCCCATTTCCCCAAAATGGGATTCTGCGGGGGGGGGGGGGGAGCGGCTCAAAATTTAGAAATGTAAAGACCCACTAAGTGACACCTTATTTGAAAGGTCTTGATAAAATAAGAAGAACGGTGGAAACTGGAAATTAATTGAGGCAAAACCTGAATATCCACATTCAGAAGGTAAATAACTTCAGTAGACAACCACTTTTCTTACAAACTCTAACCTTTATTACAGTTATTACCTGCAGCAGGACAGGCCTCTCTTATGTTATCAGTTTTAAGGAAGTCCAGTATTATGTTCAGTTTCTGGTTGGAATTAACAAAGTTAAAAATGTGTTTTTGTGATAATTTACATTGAAATTGAGAGTTTAGGTGAACCAGAGCATATTATGATCTTGATGGTGCAGAGTTATGGAGACCGGGTGAGATCTTATGTTGAAGTACAGTAAGGAATTTATTTAATGACATTTATCACAATCCTGTATCTAAATCAGGAGTTCAAAAAACAATCCAACATTTCCAGGAAACAGGCAGCATTAAAGACTGCCCCAAACCTGGACGACCAAAATCTGCTACAAACGAAACATTGTCACTTAACGTTTTACAGTCTGTTATGGAAGAGCCTCATTCCTCAACAAGAGATGTTTCTCAAATATTAGGTATATCTCAAACATTAGTTTGTTCAGTTTTACATGGCAGTGGTTATAAAGCGTACAAACTTTGTTTAGTTCATGACCTAAGTGAGGACGAGGAGAATTTTGTGAAATAATAATGCGGAACATTGGTAACAATACAATTAGATTAAACAACATTGCTTTCTGAAGCAAAATTGTACATCATAAATGCTTTCACTAAGAAAGCTGTAGCCTTTTATTTTAAAAATTGCGTCTGAAGCCAGAGATATCTGCTAGTATTACATGTTTTATATATATATATATATATTTATACAGAGTATCCCACAAATAGCGTTAAACGTTTTATTTTACATTACTTGCCAATTTATGCACTGAACATTTTCAAACTCTACACAATGAATAAAGTAGGGTTTAAAAATATTCGGTAAAAATATCAGCTCTCTAGCAATTGTACAAACAAAATGGTGACATATTGAATTCACCACATTTGATCCTCTAGAGTACTTTTTTAAGACACTTACAGTTTCTAACAAAAGATTATTCCACTTAGTTATTGTTAGATTGATAGATGGTTCAACTCCTGAGTAGGGAACCTGAAATTGTCTAATTGCTTCTGTAATGTTGCCAAAAGCAATAGCCCATGCCCAACACTTCACGTTTATAGCACAAGCAATATTTTTTCAATCAAACAGTTGTTTTCAAAAATATGCATTATTAAACAGCTCTTATTAAAAACTGCAACACAGTAATCAAATCAGGTACACTTTGATCTTAGCCAAAAGGCTGAGAGGGGCGTGTGGAATTGGACCGGTAATTCAAGATATGAATTTTTATAGGAAGTAAAATTTTCAATATGTCACCATTTTGTTTCAACAGTTGCTAGAGAGCTGAAATTTTCACAGAATATTTTTACTTCTTGCTTTATTAATTGTGTAGAGTTTGAAAATGTTCGGTGCATAAATGGGCAAGTAATACAACATCAAACGTTTAAACCTCTTCATGGGACACCCAATTTATATATATATATATATTTTTTATGATTTTTTTTCTAATGAATATTACATAGTACTTAACAAAGTTTTTTCAAATTACACATCTAAATTTTCAAGTATAAGATACAGTATAAATCATTAACCATCCAGTAAAACAAAATTGTAATACTTTTATATTAAAAATATGGTAAATAAAAGTAACATTTGTATTTCATTTGAAACTATTCTTAACAATGAAAGGTTCTAGTGTTTTTTGTCATTTCAGTTTTTTCTCATTTGATACATAATGAATGTATGACTATGCAGAATTGTTGGCATTTAAAAAATTTTAAATATGAAACTGGGATCAGTTGTTATACTTGGGATAATAAATCTTTGTTAAAATATTTGGTCTCATATTTTATTGGTATCAGGAAATATTATTGATGAATGTGCTTATTTATATGAACATATTGTAACTAAATGTTATGAGTTATTATGTGACTAATCATTTCTTATCTTATTAAGTTTCCAAGTAGACTATTCATTATTTCAGTTATAAAACACTGTAACATGTTTGGTCAGAGATTAATAGTTCTTGAGTTTGTTGTGGCCATTTTCAGAACATATATTTCGTTTATTAAGGTAACTGCATTCTTATATAATTGAAACTGAGAAATCTGGTGATCAATTCTATAATCTAATATATAATTGTGTTTACTATTTTACTACTTAAGTACTTTTTCTTGTTTGTCAGATGTGTTGATGAACAGAGTATATGTATTGTATATTGCTGAGTAATTACAGCAATTACCAGATAATTGTTTAAGTGATGGTTGTATATGTTAGCCCTGGTACCTTAATGTGTGGATAACAAATGAAAAGCCAGTTATAATAAGACAGTATTGGTGGCTCAGATAATCAAACAAGTTGGTGATATAACGGACTATGTAACATACCAGATAGTTGTTTTATACCAAGAACTACAGAATCTGTGATAGTGCACTATTATTAACATTGGTTATTATATTTATTGAATACAGACCATTTAATTTATATTTATTTCTTCATGTCGTTGAAAATACAAAAATTTACATCTAATTATACATAAACATAATTTTAAGTACCTAGATGTGAGTTATTTTTTACTTTAACTTCCAATTGTTTTATTAAATCTGCCTTTTACATGTTGGGTTTTGTTTAATATCTATTAGATAAGAAAGTGATCTGCTAAGATTTTATACCTTCATTTATAAAGTACACATCTATACACATCTAAGAAAAAGACTGACAAACTATTTGAGTTCTGTGGTTTACTTTATCTGTTATTGATTATTTTACAGCCTTGTAACGTGTTGTAAACTGAATGTTGAATAGTTGTTATAATAGTCCACAAACAACTGTCTTCAATTCAATCGTAGTCAGTTATAATGGTATCAATGAAATTCTTCAAAATGGTTATTAATAGTTTTAGGCAGATTTGTGAGAACGTCTGCATATATGCAGAAAATTATAAAACACGAAATCACATTTTACTCCATTATCTTCATTGGATTCTTTAAAGTATTTTTGGATTTGGAATAAAACAAGAAAAGTTGTGTACTTCTATGATTTTATTATACATAAAGGTAGTTTTGAGTTATTCCTCTTGAAAAATGTCAAGAGGCTGCAATATTGAATTTAACGAATGGATCTAAACAACTATTTAAACAGTTTGAGTGTTACATAATTTGCAAGTCTGTATACAGACATTTGATCCAAAAGTAATCAATAGTTCTGAGATGTATAAAATCTTAAGTATAGCCGCCTAGTAAATGTATGTACAGTAAATGATTTTTTTTTTAAGAAACTAGAACAATGGATAGGAATGGATAACAGACATGTTTTCCTATGAGTAGATTGTTCAGTGATGTTGGAAATTTCTAAAGTGAATGATTTTGGCCTGGAGTTAAGTTAAGTTTGTAGACACAAAAGATGAGATCATGTTTTGAAAGGCCCGGGGCAGGGAATTGTCCATGGTGCGCAACGTGAGTCAGATCAACAACAGCTACAATATCTAACCAATTGTCAACTGAGGCAGTATAGTGAGGGGCTTGTAATGGCAGTATAGTCCTGTCACAGGAGGAGTGAAACATATTAGTTAAGTATTGTTGGTCATTCATGTTACTATCAAGTAATTCAGTCTTCCATCATAATGACATGGGTGTAATGAGTCATAAGGTCAAGAAAACCTGTTCAAACTTGGCGAGCTAACCAAGGCAGAGAGCTGTGTAACAAACACTGACCAACATATGTATTCCGTTAACAGTGACACCCAATAAAATATATACTACCCTCCATTCACTCCGTCCTTGTCCAACCACAACAATGCCATCTGGTTACAAGAGCTGCGGGGCCCATACTGCACCATCACCTTTCTCAGGACCTCCTCCTGATTGGTCTTCAGGCCCTCGTGTATCGGCACCCTGGTACCCTTCAATCTCTTCTTCACTCCATCTACTGCCCTTCAATCTCTGTAGCCAATGAAGTGGACGATGATGGGCCTATGTCGCTTTCTTATGTCGGGCTCAGGCCTGGGATTACCTCCGACTCAGTAAGACCTGCAGATAGCATGGACCAGCAGTTCAACACCAAGCTTGTCCCGGCATAGCTCCATAACAATCCAGTCAGTTAGTGCCTCTCTAGTAATCTCCTCTATTCCAAAAATTCAGATGTTGTTTCTTCGTTACTGCTGCTCCAGCTCATCCGCTCTCCCTGTCAACTAGTTGTCCAACTGCCGCACCTTCTCCGACAAGAAATCCACCTTTTCTGCAGAGCTTCTTCAGCTCCATGGTCAGCCTGGTGACGAGCCAGGTGATAACGTCATTCCCAGCAAAATATTTCTTTATGCAATCAGCAATAACTGCAGGGTAGACCTTGTTTATCAGTTGGTGCCATTGTTGTTGATCCCGAGCGGCTTAATGCAAAACCAGTTTCTTATCAGACAACTTAATTGGTACTGGCTGATTTATAGACCTGGATCTTAACTGAGGCGTCGACCGAAACATGAAATGAAAACTAACTGAAAACTAAAATACACTTTGTCTTTGTAATGAATCACAGTATAAATGGTAGTTTAAGATAGAGAGAAGTATTCACAGCAAACTGGTGCTAAATAAATTTTAAATAGAGTGAGATTTGCAGTTAATATATCAAAATAATTATGGAGCTGAGATGGACATGTTTTACTTGACTTGAGTCATCCCCTCTACCGATTTAAAACATAAATACCAATGGTTTTTAGTCAAAACCTTTTAATATAAAGAAGTATTATTAACTTTTATATAGTACCAGTCATAGGTGTGCACTTTATGCAGCTGTCCATTATATTTTTCTTATGTTATGTTTCAGAGTGAAATGACAGGCACAGCAGTTATTCTATCTGGAACGGAAGTTTCCAAGTAAGTATTTCTGTAAGTCCTTTACAATCTTGATAATTATTTTATTTATTAAAGACCTAACAGGGCCTTATTGAAATCATGTTGTCCATTGATCTGTGCAATAACTCTTTATTAGGAAGGTTCTAGAAACCTGAAACGGGTTCTCTTCATCCAAGGAAGACTATTGATTTTTGGATCAAAAGGTCAAAAAGCAGTACATCTCTGCTCTGCCATCGATACTCTATTGTATTGGTTTGTTTTTATTCATCATTTTACTTGGTTTTCTTTATTTTTTGGTAGTTATAAACACGTCAGTGTCAAAAATTATTGTTTCAGATATTTTAATAATATTGTACAAAGTTTGGGTGAAAAAATGTTCTACAATACAAAAATAAATGTTCAAATAAAAAGTTTAAAAATAATTAATATAAGAACTACCCGGTAAACCCTTATTATTTCAGATAAGTAAATTCTACAATCGCAGTAGTATTTAATAAGTGCAGAGCTGTTTTCATGATGACACAAAAGTTGTTGCAATACTTTTATTGTTTTCAGAGTTCTGGATTGAGTTTCATGTAATATTGTGGTATTTATGTCAGATAATCAAGATATCTGCTTGACTTATCATTACAATAAAGATTTATTTTACCATAAATACTGGCAGAGTGATAAGAATGGCAACTGGAGATTCGGACAACATTATATTTTTGCTTGCTTGGCAGCCAATTTATTTGACAGATTTGTTTTGTTGCAAGATCATTACATTTTCAAGTAGATATGATGGACATGTACCTCACGATAGAAATTTAGGAAAATATCTTAACCTCAAAGAGCCCATAATTTTTTCTATATATTATTTACTTCTACAAAATCTCATATTACTGCATGCATTTCAGAGCTTATGTTGAAAGTAAAGGTATAAGTACATAAAAATTAACAAAGTGTAACATGACATATACCTTTTTTCAGTGAAAGCTACAGAATAAGACAATAATAATTAAACTTACTTACTGTTGCATATTGAAAAGTTATTAACACTATTTTTAGGAAGATAATGTTTTTCACCTTTTTTATTTAGTAACATGTACCACTGTACTAAACTCATTCAAATAAGAATTTAAAATATAAAAAATATAGAAAAATCCACAGAAACAAGCAATGTGTTGTTCATGCTCACTGAAAAGGGATGACAGTGGTTTGGAAATATAATCGTAATAAAGTTTTGAAAATCTAAGATGGCCAATAATTGCTAAATATTACGTCCTTTTTAGAAATTTCAGATGTACACATCAAGTCTAGTGTACTATGATGATGAGACTATGAAACTATCAAGGGCATTTGTAACTAAGAGTAACTGCATGTTTCTTTTTATATTTTGAACAAAAAGTACTTAGGTACCATACGCAATTAGGTACCATATGCAATTAGTTTATATATATAAACAGAGACTAACATAAACCTTTAAAATTAAGTTCTAAACAAATGTAAGCTTCTAGACAGCTAATTGAATAATTTGTACATTTTAGGCATTTAATTGAAGACTTAATTGAACAGTTCATAAATTGTCATTTTCAGTGATGCCTAAATCAGGTTAGCATGATGATTTTTCATATTGTAATGCAAGAAATGTGAGACTGCTTCCAGGAGCTGCATAAGCAATGCCTAACACTACTAGAGTTAATGGAGATTTTGTAAATTAAATTTTTACTATTAATTTATAATTTACTACATAAATAATTTTGGAATAAATATACAGAGAGATGAGACTAGAGATGGCAGAAGAAGTAAAGAGACTGAAGGAGAGTTTGCCAGAGTTTGTGCCTCGCCTGGCCATCGTTCAAGTGGGCGGACGTGAGGACTCTAACGTCTACATCAGGATGAAGATAAAGGCTGCTAGTGAGATAGGAATAGAAGCGGAACACATCAAGTTACCAAGGTCCACCACTCAGTCCCAGGTATGTCTTGTTAGTGTTTTGGTTGTAACCACTCGCCAGTTCGATTTGGGCTTCCTGAGTATTATGAAATAATACTATTTAGATCTAATATAATGACTGTATTTTTAATGGTAGTCTTTACAATATGTTTAGTATAGGAGACCATGGCTTCAATTTGTCAATAAAATGTTATCAATTCATACAAAAATAAGTTTATTGTTCTCACAAATTCATATTTTTTGTAAACAGAACATGTGAAATAATTTACATATATAAAACATTCAGCTAAACAAAACTGTAATAGCACTAGCACATACTTACATAACAGTATTCATTGTAGTTGTAGCAGAACAATTCACAAGAAATTTTTAGTGTAGAGATAGTGGAACAAGAATATTGGAATTGTTCATTGTAGTTGTAGCAGAATAATTCACAACATGTTTTTAGTGTAGTGATAGTGGAACATGAATATTGGAATTGTTCATTGTAGTTGTAGCAGAATAATTCACAACATGTTTTTAGTGTAGAGATAGTGGAACATGAATATTGGAATTGTTCATGGTAGTTGTACAGTAGGACCTTGATATATCGAACCTCTAGAGGATTTACAAAACTTCGATATATCAAGAATTTCGATATAATGAGGTTCGATATATCAAGGCTGTTTGGGGCAGACTTCGATATATAGAGGTTTACAACTGTTGTTGTATTATTCATTATATCAAGGTTAACTCTGACAGACTTCGATATATAGAGGTCCACACCCACTACAAAAATACGTACAGTACAATTAAGAATCGTACATTACTTTATCGGGAAATATGAATAATAAATTATAACAAGTACACCATACATCAATTTAAATTTATTTATTTTTTAACTAAACGTATAGAGTAATATTATTACATAAATATGAATATGAAATACTGTAACGTCTTATAAAGTTATGTTGTACAGTATAAATACACAAGTCTGAAATACGGTTCTACTGTACTGTATTTTAAATGTTAAAATGCTACTGTAATGTAGGCTTACGTACATGTTATAAAGAGTTTGCAAAACTTATTTACTGTTGTTAAAAAAAATCTGAAATTGTAGTTTGTCTACCTGTGAAAGTCACTTTGTCCAACGCGTCGTCTAAAATGGATAAAGACTGGATTATTTTGTCATCCATAGACGTCTTCTTTTGGAGGAAACTTTGCAACGTGTTGATGGCACACCGGGCATCTCGAAGGGTGGGGTCAGGCGTTTCGACTTCGTTGTCGTCATCATCCTCGCCGTCCTCGACTACACTGTCTTCTACACTCGTGTCCTTGGAAACGGATGCAATAATGTCTGCATCGCTTAATTGGCCGCAAGTAGCAAGCTCGTCTTCGATGGCCACAAAGTCTTCGAAAGACAGCCCTTCCAAAGTAATGGCCTGAGTCACTTGTCTCCACAGTACAGGATTAGCAAGTTCACCGTTATCCGTTTCAACAATTGAACAGTCTTCTACAACACTTTCCTCTTCTTCGTCAACTTGTTGTTTAAAGCCACTTTTCTTGAAGCAGTTCTTTATAGTATTTTCGGTAACATTGTTCCACGCCTTAGAAGCCATCCACATTGCATCAAGTATGCTTATTTTTGTAGGGTTCTTGTCCTCGAGGTCACGAAGGAAGAGGCGTACAACTTCCTTCCGGTAATGAACTTTAAAGTTCTTAATTATTCCTTGATCCAATGGCTGTAGCTTGGATGTGGTGTTTGGAGGTAAGAACTCGATTTTTACGTTTTTCATTTTTGGGATGTCACCGTGAGCAGTAGCGTTGTCAATAAACAAGAGTATTTTTTTCTTCATTTGTCTGTCCAAGTCCATTAGCCATTTCTCAAAAACCCCTGAG
This sequence comes from Homalodisca vitripennis, assembly GCF_021130785.1. Lineage (NCBI taxonomy): Eukaryota > Metazoa > Arthropoda > Insecta > Hemiptera > Cicadellidae > Homalodisca > Homalodisca vitripennis. Next base: position 124,379,545 of record NC_060207.1, on the reverse strand, counting down.
TTCATCCATGACTTTTTGTTTGATGTGTAGTCCATTGGAAAGCTTTGAACCCCTTTGAAACACCTTGGATTTTTAGATTTTCCTATCATCAATGGTTTAAGCTTCACGGTGCCAATTTGATTTGTTCCAAGCAGCAATGTAACTCTTTGTTTACTATTCTTACCTCCGTGGCAAGTGTCACCTTTAAAAGTTAAAGTTTTGTCAGGAAGACACTGGTAAAAAAGACCTGTTTCGTCGCCATTAAAAATATCGACAGGTTTGTATCCCTTGACAAGATCAGGCAGTTTTTGCAACCATTCTGTGCAAACATTGTCATCGACACTCACACTTTCGCCAGTCACCTTTTTGAAAATCACTTCATTTCTTTTTTTAAAGTTTTGGAGCCAACCGTTGCTTGCTCGAAAGTCAGGTTTATTTAATTGCGCAGCAAACTGTGCTGCTTTTTCTTTTAAAATTGGGCCACTTACAGGAAGGTTTTTATCGCGGCACTGTTTTAACCACTGATAAACACTTTCATCTACGTCCTTGAATTCGGGTCCTTTTATTCTCTTGCACGAAGTTCCTTGGCGTTCATATTTTTCTCTATTTTTCAATATGGTCGATAGAGTATTCGCTGGTATACCAAACTCCTTTGCAATGTCACTTTTTTCTTATTCCCGGCGTCCACAGTCTCTATAAGTTTAACTTTATCGTGATAAGATAAAGTTTTCCGTTTTGCCATCGCACTTTTAAACAAAACAGTGTCACAGTTGAAAATCTGCCACACACAGTGCGACGAACGATTCGTGCTACTTGCACAATAATTCACTAAGATAACCTCAACTCGCACTAATCGCGGTAACGTCCAAATTGAACTGAGGGTGGAGTGGTGATCCACCACTGGCGTCTACAGAAAACAAAGGGAGTGTCGGTGGTGGGGGTTTCAAGTCTCGACATGAAAAAATACGGTACCTACTCTACTTTGATGGTTGTTCGTTTGCACAACACGACAATACAGTACTAAAGTTCGTTTCGTTGATAAACTGAAACTTCGATATGTTGAGGTAATTATAAGAAAACTTCGATATATAGAGGTAAAAAATAGGCAAAATTATTGGTGAAAATTCGATATATTGAGGTTATTTACTTGAAATCTTCGATATGTAGAGGTAAAATTAGCATTGAAGTAAATGGGACATTCAAGGGGAATGACAAAACTTCGATTTATCGAGGAATTCGATATATTGAGGTTCGATATATCAAGGTCCTACTGTAGTATAATTCACAAGAAGTTTTTAGTGTAGAGATAGTGGAACATGAATATTGGAATTGTTCATTGTAGCTGTAGCAGAACAATTCACAACATGTTTTTAGTGTAGAGATTGTGGAACATGAATATTGGAATTGTTCATGGTAGTTGTAGTAGAATAATTTACAAGAAGTTTTTAGTGTAGAGATCACTAGTGGTACATGAATATTGGAATTGTTCATTGTAGCTGTAGCAGAACAATTCACAACACGATTTTAGTGTAGAGATAGTGGAACATGAATATTGAATAATTTTTCATTTGTAGCTGTAGCAGCAAACAATTTCACAACACGTTTTTAGTAGTAGGTATTGTTCAGATAGTGGAACATGAATATTGGAATTGTTTCATGGTAGTTGTAGTATAATAATTCACAAGAAGTTTTTAGTGTAGAGATAGTGGAACATGAATTATTGGAATTGTTCATGGTAGTTGTAGTATAATAATTCACAAGAAGTTTTTAGTGTAGAGATAGTGGAACATGATTATTTGGAATTGTTCATTGTAGTTGTAGCAGAACAATTCACAACACGTTTTTAGTGTAGAGATAGAGGAACATGAATATTGGAATTGTTCATTGTAGCTGTAGCAGAACAATTCACAACACGTTTTTAGTGTAGAGATAGTGGAACATGAATATTGGAATTGTTCATGGTAGTTTTAGCAGAACAATTCACAACACATTTTTAGTGTAGAGATAGTGGAACATGAATATTGGAATTGTTCATTGTAGTTGTAGTAGAATAATTCACAGAGAAGTTGTTAGTGTAGAGATCACTAGTGGAACATTGAATATTGGAAATTGTTCATTGTAGTTGTAGCAGAATAATTCACAACAACGTTTTTTAGTGTAGAGATTGTGGAACATGAATATTGGAATTGTTCATTGTAGCTGTAGCAGAACAATTCACAACACGTTTTTAGTGTAGAGATAGTGGAACATGAATATTGGAATTGTTCATTGTAGCTGTAGCAGAACAATTCACAACACGTTTTTAGTGTAGAGATAGTGGAACATGAATATTGGAATTGTTCATTGTAGCTGTAGCAGAACAATTCACAACACGTTTTTTAGTGTAGAGATAGTGGAACATGAATATTGGAATTGTTCATGGTAGTTGTAGCAGAACAATTCACAACACATTTTTAGTGTAGAGATAGTGGAACATGAATATTGGAATTGTTCATTGTAGTTGTAGTAGAATAATTCACAAGAAGTTTTTAGTGTAGAGATCACTAGTGGAACATGAATATTGGAATTGTTCATTGTAGTTGTAGCAGAATAATTCACAACATGTTTTTAGTGTAGAGATTGTGGAACATGAATATTGGAATTGTTCATGGTAGTTGTAGTAGAATAATTCGAAGAAGTTTTTAGTGTAGAGATAGTGGAACATGAATATTTGGAATTGTTCATTATAGCTGTAGCAGAACAATCACACACGTTTTTAGTGTAGAGATAGTGGAACATGAATATTGGAATTGTTCATGGTAGTTTTTAGCAGAACAATTCACAACACATTTTTAGTGTAGAGATAGTGGAACATGAATATTGGAATTGTTCATTGTAGTTGTAGTAGAATAATTCACAAGAAGTTTTTAGTGTAGAGATCACTAGTGGAACATGAATATTGGAATTGTTCATTGTAGTTGTAGCAGAATAATTCACAACATGTTTTTAGTGTAGAGATTGTGGAACATGAATATTGGAATTGTTCATGGTAGTTGTAGTAGAATAATTCGGAAGAAGTTTTTTAGTGTAGAGATAGTGGAACATGAATATTGGAATTGTTCATTGTAGCTGTAGCAGAACAATTCACAAACAGTTTTTAGTGTAGAGATAGTGGAACATGAATATTGGAATTGTTCATTGTAGCTGTAGCAGAACAATTCACAACACGTTTTTAGTGTAGAGATAGTGGAACATGAATATTGGAATTGTTCATGGTAGTTGTAGCAGAACAATTCACAACACATTTTTAGTGTAGAGACAGTGGAACATGAATATTGGAATTTTTTCATTGTAGTTGTAGTAGAATAATTCACAAGAAGTTTTTAGTGTAGAGATCACTAGTGGAACATGAATATTGGAATTGTTCATTGTAGTTGTAGCAGAATAATTCGGAAGAAGTTTTTAGTGTAGAGATTGTGGAACATGAATATTTTTAATTGTTCATGGTAGTTGTAGTAGAATAATTCGCGAAGAAGTTTTTAGTGTAGAGATAGTGGAACATGAATATTGGAATGGTTCATTTATAAGCTGTAGCAGAACAATTCACAACACGTTTTTAGTGTAGAGATAGTGGAACATGAATATTGGAATTGTTCATTGTAGCTGTAGCAGAACAATTCACAACACGTTTTTTAGTGTAGAGATAGTGAAACATGAATATTGGAATTGTTCATTGTAGCTGTAGCAGAACAATTCACAACACGTTTTTAGTGTAGAAAAGTGGAACGCGAATATGAGAATTGTTCAGTTTATATGTAGCAGGACATGCTTTTGACAAGTCTTCTGACTAAATGTTGCTGATCGTACAGCTGATCACTCTACATTGGAATGCATACATTACAATTGATCAAACTGAATGTAGTGGAAAATATATACAAATATTGTTAAGCCTTGACTAAAATACCATTATGTGTAAGTTTTGCTAAAGTTTTCATTTGGCCAGTTGTTAGAGTCTATTTTAATTGTGTAACTGTGCGAACTGCAAGTAAAAGAGAGTTGGAAGACTTATACAACATGATTTAAGAATATTTGAAGTAAGTACAGTTTTGAAATGTTGCCGCTGCCTGTTGCACTTTGAGCATCAGCACTGTTTACTTGCATATGTTAAGAAACCACAGCCACCGTTACAGAAATGATGAACTGTGTATAAATTTGTTAGTATTTAAAATGTCTCCTCTGATTAAGAATCCTGCTTGACTGCGAAGTACTTGCTGTGATTAGTTTCTTAGTGTTAATAAAGACATGAAAACAATGCATTCATTATCATGTTAGTAAAGTTTATGTAGTAAGAGCTATGAGGAAAGGAATGGTCTGGGAATGTGTTTTAAATATGTAGACACAAATATACATGAGAAGGAAAGAGAGGTGATCTTTAATCATTAATGAAGATTTTATACAAAAAGGTTATGAAAAAGTAATAGAGGACAGATGCTTTACAACTGTTACAGCCGTTAAAGAGATCCTTCAGCAACATTAAAAAATACCAGTTGCAATGTACTTTGGAGTTCTCCTGTTGTGGTATTCAAAGATTATCGTACTCTTGACACCTGATATAGATACAGAGGACTCAAGTCAAATAATGAGAACAAAATATTTGTGTTATGACTCATTGAGTTACTAGAGACATTGGTTACACATTGACATGTTAGGCCCTTTGCAAAAAAAAGAAGTTAAAAAGAACAGTGTCATAGATGTTTGATACAAGTAAACTATCAAACAAGCAAACCAAGATCTAAACTAAAATACCATTGGTTTGGTGAACCATTGCTTTTTGTTGTTTTACTATAAATGACTGTGTTTAAGAAATGACAGATTATGTTTACATAACTAATCCAAATTGTAATTTGATCAAATAGAGTATTTCACGGCTGCAGGAGAAAAATCCTAGCCACTTAAAAGTTGACATGAACTTTTAAATCAGCTGTTGCCTACAAACAATAAAGGCTGAGGCAGTAAAAAGTGTATTTCAGATAGATATAAATTGATTATTAAAAAGTAATTAATTGTTGTAGGTGGAGAATTATTTTTATACTTTGCAGATGGCATTAATCTTAAATTAATATATTTTGGCTGAAACAATTGTGGCTTGGAGATATGAGATTGTACTCAGCGGAGAACATGTGAATAGAAGTAGGGTTCACTGATGATTAACTAGACCGTGTTGAATATAAGGTCTGACTGTTATATTGTTTGTTAGTTACTATAGTACTATGTTATAAACTTGATGTTATGAAAAGAGAATTATACCTCATATTTCCATTGAATACAATGAAACACATCAAATAGTTTTATGGTTAAATATAAATATATGCAAAATATAGGTATCAAAAGGGGTAAACACGACACATTAAATTTGTATCATATTAAATATTAGACACGGGTATCCTTTGACAAGTACGTTATACAAGGCTTGTTGATTAATTTTATTTTCGTTCTCAAAAAGAACTAGTATTTTTAATTTTTTATATTTGTTGTATAATTAGTTCATTATTACAATCTTCTGTATATTGTTTCAATTTCAATTTTAGTATTGCAAAGTGTTTATTTAAATGTTATTTAAACATAGTTGTTGATATGAAATGCCATCCATACAGTTCCTACTGATTTTGTTTTTCTGTAATGTTGAAATGGTGTTTTTTTTTCTGGTGGTGTTAAAATAATGTGCTATTATAAAAAGCAGTTTAAATTACTTTGTGGAAAAATATTCTCCTGTACTTATAAAAATTTGTAATTGTTTATGTAATAGCTTAAAAATATTGGTAGTAAATTATTTGTCCTTTGTTGCAGCTACTGACGAAATTAAAAATGTTAAACGAAAACCCTAACGTACATGGGATCATCGTTCAGATGCCTCTGGACTCGGAGAACAAAATAGATGCACATCTTGTGACTGACAGCGTTGACCCAAGCAAAGATGTGGATGGGTGAGTTTTTAAAATTTTTATCCATAACTTGTATGGTCAGCAGCTCATACATCAACTCTTACTGTGTATTACTATTGCACAACTGGTGACTGAGAAAGGTTCACTCAAGTAAGACTTGGATGGGCGAGTTTTTGATTTTTCTCCATAACGTGTTGGTCAATCCCACATATCCATACATCAAAGATTTAGATCATCCGTTTTAGATCATGCTCAGTCTTGTCTTTATGGCATTTTCGAATGACAACTACATGTTGAATTTAAGTTCTTTAATATTTCAAAGGCCTTTGCCACTTTTTTACATGAATCTTTTCTTCTTAAACTCAAGCATATTGGTTTTGATCAATTAGCAGTTTTTGTTATTCAGTCCTATCTCAACAATAATGGGAAATAGTATGTTTTTCAATGGTTCCTTCTCTGAATTTAAAGTCATAAACCGTGGTGTTCTTTAGGAACTCATCCTGGAATCACTACATTTTTTATTTTATATACATGATTTGCCATTAATACAAGGCATGTTTTTAAAGTAAGTACCGTTTTGATATAAAAAAATCAACAAGTAAATTTTTCAAACAAAACTTTATTTACCTGAAAGAGCATTCTTTCCTCTACTTCTCTACATAATTTCCATTATTATTAAGGCACTTGTTGTACAGGGTCTGTATAATAAGTAACCGGACTGACTTCAGGAAATTTTTTATTGGCAAAATATGTACAATTTTTCTTAAAAATCTTCCAAGTAGTCCCCATTGGAGTCGATAACACGCTGATACCGTATTTTCCAATCCCTGAACGCTCCCTGGAAGTCGGCAACCTCGATGTTGTCTAGAGCCCTCGTCGTAGCACATTGAACGTTTTCCAGAGACCCGAACCGCGTCCCCTTAACCCATTGCGGATCGTGAAAACGGCGCGCGCGCGGGCCTTAGAGTACGAATTAATCCGTATTGCAAAGCAGCGTAGTGTTTGCACGCCTACCTGCCTGCTTAGCGCGCTCGCTAATTATACATGTTTTGTTTGTTTATGTTCTTATTTATGTTATATAAACATTATACAGATCATATTAGACAAGTATATTATACTAGAAGTATATTCATAAATATCCTCGGAAGCACTACTTTGAGCGTTTTTATTGATATTGAAATGATGTTGAAATAGAGTTTCCACATCCGGTGGTGTCCCAGGAACAATGTCTGAAATAGTCTGAACATCTGAATCATGGTCACTAGCCCGCTCGTCACTGTCAACATTAGTATCCGCGTAATTATGAAAACGTGGACAAATACGCGTGATAGAAACCGTCTCCATCCTCAATAACACTATCGATATCACTTTCATCACTTCCACTTTCTAATAATAGTCTATCTAATTCAGATGATCGTAAATTGTCACCCATTTTATTTACGTACACGCACACGAGGCAAAGGAAAATAGAACGCCACGACTGTACGCCTCAGACAAACAATTTGTCGCAAATAATAACGTTAATGACCGATAACGAGGGGAGTATTTGTGGACGAGTATCAGAGATAAGATAGGAAGCCAGTCCAGGAAAACTGACTATAAATATCTCCGAGGCTTATAACAGCGATAAGCGTTCAAAACAAATGAGTCATCCGTACCACGTCATCCGCGTGAGGGTCACGTCATTGTGCTTTTGGTCCACGCCTCGCTCCGCGTCACCCTCACGTCGTTGATCCGCAATGGGTTAAGGTGTCTCTTGATCTTGGGGAACAGAAAGAAGTCCAGTGGTGCCATATCCGGGCTGTAAGGAGGCTGTGGCAACGTTGCCCTCGACTGTTTTGCCAACTGTTCAGTGACGAGCAGGTAGGTGTGCGACAGTGCATTGTTGTGATGGAGAATCCACGAATCGGCAATCTCCGGACGGACTCGGTGAACCCGGGCGGTTAGTCGACGGTGAAGCACCTCTCTGTAGTACTGGCCGTTAACAGTTTGACCGGGTGGCACAAACTCTTTGTGAACAATGCCTTTCACGTCAAAGAAAGCAATGAGCATCAACTTCACCTTCGATTTGCTCATGCGCGCTTTTTTCGGTCGTGGTGACGCCGGTGTGTGCCACTCCCAACTCTGCCGCTTCGTCTCAGGATCGTATTCAAAAACCCACGTCTCGTCTCCTGTAATAACGTGGTTGAAAAACTCTGGTTCGGTTTGCAGTCGATCAAGGATTTCCGAAGCGACAGCAACACGACGCTTCTTTTGCTCATCAGTCAGGTGTTCGGGTACCAGCTTCGCGCAGATCTTCCTCATGCCCAGATCGTTCTTAATAATGTTTTGAACGGTCATCTTATCAATTCCGACCTCATCTGCGATAGCCCGAATGCTCAGACGACGATCACTGTTCAACACATCACGCACTTTTTGCACATTTGTGTCCGTGTGACTCGTTGATGGAGGACCGAAGTGCTGTTTGTCATGGACGTCATCGCGGCCCTCCCGGAAATTTTTGTGCCACTGAAACACCTGAGTTCTGGACAGAGCATCCTCACCGTAAGCCTCTTGAATCATTTGAAGAGTTTCCGTGGCCGTTTTCTTGAGTTTGACACAAAATTTAATGCTAAAACGTTGCTCGATCGTACTCTCCATTTTCACTCCGACGGGGTATCTGAACATGCACTCCGCTCTCGCTCGATACTCCGCTAACTCTCCAAGCGCTTGGAGGCAACTGCTGCAGCCCGGTTCCCTTTCACTAGACCCCCCACCACCACTACAGCACCAGATACCGGTTAGCAGACGCTTTGACGGAGCGGGGCAGGCTCAGTCCGGTTACTTATTATACAGACCCTGTATCTTGGGACCAGCTTTTGTATGCTGTCGTCAAAGAAGCTTGCCGCCAGATTGGACAACCACTGTTGCACAGACGTTTTTACTTCTTTATCATTGGAATGACGCTTCCCCGCCAAATGCGTCTTCAAATTTTCAGTACCCCCCGTGAGCACAGTTTCTGATAATTTAAACGTTTCGGTCGGACACAATTTCATAGAGAACACTTCTTGATACAGCAGGAAATTTTTCAGCTAAGGACGAAATTGTGAGCCGTCTGTTCTCTTTCACTTTACAGTCCACTTTTTGAATGAGATCATCGGTAATGACTGAAGGTCGCCCACTTCGTTCCTGATCATGAACGTTTGTGAGGCCATCTTTGAAGGCCCTAACCCATTTCTGCATCATTCCTTCACTCATAATGTTTTCACCATAAAACTTCACTGATTTGACGATGAATGCCAATTGCTTTTAAGCCTTTAGCATAGAGAAAACTAATCACAGCACGCACTTCACAGTTGGCGGAATTCTCGATAGTCTGTGGCATTTTAAAATCACGTAAACAAATGAAGACTCAATCAAACGGCGTCGTAATGGCATTTGTGGCTTCCCAACTGATGTAGCTACACTTCGCGCATGCGCTAAATAGCAACTGCAGTGCTGCGGCGGCGTAATTTTAAAAACGGTACTTATTTTAAAAAACATGCCTCGTATTTAAGAATGATGTTGCCAAATATAACCTCTATAATGAAGTTTGTGTTACTGTTAAAACTAAGCCCAACACTTGACCCAGCAGGGATCACTTCTGGCTGGTTTATACCTACCAGTTGAACCCACCACTGGGCACATCACTAACCGCAAATGTTGAGATTCTGGGGTTCATGGGCAATTCGATAGGTCTAGTCTACTGTGGAGGATGACTGTTGGAGTTGGTGGGGTTTGTTCCCTTACCTCAGAGGTTCTTGTTAACCTCAACAAGGATGTGCCATCCTGTGCCTACTTTGACTGGAGAGGCTGGTTCAGAGCTGGCCTCCCCTTCTTCCAGGATGACTTTGAGATGTAGTGCCCTAATTCTTTCTCATGGATCTCAATAGGAGGCGGCCCCCTACTCCTAACCTTACCCATCCTGAATATCCTATCACTCCGGAAGCAGCACAAAGGTTCTTACAGGACTAAGTGCAATTTATAAGCTTCTTGTCCTAAGAGAACAAAAAAAAAAAAAAAAAAAAAAAAAAAAAAAAAAAAAAAAAAAAAAAAAAAAAAACACTTCTATACCAATAAATAACTTTCATAATAAACTACTTCGACTTAGTGTAACTTAAATAGTCTTTCAAACAGGACTAATGGTATTCAAACTGTTAAATTTCTTGGTATAATGATACAGTCAGATTTGGCAATGTTAGTATCACATTGATTATATTATTTCAATAGAATGTCAAAAGGATTTTCATAATTAGGGAATTTATTAATCCAGTTCCAACTAACGTTTTTCTTCGAATTTGTCATAGCATGTTCATTCATTCTTAAAATATTGTGCTATTTTTGGTCTATATTGTTCATATTCTTATATTTTGTTTGTATTACAAAAAGAGCAATTAGGATAATTTGTAAAGCTCCTCCTAGGTCACATTACAAATAAATTTTTTATTAGATTAGGAGTTATGACAATATCTTGTATCAATATCTTCTATACGTCAAAAATCGTCCTCAGCTCTTTACTTGTCATGTTAAAGTGCATAGTTATGACCTAAGAAACAAACAAACCTCAGAAATGATTTTGCTTTATATCGTGTTACTCCAAAATAGCTTCAAATATACTACAATAAATTGATTTAACCATCTGCCAATGTATATTAAGTCTTTCCCTGCAAAAAAGCTTTAACCCTCCCAGCGTTAGAAGTCGATTATTCTATGTTGATGTACACCGCTGGAGCGTCAGTTATCGAATAATCGACGGGTAGACGGTAGTTTACAAAGACGCCGCTAGATGCGTTTCTATCGCAACAAACGTCAAGTATTGTATATCGTTGTAAAGAGCAGATTACAAGCTTTCTGCCGTGTACTGTCTCAAGACAGTTATAATATTTGGTGAGCTGTACGGCTTGTAGAAAAACAACAACGTTTTACTGATAGCTGTTTTTGCACAACAGGTTGCCGTAGCATTGTTTTGTTGTGGTCAGTTTGTGTTTATAGTTGGTTATCTTTTGAAAATGAGTGACAATTTACGTTCTCAATCTAGTCCTATATGGAATATATTAGACGAAGTGATTTCTAGTGAAGATGAGAGCAATGGAAGCAACATTGATGTGGAAAATATTTCATCTGACCATTCGCTAACAGATTTTTCATCAGGCAGCGGTGAGGAATACGTTCCCGATTATGAAGACTTGGAAACATCTGACAAAGAAAATCCAGGTAATGAAGATGATATTTCTGATAATGGTAGTGTTGTCGGTGATAGGCCTGCAGGCTGTTTGAATCCATGGCTCAGAATTTATCCCCCAGAGCCAGAAAAGGACATTAGGCCTCAGTTCCAAGTCAGAAATCCTGGTATCAAAAACTGCCCTCCTTGTAATAGTAGGCCTATTGAGTACTTGAATTTGTTTCTAACTGCAGCTTTTTGGCAATTACTAACTAGAGAAAACTAATGCATATGCTGGCAGAGCAATAGCTAAAAAACGAAATGAGGGAACCCTATCGAGAAATTCAAGGTGGACAAAATGGTCACCAGTCACAGTAGCTGAGATGAAAAAAATTTATGGCATTGACCATAAATATGGGGATTGTTATAAAAAAATGTAAAGCACTACTGGGATGTTAGGACCTCTCAGGGCACACCATTTTTTCCATGGTTATGAAATCAAGCAGATATTTTTTAATAAGTGGTTTTTTGCATCTGTCATCAGCAGTGTCAACATTGAGATAGGTCAGCCCGGTTATGATCCCTGGCAAAAAGTAAGATACTTTCTTGACCATCTAAATTTAGCTTTTGCTAGGCACTTTGTACCTTTCCAAAGTGTTTGCATTGATGAAAGCCTAATTGGGATGAAGAATAGGTGCACCTTCATCCAGTATCTTCCTAACAAAAAACATAAACAATATGGGATCAAAAAATTTGAGGCTTGCGATAGCTCAACAAACTATGTATTGTGTGTTGAACTTCATAGTGGAACTGAATATCTAGCAGTTCAGTGCAATGATATAAATGAACCAGTCTTGTTCACCAAAAGAGTTGTGATAAATATTATGGATAAATGTGGACTCTTGGACAAGGGCTACCATTCTATACGAAAATTCCACTAGCAAATAGTCTGTTGTACAGAAAAACCTTTTTAACAGGTACCATAAATAAAAACTAAATTTTTACCCAAAGCTGTCAAGAATGCACACCTGGAGCCCAGAGAAACCATATATTTCAGGAAAGGAGATTTGTTGCTTGTCAAGTTCAAGCAGAGAGCTGGTAAAAACCCTGTGTTTGCTCTGACAACTGCATGTCATGCAGAGGATCAGCTGATAAGAAGCAAAAAAGGTCTGGAAGGGATGAAACCTCTTCTCATTCATAAGTATAATCAGGATATGGGAGGTGTGGATGTAAGCGATGTGTGTGTTTCACACTACTTGCAACCGCCAGACAACTAAGTACTGGAAGAAAATATTTTTCAATCTGTTTGATTTGGCTCTCTTCAACGCTTATGTTCTATACTCCCTAAACACTGACAAGCCCATGGACAGGAGAAATGTTATTGTAAGCATCGTGGACACTCATGCTGCCAGTGAAGAGCCTGTGGTTGTAGGACCTGCTGGTGACGCTGGACCTGATCCTCATCGACTGGAGCGTCTTCCTGGGGTCCAAGTGTGTTGTTTGCGATAAAGGAAGATCCACCTTCTGCTGTCCAGGATGCAACTGTGGTGTGCATCCCAAGTGCTACCACTTACAAAAACACTTTTGGAGGCCCATGAGGGGTGGAAAAAAGAGAAGGCAATGGGAGAGCAGTAGCAGTTCCTCTGACTGAGCAATATCAGTCTTTTCCAAGAGTGTACATAGTTCCGTTTTTTAGTTGTAATTATTCTAAAACTATATATAATGATCTAAGTGTTTGTATTAATTTTCTAACAGAAGACTAAATTGTGGACAAAATGGCTATTTTGGATTTTTGAACTTTTCGATTGTGTGTTTTTCTAGGGGGGGGGGGGGCGCGCAAAGTTTTCAAAAAAAAAAACAAAACTTTTTTTTCCATTTTCAGGGGAAAAAGGTTTATAAAATGCAAGGTAAGGATATTACATTTATTTTTTATGTAATCTCTATTCATTTGTCAATAAAATTATATATAAAAATGCATGGTTTTGTTAGTAAATATGACAGCTGTATATGTTTTAAAAAAACCCTTAAAAATGGTAGAAAATGGCTGTGAAGCCAAGAGGTGTTAGAGTGGACGCTTGGAGGGTTAAACAAGTGGTTAAATAGTTTTTAATTATGATTGTTTTTACAACGTAAATGAATTTTATAACTGAATTATTCAATTTGTTTTTACAGTTATATTTGTACACTAGTCATAGTATGAAGGAATAATTGTTAGTAGTAAAAATAATTACCAATTGACAGACATTTTTACGCATAGAAACATGTCTATATAGTTTTATTCTTTGTCTTGATTCTGTATATGCAGTTATTATGAAATTGTATTTTAGGCGTTCAAATAATCCTGAATCAACTCTCACTCTGTATTACAGATTTTTTGTGGGGTATTTTTTAATATATTTAATGCCCATATACAAAATTTAAATACAGTTTTCTGTATTTAAACTAATACCTATTTATGAAAGTCAAAAGCTAGAATATATTTATTAGATTACATGGGGCTTGTATCTCATGTTATTTTTTTCGTTTCACAAATTGGGAGTAGGTAAAAGGCAATGAAACACTTTCAAATAGCAACTCTGCTTTTTTAACCCATCTCTAGAGAAAGTAAACGTAAATAAAATAAAACATTTACTAAAAACTTTTATATTTCTATCCAAAATTATGTTTGTTTAATCACGCGTAGTGGCTGGCTGTGTTCAAAGTCTCCACTCTGTGCACAGTCAAGTAAGTTATTCTGACTTAGATTCAAATGGCAGTATTACTAGCTTAACTAAATGTTTTTAATTGGTTAATTATCCTTTTCTAGAAAAAATTCCAAGTAATATGTAATTTAAGCCAAGATTTTACTTAATTTTAAAGTAATTGTTTTTGTAATATGAAAATACATTTAGTCTAAAGTAGTTCTATAATATCAACAAAATATAAATATATTTCCATATTTTGGTGATTAGCTCCACCAAATGCACTAGTGTTACTATAAATTAATAGATTCAATGTAGCAGCTACAGTAACACTGCGATTCAGATTTAAAAAAAACAACTTTAAAGATGTTTGTTATGGTATGTATTGCAAATATTGAAACATTAATTTAGTTCCTTATTTGGTGAAGAGATTACAGCACTTTCCACAGCCATGCCTAGGTTATATCTTATAAATGTGTAGTAACATGAGCCAAACCTAGTGACCTGCTGAGCTGAACTGGAAAAATCATAGAGGGCCACTCAGTGTGGCCTCCAAGTTGAGAACAACCACAAAGATGAACATCAAACTCTAGGGAATGAACATTAGTTTTGTAGTTCAAATTAAGAAATGTATACTGTAGAAGTGTGGCTGGTTATTTGGTTTTTTCATCCTTATTATCATTTAATTCTTTTTTTCAATAATGCGGTAATTGTGTACGAATTACCTTTTAACCAGTTCACAATGAATTACTGTTATATCATTAAAGAAAAATACGAATCCAAAAAGGGTTAAATTAACTATTTTATTTATTTATATTGTGCTTTAGATAACTTAGTCTTCATTATGTTTCTAATCCATTACATTGTTGAATAATGTTACTTTATATTAATAATATTTTCTAAATAGGAATGGTTTAGTGGCAGTAACAAAGTAATTATTTTAATTTGTTTGGAAACAAGTATGGCACTTCTACAAACCATAAATAGAAATTCCCTATAGTAATACAAATTCCACATCTCCTCTGGAAGTTTAATGTTTTTAGAATATTTTTGTTTTCCGTTTTTAATTGCTGTTATTTTAATCTATATTCATATCTAATATAATAACTGTTAGGAAAAAGTATCTTTTAATTTTACTCTCCACTCAGAGAATTATATATTTGTTTAAAAGATCAGTGATCCACAATCCCTTGGCATGTAATACATTTTGTTTAATAGATAGTAAATAATGTGTATTTAATTTAAAACCATTATGACCAGATTACACACCATCAATGAAGGCATGGTTGCTGTTGGAAAACATGTCTGGATTTGTCCCTTGCACACCTAACGGAGTTATGGAGCTCATAAAGAGGTGAGGTATTCAAACTATCTCAGTTACTATTTATTATTGTTAAATTGTGATAGATTTAATATTTATATTAAGATTGTAGAAGCAACTTAATGATAATGGTGTGATAAAACTGTGAATAATGACAATGAGTACTTTATAATAGTATACAGTTCAGTATGTATATTCTAGAAGAAACCTATTCAGACTTTTAACTTTTGTATGGGATGAAAAAACAATCATACTAGACACTATAATTGAGAAATGAACTCATTGGTTTGTTTTAAAAGTTATCTGAAGTTATAACAGAGCACATAATAGTTTAATAGTTGTTTCATAACTTAACACACAGTTGTTTTATACTTCTCTATTTAATTTATATTAACTAATATTATTATTATTATTATTAATATTATTATTGTCTCTTAACTTTTTAATATTATTCATCAGTATAACATTATCAACAAGATCGTTTTATCAAGAAGACATGCCACTTAATGACTTACCATTTATATAGATATTCTCAGTATTATACATATTCCCATATAGTTGTCTTATTATTCAAAGTTTGTTCAGAGGGAAAAGCCAGATTTTTATGGAGCTTCAAATTGTTATTATGAAGTGAAAGCTTAGCAAAGTTAGTTTAACGTTTATTATTTATAGACTCCTTACAATAAGATGTAAAATGGTTTTAATCCACAGGAGTCCGGTGCAGGTAGCTGGCAGCAATGCCGTGGTGGTTGGCCGCAGCAAGATTGTTGGCACTCCAGTGTCAGAGCTACTCAAGTGGCACCACGCTACAGTCACTGTCTGCCACTCCAAAACAAAGGATATACAGGAACAAGTACGTGTCACCAGTTATCAGTGCAAGGGCCGACAAATGTTAGGGTGTGACTTTTTATCAATAATAAACAAAATAGTATTGCAAAAAAGACTAAGCCCAAAAATACATATTTTGTTGTGTTTTAATAAAACACAACATATTTAACTAAATATTAAGATATTTAAATGATTTCTTCAGCATTTAATAGCGTTTTAAAATTCTTTTGGATAAATATGCTATTTGACTAAAAATATATACATTTTCTATATATACTTATTGACCTACATGTATACTTACTTTTTCCAAAATTGGTTTTTGTCACATTGTATTTAAAACAAAACAAACAAAAATAGAACAATTATTTGTAATTACAGTTAAAGTCTGTAATAAAAAAAAAAACAGAAATGACAAGAATTAAGTAAAATTTTACAAAATATGCAGAAAATGTACAGTTTTTATGATCTACCTTATTGTTGTAATCTACAATGTGTTACCTAATAAAACACTTACTACTTAGATTATGAACATTATAAAAAGTAACATAAGATTATAAAGCAAGCCGTAAAGCAAAGTATGGCATGACAAGGATAACGATGTTTGTCAACTAAGAAACAAGGGCACAAGATTGTTTGTCAACTATCTTAACAATTAATTATGGAGGCAAGTGAATACAAACAACAGTAGGAAACACACAGTTATTCCAATATCTAGGCTTAGAGTCAACACAATATTGTATGAGGAATAAATTAAAGGAATTAAATATGAAATTAACTTATAACATAATCTACAAATACTAACTACAAAATATATACCAGTCAAATTACAGAAAAATACAATGTACTTGAAAATCTAGGGATATATCGCCCGCTGGTCCAATAAGACATTTTGCTGTGAGAATTAGAATGTTTTTGCTAGTGTTCTCTCCTACCTGTTTCCAATTATATTTCACAACAATGCCCTTTGAGAGCAAGGCATCATCTTTGGAACCAGATAAAATTTGTTTAAAGCCTAGTTTGTTCAAAGGAGAGTAAATCTAGTTTTTGTAAAACATATACTATTTTTATCATGAGGGTTCAAAATTTTAGAATCAAATTTATACAATTCTGAATCGGATTCAAGATGGGGAAATCCAATTTTTGAATCTGATTCCATATCTTTAAAAAATCTATTCCAGATTCTGGAATATCAAATCCTAATAGCTTTCATAGCCTTAGTATGATTTGACAAAATTATCACGAATCAAATTTATACCAGTCTTAAACCTTTGCAGACTGAAAAATAGTATAAGAAGTATTCTAAGAATACCATTCTATTTTAAAGAGATTTAGAGATATATATCCACTCGACTGGGCGGAGGTTTATAATGACCAAAACCCATCGACCGCTTTTGTGACGTTTCATAATATTATTCAACAGATCAATTTCAGAAAGTAAAATCCAAACGTCCGAAAATCGTAAAATTTATTCTAAAATTAAACCATGGATGAACGACTACATTTGCAGTAAAAATCATACATAAAAACAAACTGTATCAATTAGTAAAGAATCATCCAAAATAATGAAAAGCTGAAATTACATTTCAAAAAATACAGAAATAAATTACAAATGGAAATAAGAATTTATAAAAAATTATTATTACGAAAATATTTTTAGGAAATGCAGTGGTAATTCCAAAGCTACATGGAAAGCTTTTAAATGAGGTGACAGGACAGAAGGCTAAAAGAACTCCCATACAAACTCTAAAATATAAAATGGTAATTTAGTACATGATTTCTAAGAGTTATTTTGTAATGAGTTTTAATACATTCTTTCTATCTATAGTAAATCAATTAAATATACAGAGAGTCAAACCTGCAAATTTCGAACTCTTTAATGCTATAGAAAATTGTTTTGAAACAAAATACTCTTTCAACTCTATGTTTATGGGCATGGTCTTTGTTGAAGATTTAAGTGCAGTAATAAAAGATTTAAAAAACAGTACTTCACCAGGAATAGATAACATCAATACTTTTTTTAATTGAGTTAATATACCCAAAATTAGTAAACGTTTTATTGTATTTAGTAAATTTAAGTTTTTGAAAAAGGTATTTTTTCCAGAAATTTTTAAAACAGCTGTAGTGATTCCTTTACATAAGAAGTGGCCTAATTACCGACTGTAATAACTACAGACAATCTCTTTACTTTCTACCTTTGCTAAAGTGTTTTGAAAAGTTAATGAAGAAAAAGCTAATTAAATTTCTAGAAAAAACTAATTTTTTCAGCAACAATCAATTTGGTTTTAGGAAAGGTTTTAAATACTGAAGCAGCATTAAAAAGCTTCATAGATAATGTGTATACAGGAATAAATTCAGGGCAGAAAGTTAGTGGTTTAATTTTTTAGATATTAAAAAAGCGTTTTGATACTGTAGATCACACAATTCTCTTACAAAAGTTATACGGATGTGGTATTCGGGGAATATTTATTCTTGGTTTGTTAGCTATTTAACAAAAAAGAAAACAATGCGTCAAAATTAATAATTCTTTAGTGACTTCGGGTTTATACAATGTGGCGTACCTCAAGGGTCAGTTTTAGGGCCCAGTACTTTTTATAATCTACATAAATGATCTTTGTGATTCAAATTTAAATGGAAATATTACATCTTTTGCAGACGATACAGCTTTATCGTATGTAAAAAATAATTGGGATGATATAAGAGCAAGAGATGAATTCAGACCTTAAAGCACTGCAGTGGGTGGTTTTCAAAAAATAATAATGTTATTAAGCCCAGAGAAAACTAAGTACATCAATTTTAGTTTTAAAAACAGATCAGCAAATTTTTAAGTAATTCAATTTTGTATCGATGTGTCAATGTTTGTGTAGTAACCAGTCAGTGCCAACAGAACTGTGCTGTAGTATCCCAGTGCGAAAATTTAAAATATTTAGGAGTCATGCTAGATAGAGAAATCAACTGGAAGACACATATTGAAATTTTAAAACGCAAACTAAACAATATTTAAGAATTTTTTTATTTTTTACAATACATTTGCACTGAAGAAGTGTTAAGAATACTGTACTTCTCTTTGGTCAATAGTAGGCTTGACTATGGAATATTTTTGTTGGGGTGGAGCCTATGAAACAAATCTAAAGCCACTTCTAACTCAACAAAAGAAATTCATAAGGTTGATTAAACGAAAAACGAAGAATGGAGAAATCTTTTCCTCTTTTTGTTGATTTAAATATTCTTCCCCTTAAATATATGTTTGTTTATAAAGTTTTAAAAATATTTTATGTCATAAGTGGCAATTTACCAGAATTAAAAAATAATTACAAAACAAAAATTAAGAAAGCAAGAACCAATACCAGTTCCAAAGCCTAACCTAGCATTTTTTTTCAAATAGTTATTGTTTTTTTGGGACCTAAAATGTTTAGTAATAATTTCTTCAATTATTAGTTGTGAGAATATAAAGTTATTTTCAAAAACATTAAAGAAGTGGTTATTGGGTTTTTGATAAATTAGATTTTCTTCTCTGCATAGATTCCTAGTTAATTAAAGAAAGTAACAGTAAATTTTAGTTTGAATTTTATTTAAGTGGATTTTCATTTGCTTTGTAACTGCAGCAGCACACTTTTAATAAATTTTTTTTAGGAGCTTATAAAAAAATCAAAAGTTTTTATTGAAATTTTTCTTTGAGCTAAAAAAAAATATTTTTTGTAATAAAAGGAACCTCTCCACAGGCACTTGCCTCTAGAGGCCCTAGTTATTTTTGAAAATATTTCTTTTAATTTAACGAGTGTTTTTTGTTTTTAATTTTATTTACAAGAATGTTACATTTTTATTTAAGTTTGCTCATTAGGTTTGTACATTGTGTATGCATTTGGTTGTTTACTTACTTTATTGATGTATTACATTGTGTATACCAATGTATATAATGTGCTATTGTAATATTTTCAAAAATAAATTCTATTCTATTCTATTCTATATATTTTAAGAAACTAATCACATCACCTATTTTTTACTTTAATTTGATAGATTCTAATATGGGCTTCCAAAATATGCATTTTTAAGCTGCAAAAATTAGGGACATATACAGTGAGTCCCGCTAATCCGAACACGTGTAATCCGAACGTAGGGTTAATCCGAACAGGTCCAGGAGGAATTATTTATAACGATAATGAACCGTTATAGGAACTAATTACTTAAAAAAAAAAATGAAAATGGGTGCATCATTTCGTACATAAACAAAGAAAACTTTAATTAAATAGACATACAGTATTTTATTAAGACAAATTGTGTACGGTACAGAACATAAATAATGAAGTTAAATACAGTACCAAATTGAAACTTATAGGTTAAGTATGTTAAGTAATTACTGTATTAAGAAGTGAAATCAAACAAAAATTGGACGTACAGTACTGATATTATTATTGAGTACAATATTAATTGTTTTAAAAGACATAAGTTCAGTTATTGTCTTCTGTCGCATTGAAGAGAGTTTTATTGGATGACTCACATTGCTTAACAATAGAACTCTCACACTAAAATACGGTAAATGTGCTTAGTATTCGCAAAAACACGTTTATTTGTCAAGAAATACAATGCAACAGTCAGAAAACATGTTGTTTAATAAACAATGTTGATAATTCTTATAACAAAATAGGCCCATTCTCAAGTTTTAAAACCGTATTTTTCTGTAATTCTGGCTAATCCGAACAATCACATAATCCGAATAGGGCTCGGTCCCAATTAGGTCGGATTAACGGGACTCTACTGTACTTGTATCACTTACTACAAAAGAATTTTAAACTAGATATGTTTCCAAAAACCTTAACCACACCAACTGTGATAAAAAAAATATTAAGATACAAGACGTAGCATAAACATAGCATTCCACAAAACATAATCATAGAAAATACGAACTGAAAGCAGCATATTAATTTACAAAAGAACAATAATTTGTTAATTTGGTTAAGTATCTGTACTATTTCATGCACAGAGTACAACAAAGTACTCTGTACAACAAAAGTACTTTTTTAACCAAAACTTTTATACATATACTAATATTTATTTTATGTTACTTTTAACCATATAAAATTTTGTATATTAAGTTTTACTCAGCTGATATTTGTTTTAAATTATTGATTCACACCTGATGATGGCATCTTTGATGTCGAAAGGCCTTGTGATAAAATATAGAAATTATTGGAGAATTGTGAGTTTTCTTTAATAAACTAATAGAAAATTGATATTTCCCAATAAGAAGAGCTCCTCCTCCTTCATTGAAACAAAGTACTGTTTTAGCCATCAGTAATTTTCCTACAGCTACCTGCCATAATATATATGCATCAGGTTTGAGTGATGTATGTCATACGTAGATATTGAACTGCAAACAAAAATATTAATTACAAAATTATGTGAATAATTCTATAATATACAAACGTACATTGTTAAGTAAATTAAGTACATTCCAAGTCAAGGATGTATGAACAAAATTTTTATATAGACGAAGTCTTAAATTTAAAGAAATTTTAAGAGACAATTCTCATTAAATTAAAATATTTCATCAATCCAAAAATGAAATTTCTTATGTATAAAATTTTTTAAGAAATATTTGAGTCACATTTTTAGTTATCACGGGTAAAAGACAAACACATTACTGAGGGAACTATCATTGATCTACTTTATCTAGTATAACCGTCAATGTAAGTGCTACCGCTTAACTAGATTGAACCAGAGAGTACTCAGCACTCTCCCCCACTCCAAATATCTTCATTAACAGATTTTATATTGTCTTCAGTGTTATATTGTGCTCAGAATCAAAATTTAGTATATACTTGTTTCACTCCTTACTATAATATTACTTGCTATACAATACTTATTTTAAAATTCAATAGAAAGTTGTTTTATTAATACAGTTTGTGAATTAGAAAGCTTGCCTACAAAAGTGTGTATCACCTGGTACTTAAAAATATATCAAAAAAGTGGATTAATATGACACCAACCGTCTGTTACAGATCAGGCGGGGCAGACATTGTGGTGGTTGCGATCGGGTCCCCACAGTTTGTCAAGGGGAGAGTGGCTCAAACCCGGGGCCCACTGTCATAGACTGTGGCATCAATTCTATCCCTGACCCGACGAAGAAAATCGGGCCTCGAGGCTAGTCGGTGATGTGGAGTTTTGACTCGGCACAGAAGGTGGCCGGTTACATCACGCCGGGTGCCAGGTGGTGTGGGGCCTATGACTGTGGCAATGTTGATGAAGAATACAGTGATATCAGCTCAACGAACAGCAAAGGCTCTGTTGGAAGCCAGATGGAATATTAATCATTTGCCTCTCTCACTGCACAGTCCTGTACCTAGGTTAGTTACTGGTGTGGACATTATGTTATAATTCAATAAGTAGTAAAACACTATTGATTATTCCCAGAAACACAATTAGTATCAAAACAGAATGGTAATGTTCATCTTGTTATTTCAGTGACATAGAGATTGCCAAGGCTCAGGAGCCCAAGGATATTCAACAGCTGGGGCGGAGAACTGGGTCTGGCTCCTGGAGAAATCCTCCCATACGGCAGTAAGAAAGCCAAGGTCACACTGTCTGTGTTGGACAGACTCAAAAACAGAACTAATGGCAAATATATTGTTGTGGCTGGGTAAGCTACAGTACTTTAGTACTCTTACAGTTTAGAGAAGTTGCTAGAAAAAAACTTTCATTGTACAAGTTTGAACATATAAAGGGTGTTTTTATGAAGAATCTTTATCTTTGATGTCGATAAAGGTATAGATTTAAAAACTGTACACACCTGTTAATGTAACAAAGACCAATATTTTAAAAAAAAATTTGAAATAATTATAACTTTTGGTTTCAAAATGGCCGGCAAAAAATTAAGTTTTCTAAGCTTAATAACTAAAAACAGACGAACATACAAACAGACGAAAAACTAAGCGAGATAGGACTTGCATTAAAAATTCGTTGTATATTATGACTTGAAAAATCGTTTGGTGAATTTTATCCCGTAACTACTGGACACACCCCCTCATTTCATTTGTTTTTCATACATACACACAACTCAAATAGCCGAGAGTGTATATGTATAAATATAAAATTTCATTTAGTGAAACAGAGAAGGAAATCGCAATTCATTATTTATAAAAGAAACATTATAAGTAAACCTGGTGGTAAAATGGGTGTTAAAATATAGGATAGCGTAAAATATATATTTGCTAATATAAATATATTTACAGTTATGAAAAAGCTACTTATGGGTACTAGAAGAGGACTTCCTTTGGTTTTCCAAGCTGCTTTGTTGGTTACAAAAGTCAACTTGATTTGCTTAGCATTAAAGTATTTCTTAGACACATTAATCTTTTATACTATATCTAATCTAAAAAATTGTATAGCGAAAACTCACTGAAGTCTCTAAACACAACGGAAACAAAATTTTACATCTAGTCATAAGTCAAGTCATATAGTCATTATATTTGGCCATTAAATACATATTTGTACAATAGCGCTACGTCATACAGATTACATACAAATAAAAGCAATTAACATATACAGTTAAAACTACCTACAGACTAACTTTGGAAGACTCTAGGAACTAGATATATCACTTTTAAAGATACTCGGTTCAATTTTGTAAAAAGGATTGTTCAAAACAGCTCAATCGTATAAAATATTTTCTAAAAACTATTGAAGCTACTTTAATAGAGTCAGAAATGTGCAGTCTTATTAAAATAACCTTGATGCTATACAATTTATATAGGATAATTTAGTTTTTACTCTAACCTAGCATAAAGGTACATACAGAATTTTGAGTGAGAATTCCTAGTAGCATAAGAGTGAACATGCTCATTTGGACATAATTAATTAATATTATTTTTTGCATAAAGTAGACTAATAAAAAATTGTATAGATTTATAACTGTTAGTATTTTACTGCAAATAAAAAGAAGGGGTCTAACAGTGCTCAAGACAATGGGCGTTGTTGAGAATTCTGACTCTGCTTTCTTTTGAATTAATCAAATACTATCATTTATACTGCTACTAATTACCCCATAATAATAGTCCATTATGTGATTACACCTTGAAAAAGGGCAAAAGTAAACCATTCTAAGATAGTGGTTTGTCGTACAGAACAGTGCCTCAAATGGTACAAGAGATATAATGACCCTGCTCACTTTTTTACATTACATCTTATTTTATATTGGAGAATGCCAGGTCAACTTTGAATCCCAGAGTGATACCCTAGTAAATTTAACCACATTATCATTACAATCAGCTTGGAACTCTTAAGGAGGAAAACCATATTTTGAGTTTTTTCTAAATTCAACAACAGAACATTTGATTTATATTACCATTCATCTGCTTCATCGATACATTAACATCTTAGTTTTAAGCTCTCTATTCATTTTGATGTATTTACTGTTGTAAAAAAAGTGACATCATCAGCAAACATTACTGATTTATAATCTCACATTGTACTCAAGATCGTTAACCATAATTAGAAATAAAGTAAATGGGCCCAGAACTGATCCCTGTGGCACGCCAAAACTTTACCTCAGAAGATTTAGAAAAGATTGCCATTAGTAAAATTGTTATGTTGCCGATAACTGAGGTTAGGATTTAAAACAAAGAATGTTTGAATGCCTGTTACACCATAGGAATTTAAGTTTCTCAACAGGATGTCGTGATCGACTCAGTAGAAGGCTTGGAGAGGTCGCATAAAACTGCACAGGTGTCAAAGCCTGCATCCGAAACCCAGCCAAGACGCCCGAATACAAGTCCCCCAAACTGCATCGGTTGTCGACATTCCCGGCTCCTAAAACCATAACTGACTACAACTAAAGAGCATTATTTGAGTTTTCAAAATATAAGTTAACCTGGGTTTTAATGATGGTCTTCAAAGACTTTAGAAAAAACTGGGTACCAGAGAGATAGGCCTGTACTGACCTTTTAACACTACCTATGAATCACCCTTTCTTAAAGATTGGCACAACCTTTGGACACTTTTAATTTATACTAGGCGAGAAAAGATTCCCTCTTTAAGGCATCGCATTAGACACATGGTGAGTAGGGATATTTCCACTCCACTGCACAACCCAATTTCACTTAAATGTATTTGAAACATTATAAAATATCACAGCCTTTTGGAACCTTTTTAACTTTAAAATTACTGGGGGGGGTGGGGGGGGGGGGGGGTGGGGGGGGGGGGGGGTGGGGGGGGGGGGGGGTGGGGGGGGGGGGGGGTGGGGGGGGGGGGGGGTGGGGGGGGGGAGGAGACCTGGAACGATAGACTAAAGTGGAGGAGGCTGTGTACGACGACCCGTGAGAACGGAAACGTCTGACGATGATGATGATGATGATGAGTATTGAAACTTGTTTTTATTTATGGGTTTAATTTAGTAACTATACTGCAAAAATTACTAGAAACAGCCAAAATTATACCTTTAATAACTTTTGTGCTTGTACTTGTGGTATGATAACTTTTACCTTTGACTGTGTCAAAGCCTTTACCTAAATAGAACCACGCGTTTATTCTGAGTGCTACAAAATCTATTGTGTTTTTACCCTATAACTCTAGTCCAAGCCCCTATAACGAATCGATAAACTGTTTGTTTTTATTCAATTTGAGGTTAGTAGTTTTATTTAAGTTTCCTGTAATTCTTCTTTGTTTTTGTGACAAAAATAACATAACCACAGCATTTCAATATCATAATTTATTATATCATTAAATTATTCACGTGAAAAATATGTGTCGGTGAGGAGGACTATTTACTATTTATATTACAACCTATTTCAACCTCTGATTTGAGCTCCCCTTATACCTCGTATAATGTTACAAGTACACGTACCTTTCTTATTTTAAAATTGTGTTTCTATTCCTTAATGAAGTTTTCTGGCCCTGTCCTATTTTCTGTCATAAGTTCAATACTTTATTGTTATTGTCTTAAATAAGATCAAGGTGTTTACTGCATAACGTTTTAAATTGTAATATAGTGTTGCAGGTTTGTACGTTTTAGGGTAGTTGGCTCTATAATAATTTACTTCGTAGTATTTTTTATTTTATTTGTAGGTAAGTTTTTCAGATGTCACTGGTAACACTGGTTACTGACGATGTAGATCTACTACTTTACTTTCAAGGCTTATTGGGTCAAACCTAGCCTGTGCCAAGGGGGCACCAACAAGATAATAAAAACAAAAATTAAAAAAAACTTTACTTTCTAGATTCTGTTTCTACTGTACTGTTTCTAGAATTCTGCTCCTGCTTTCTAGGTGACGTTTTGGTTTTGGTGGTATGGTTTGATCGTTTGATTGTTTTGGACGTTGTTTTGAAAAAATCTGATAGTTTTAGCTAGTCATTTATTATGGCAGGAGAAGTTGTGGTTGATGCACTTCCTTACATCGATCAAGGTTATGATGAACCTGGAGTCCGTGAAGCTGTAAGGTAGTAATACGCCATATCCGAGTTGTACCCGTAAATTAATGTTTTGGAGGTTAGGTTTTTTGCAGTAATAAATTAAAGTACCTTTTTGGATTAATCGTGTTTTTCTTTCAATTATATGGAGAAATTAGTGTAGTTTATTATTCAATTGAGGAAATAGTATGAAATTTCTATATATTCTAAACATGTTTCTTTTTTTTACAATTTATCCTAGGTTAAGTGCTTACAGTATAGGACAAGTTAGTTGCTAGGAAAAGGTAGTCGTATGTCATTCACTGCACATAATTTGTTTTTTTCTAAATGTAAAATGCTTGTAAAGTTAATATATATACTATACAACTCAAAACAATTAAGTTGCAAAATGTCCTAAAATATTTTTATCTCATAAAAGTGTAAGCCTATTTGTTTATTTGAGCGACTTCACAAATTTGTTGATTTTTTTAAAAAAGGCAAATGCTAAAACAGTAAATTTTAAAGACAACTAGTACAGTTTAACAGTTGACAGTAATGCCTCCGGCCATAAGTGCAGATTACGGGATGAACAAGAAACTATTATTTTACATAGCAAGGCAATAATCGCTACCTACTTGCATACAAGTAGGTAGAGAATAAGTTCACATAACAAAGTAAAGAAAATGGGTAGAGTAATAAGAAGCGAATCCTGTTTTTGGGTAGAGTAATAAGCGAATCCTGTTTTTTGGGTAGAGTACGATAAGCGGACCCGGTTTTATACCGATTAGTTGAATCATCAATACTTTATATTCATTTATCGATTACGCATTTATAAATTATATCAACATATCTATAGTCACAATGGCATATAATCATATTTTTAATTTAAATAATTAACATAATGCAGCATAGTGCATAATTCATAGTCTTATGAATAATAAATGAGCTCTAATGGCCAAACAAACAATTAGAACTGGAAATAGAATAAAACTCATAGCCTAAATAATGATGAAATGATAATAACTTAAAAAAACATTTATAGTAATAGAAATATGCGTAATTATTTATATGTTTTCTCCTGGGTAGCAATGATTAACTGCTTTCAAGAAGTTGTTGAAGCATCTTCTCTGGAAAATCGTACTTCTCTTCTGTACAAATTCTCACAGCGATGATCTGCAAGCAGGTCGGCTTATATGCCACTTATTAACTTCGTTTCACTGTCCTCCACGAGTTTTTGACTGTGTGTTACTATAAAAGAAAATACATTTATTATATTAAAAAGTGTTTATGGTTGATATAATTAATTATTGTTCAAAAATCAGTATCGGTTGGTTATATCGAAAGTTATAATTAAGTAATATTGTTTGTCAATATAGATATAAAAAAACCGGGTCCGCTTATCGTACTCTACCCCTGTTTTTTATCGATATTTATTGATACTGTGTAATGACACCCAGCGATATAATCAACCGATATTAACACGTTCTTGACATCAGCGTTTTTCCAGACTTCTTTATTTGCCATCAAATTTGTCAATAATAATGGCAAAAAACCGTTTTTTTTTTTTTTACATCAAAAGTCTAAGTATAACGTAAAAGCTATGTAAGCTTCGCAATATTTCACAAGTTCAAAAGAGTACACGTTTAGTCTGAGGTATTTATTTACGTGTGGGATTAAATTTATATATATAGGATAAAATAAATATATTCTATTCTAAAAAATTTAACAAACCACCAATACAGGGAAACAAGACGAACGCAATGATGAAATGCATAGCAACGTGTATCCCATACTGATTTCTTGGTTGTTACATGATTGTTAACATTGATTGGTTGTTATTTGTGTCTTTTATGTTTTTAATTGTTTAGTGTGTATAAATAAATGTTTGTGTATTGTTTTATAAATTAATAAAGTTATAAATGTAAAACTTTGTGCAAGGTTTGAGTGAATTGATTGCATATGTGTGAAACTGCAGAGTGGCCCATGTTAATATAGGTTCAATATTTTTATTAATGAGTAAATACTAATATCATACATTTCTCATTAAGTGTTAATTTGAACAATAGCACGGCATTAGGAATGTACAAGATAGTGAATCATAAAACAATGTTAGTTTGGTAGATATGAATGAAGTTTTATCTGACTTGGATGAACCATTGCCTTGTGAATTATTGTGCTTGATCCTGCTAACTTTGAAAATAATAAAGATAAAAATACATTGTTGAACATTTTTGTTAGCTTATATAAATGTACTTTCTATAGCGCTATAAGTAATTTTGGATGAAACCAAAATTGTTACGTAGAAAAGGTTAGACGTTTATTTCATAGTTTTTACTTTTGTGTAAATTTTAAAAAAAACTTGCCATAGAAAATGTTATATAACATAAACTTCTATAAATAGGCTACTTGTTGTCTTAAAAGTCCCACCCACCTCCCTCCTTATTAACCTTTTTATGAATAGAAATGGAGTGATTTACTGTAGGGGTTGTTTATATGACCAAATGAGGAGAAATATATATATGTGTGTGTGTGTGTGTGTGTGTGTGCGCACGCGTGTGCATGCGTGTGTGTGTGTGTGTGTGTGTGTTTATTATAATTAAAAAGTATCAACATTACTTCTTTCACCGAAATATTTTTTATAACCTTTAAGTTAGATATATAACAAAACTTTTGTATATATTGGATTTTTTTTTAAGTTTCATGTTGGCTATAATGGTGGTATACATTTAATTAAGAATTTTAATTTTCACTACTTTTTTCTGTCATTAAATTTATTTTAAAAATAAAATTAAAATGATTCAATATTTAATTATTTTGTTGGAAATTAAATTTATTTCTAAAAACATTTACATTTTTTTAAATTTATGTATCTGGAAAAATAGGTGAGCAATGATTAAAATTTTAAAACCCTTACGAAACCGCAAAAAGTGCCTGCCATTTTAGAAAAATGATGGCGAGTTCCAGGATTAAATTATCTGTATCAATGTAAATACATTTTCAGATTTTAAACATTATTTGTAATACGACTCCGTCTAAATAAAACTGATAATTAACTTTAAAAAAACTAACCAAAACTAGCATTAAAAAACTGTGACAATAAAATATAAAGTTCCAAAAAAACCATCACTAATACTTGAGAGCTAAAAAATACTACAAAGTCATCAAACCATATTATTTTACATAGCAAAGGCAATGGCTGCTACCCACTTGCATAGAAGTATGTTAAGAATTTAAATTCAGATTATGAAGTAAAACAAAATGTGTAGAGTACAAACAGCGGATCCCTGTTTTTTATTGATATTAACAAATAGTATTGCATAATTACACCCATTGATATAATTAGCCTATATTAATTTAATTAATTTGAAAAATTTACTTAAATCATCTGCGTCAATGTAAATACATTTCAGATTGTAAATATTGTGTTTATTTAGTTATGGTTTCTTTATTATTTAAATGTGATTTTTCCTATTACCTGTCCTAATTATTGTTTGTTTTGAAGGTTATGGCTCTTATTATTTACAAGGCATGTCATTACATTATACTGAATTAATTCTTTTAATTTCAAACATTTGGTTATTATTTTTTAATTCATTTTTTATACATTTATCTCAAAAATTTACATTTAATAGTAACGTATGTTCAATTTTTCAATAAAAGTTTTCTGGATAAGTCTTTAATCAATATAAGACTTAAAAATGTACATGGTTTTGTTACTGCTATTTCTTGGTACACGAATATAGATTTACCAATATATACATATTAACAAGTGATTTAAGGTACCTACAACATATTTTGAATTGTTATGCTATTCTCTTTGTACTAAATAAGAATAAATAGTAAATGTGGTCGTTATAATTTCTACGAATAGAGAAGAACAGACCATGTTCACTTTAAGCCTTAAAATACCACATCTGTACACAACTTCATGTTTCAGGCATTAGCAATGGTTGAGGAAGAAACTAGAAGGTATCGTCCTACAAAAAACTATCTGGAACATCTTCCACCTCTCAACCTGAATGCTTTTGAGGTAATAATTTATAAACCAAATCTATATTCATTTTTTAGTTTTTAATAACCAGTTCTGTGTTTCACAAAACAAGTGTTAAGATATTTATTTATTACATAATAAGGTCTGTAGTAAAATAAATCTCTTCATAAAATAACTTACTTATTGAGTGTAATACTTTACCAAAGAATATTTTATTCCTACACATTAAAGTTAGAGTACAGAATTATTTTATTCTAATAACTTACTTCTTATTCACTGTTACTGTGTATTATAGCAGATTTAGCAGGTTTTTACATTGAAGATGTCCACTGACCTTTTATAAGTTCATTTTGAAATTCTGAATAGTTTGATAATTCGAAAGAGGTCCAGTTCCAATTAATTCAGATTTATTGATGCTCTGCTGTATAATGTTAACCATGTCATCGAGTTTGTAATGATTTACATATAATTTAAGCATATTAAAAATTAATTATCATTTTTCAAACCTTTAGTTTATTTTTTGTGTGCTTATTGTGCACATAATTTTTTATTTCAAAACAGTAAATGACATCTAAATCTTAGAAAATTAAATATAAAATCATACAAATCTAAATAAAAAGAATACAGAAATTTATATAGATGTGTGTTTGCCAATCATTACCCTCCTTAGTAATCTTGGTTAATACGATAAGAAATAGGTCCAACAGTAAAACAACTAAACTGTGCAGGAAAAAGGTATAATATGATTATTGTATTGTTATCAGACAGAATTGTTGCGAAACGAGTTTGAGAGAATGCAGCAACGCCTGCCCATGGACACCTTAAGCATGAAGAGGTACGAGCTACCACCTCCCCCGGCAGGCAAGATGACTGACATTGCTGCGTGGAATGAGTGTGTAGAGAACTCCATGGCTCAGCTGGAACACCAAGCTACGAGGTAATATAATCTATTTACATGGGCTTTCTATGACAGTGTGTATTTCTGGTTGTATCAAGTACTTGTTATGTTAATTTGATTTATAAAATCATTATATTCAGCAATTATGAGGCTAAATTAATACAATTCACGAAATATTTTTGGGACCACGAATGTGAGACTCTGGTGATTTGTCCAGTTTATAGGGAATATTTCAAGTTTAAAGCTCTCTTTATTTATACATTGTAGTACAAGATCACAAAGAATTATTGTCATAAATATTTAAAATTTAGCATTTAAAATGTTTTTTTAAGTAAACTACATAACCTGGTTACATCTAATACAATATCATATATATATATATATATATATACACGAGGGGGTACCCAAAAAAAACCGGAATTATTTTATAAAAATTTATATTATCAAATTTTTTACAATACGACCTTATCTCCTTCTAAATAATCTCCATTACAACTAATACACTTGTCCCAACGGTATTTCCATTGATCAAAACATTTTTTGTAGTCATCTTTAGAAATGGCTGCAAGCTCGAGCTTCGTTTTTTTCTTAACCTCTTCAACGCTGTAAAATCGTTGACCTTTCAAGCCTCTTTTCATGTGTGGAAATAAAAAAAAGTCGCATGGAGCGAGGCCAGGCGAGTAAGGTGCGTGGGGCAGCGTAACCATGCCGTTTTTGGCTAAAAACTGCCTTTTAACTGAGATGGCTGTGTGTGCCGGTGCGTTGTCGTGGTGGAAGAACCAGTCTCCAGTCTGCCACAAATCGGGTCTTTTCGCTCTGTCAAATCTGTTAAAATTCGCTGAACCGAGCTCCAAGTTAACCCACTACTCTCTGATAGTTCCTCAATTGTCTGTCGACGGTCGGTGAGCACAAGTTCACGAATTTGCTCAACATTTTCGTCCGTTCGAGAGGTTGATGGACGTCCAGAACGAGGTTTGTCTTCAATCAACATGTCGCCATTTTTAAATCGAGCGAACCACTCGTAGACCTGAGTTTTCCCCATAGCATCATCTTTGTAAGCTGTATTCAAAATTAAAATAGTTTCTGCAGCATTTTTACCAAGTAAAAAACAAAATTTCACAGCTGCACGTTGTTCACTTAAACTTGCCATGACAAAAAACGAGACAAGAACAAAACAGGGTTAGCGAAAACAGTCACTACGAACGAACAGAATGCACTAGGACAACGGAACTGGGGTCACTGAGCTCGCAATGGGTTGCGCGACACACGCCTAGCGGCAGGAATATGTACTACACGCTGCCAGCAATACAATTCCGGTTTTTTTTTTTGGGTACCCCCTCGTGTATATATAATATATATATATATATATATATATATATATATAATATAATAACAAATTAGACTTCTTAGTTTAAATTTCCTTTAATATTTCGGCTTTGCCGTTTTCAAAAAGGTATAATAAAAGGTATAAAACAAAAATAACACAGCAACAAAATTTACACAAGTAAAATATATATATATATATATATATATATATATATATATATATATATATATATATATCAGGCAATACAATTATAGGAACACATTTTCAGAATCAGACTATAAAAAAACTATATGAATCTAAACCAAGTTATACTGGTAGGAAGTTTTTTTGAAAGCTCTCTCAGTTCCTGAAGAACTTAAAACTGCTTATACAACCAGTTTTAAAAACTACATAAAGAGCTAGTCAATCAGTATTACTATAGCTTGTTCTAGGAGTTTTTGTAGTTGTCTAGTTCTAAATTTATAACATGTGCAGACGAATTTAGTAATGAATATTATGTAACCTGCATTATGTGTATGTATCAATTAATATGTTACGATTTTATGCTCTGAAGATCTACCAAATAATGAGATACCAGGGTATAAAGATCTTTTATACAAACCCTAGATCAGGAACTAGGGTTTGTATAAAGGAAAATAAATTCAAAAACTTAGTGGACACACATAGGTAGAGGCTTTCTATACATAACTGCCATATACTTAGGTGTACATTTGACCTTGTGACCTTCAGGTTTCTGCCACTCTTCTCCATATACGAAACACAATTGTGTGCAACCCCTATCTTTATGCAGGAAACTTTTAACAATCAACACTTACTACTTACAATTTGCTTAGTTCTATTTGCTTCATATAATCTATTCAGGTTGAATAGAATCCAGATTGTTATGTAAAAATCATTGACGCTCTGCTCTAATGGTTCTGACATCATGTAAATAACATTGCTGTTCTATACAGGATTTGCAACTTAGAACTGATGCTGGAGTATGGCTGTGAGGCATGGCGCTCTTACCTGGAGCTGCTGGTCAAGTGTGTGTCGTCAGCACAGAAACAGCTGCAGGGCCTAAGGTAACATTTTGCTAACATCCACTGTGTTTTGTTTTCAGTAAACATAAGATCATGATTCAATCATGTTGGTGATCAAGGTCAGTACTGCCACGGTATTTTGAGAGTATAGGATACTGCAGGCAATTTCTTTTACCTGATGGTGGTATCAACTTCCCATCAAAGGTCTCAGCTAACACATATTGTAATTTGACAATGCCACTTTCTTCTTCTGCACAGGCAGATTTTTTTATGTTTAATGGCATCATACATAATTTCCTTTATAATCCAGCTGTACAACATGCAGTAGTCAGGTTCCTTTTGAACACTCAAATTTAAAAAAAACTTTTTTCATGGGTCGCTTGGAAGAAACCTCTCTTTAAAAGATAAGACCGCCATTTCTTTGCTTAACCCTTTCCGCTCGTATGTCGGACGTCGTCCGACATTGCTATTTTGCCGTTCCGCTCGTATGTCGGACGCCATCCCGACATTGCAGTGACGTCAGCTTTACTTTATTTTTAGCCGGCCTACGATGTTTCCGATTGGTGCTGCGATCGCACGGCATTCTCAGGAACTAATAAATTACAGCTGAACTACGATTAGTCGGCTGCTGATTTATTTTTGCTTTGTCATTGTAGTCACGTTTCCTAACCAATTTTCAGACGTGTTCGCATTAGTGACTCGATATGTCTATACCAAGTACCTCTTTTCTTTCTGATTCAGAAGTTATTGCTGAATTACTTAATTAAGGCAAGGATAATCAAATAAACATACAAAAGCCAACAGTTATCTGTCAGTATAACAAATATATGGGTGGCGTGGATCAAGCAGACCACTATATTGCTTCCTACAAATTTCCCCGTAAATCTCTGAAGTAGTGGAGAAAGCTATTTTTCTGGATGTTGGAAGTGGGAATAGTAAATAGCTTTCTCTTGTTCAACACGAATAAACAAAACCATGGAGAAAAAAACAATTCAACACAGGAATTTCAGAGAAATCCTTATCACTGAACTTGTAGGCCATGTCCGTAACCCTATGAGTTTGAAGCGGGGTCGTCCTTCATCAGTAGAAAAAGAAGAAAGGCTAAACAAACAACCTCACTTTCTTGCAGCTCATCCAACAAAAAAAACTAAAGACTGTGCTGTTTGTAGCAATAGAAAGGTGCCAGGAGGAAGAAAGGAAACACTTTACTATTGTAAAACCTGTTCAAAAAATCCTGGTCTTCATCCTGCAGAGTGTTTTGAACGATACCATACCATGCTAAAATATAAAACTTATTAGTGTAATTATCAAATTTTATATCTCTAAAATATAAATTAGAAATAAAATAAAATTATTATACAATATAATAATGTATATACTTTATTGACTTCCAGTTTGCTAAAAATGGGTTTTTTACTGAAAATATGCTAAAATAAATACGAGCTGAGGGGGCAGACTAGTGAAAAAAATCCGAGTGGAAAGGGTTAAAGTTTGTTTTTAACAATGAAGGTTTATGAAGGAGTTTATTCCA
The DNA here is from genome assembly GCF_021130785.1 of Homalodisca vitripennis. Classification (NCBI taxonomy): domain Eukaryota; kingdom Metazoa; phylum Arthropoda; class Insecta; order Hemiptera; family Cicadellidae; genus Homalodisca; species Homalodisca vitripennis. Next base: position 124,344,490 of record NC_060207.1, on the reverse strand, counting down.
TGTACTTACCATTAAGAGTTACAAAAAAGAGTAACATAATGTTTTGAGATCTAAAATTTGTTCCCTTACTAATTTAACAAACGCAACTACAATCTAGGTTAAAAATAAAGAAACCATTCCAAGTCAGGAATCACAACAATCATGTTGCGTGTTGACTCAAATATGCTCTCAAAAAACTAACACATTTACTATAACACGTTATACAGTACTAACATATACACATATTGTGGAAAGAGATGGTTGCTTAATTTTGTAGTTTCACTTTTCGCTTAGTGCAGAGTACATAAAAACTACTGGACCTATTGTGCTGAAATTTCTTAGGGTCCTTGGTTAACATATAAGCCTATTCCTATTTTAAAATTCCTCCAGCCTATGCCCCACTGGTCTTAATAACTCCCTTTTTTGCTTTATCATTACGTAGTAAATGTGTTTTTAATCACCTGTCAGTCAAGAATTATATATATATGCTATTAAATGCACTGACACTATTAGAGTATTATCATTGGAGCAATTGAAGAAACACAAATTATTGCAATGTCCTATGTTTGTCATAGTCACTTTTTCACTGATGATTGGAAAGTACTAATAGTGACATAATATTTTTATATATTATATATAGTGTAAAAATAAACTTAGTTAGGATTTTAATATATTTATTTTGACTTAAATTGATTATTTACATCTTGCACTAAACATGCCAAAGACATAACATTAGGTGTATGTAGATCAAGAAAACTTATATTGAAATTGCAGTGTGCTCTGACATTGATTTAGATGTTTGTTTTTTTTTTTTTTGTAAGGAAGGAGATCCAAGAGATGAACTGGCAGCGGAAGAACATGCAGATGCAAGGAGGTGAGAAGCTGAAGAAGCTGGAATCGATGTGGGTGGGACTGGTCAGCAAAAACTATGAGATAGAACAAGCCTGCGTTCAGCTGGAGAAAGAAATAGCAGAGTCCAATGCCAAAAAATAATGCTGTAACTTCAACCTGCTGTTTATATTGTAAATATTTTTATAAATTTGAATAAACTGTGATTTTTATTTAATACTTTTGACTACAAATCAATAAGCATCCTTTACAAATTTGCTCCAAGTAGATGGTTATATGTGTTGGTCTTTCATGTTTTCTAGACCACCATAATGATAAACATAATAGGATTGTTCAGTATGTTTTTAGAAAAACCTAGATTAAATTTTAATAGCATCGAAACAGGATTGTTATCAGTTTGCTTTTTAGTAGACATGGTCAAAGGAAGCAAGACAAGATATTAGGACATTCCGAATTTTTTTGTGGATCAATACATATCAAGTGGTACAAAATACAAAAATAAAATATTTTAATTTTTTCAGCCGATGGCAGGCATTTTTCCATTGTTTGAGCGCTTATTTCCAGGGATTTCAGAGCTCTGCACTAAATTAAATATCTCAGCTTTTATTCAATCTAGAACATTAAAATAAAAACCAATCTCTTCAGAAAGATCTGAACATTAATAAGGGTCTATGAGTAATCCCTGGAAATAAGCATTCAAACAATGGGAAAATGGCCGCCATCGGCTGCAAAAATATTTATAATTAAAATCATTTTATTTTTGCACTTCCAATAAATTGTACTTTCAAGAATAAAAAATTAAAAAATCTTGAAGCAACCAAATAAGTTTTTTCTGGGGCACTTGAAATGGATTAACCCTTGTACTTTCAATTTTTGAATTAAATTTATAAATAAATATGTGTGTGTGTGTGTGTGTGTGTGTGTGTGTGTGTGTGTGTGTGCGTGTGTGTGTGTGTGTGTGTGTGCGTGTGTGTGTGTGTAATTTAACAAGTTGATTTTTTGGTTCATGGGCTACAAGATTCAAGATCTTCATTGCGATTGAAAAGATTGTTATACCAATTTAAGGGACTGAACTACAAATTTCAGAATGCCTCTTAAATTCAAAAAAATACAACTTACTGGATTTTTTTCTTGAGGCATTCTGGTTTTAGGTGGTTCAGTCCCTTAACCCTGCAACTGGTTTTAAGTGATTATTGACACATTAAGAACATTTTTCAAATGGCACTAAGCTATTTTCAACGCATTAAATATGTTGCAATATGATATCTCACAGCAAATTTATTTTTAATTTATGCAAGTTTAACATACAAATTTCAAGATAAAGATCCAAGGTTTCATATTATGCCATAAACCATTCTACAGTTACTTGAAATATATCATTACTAATTTTTAAACTTGGACGTTCACATTCATTTCCGATTGCAGTTGTTTATGTAATTTCTGAACACACAAAAATTACCGTATGTTTGTAAAAATTCCCTGTCGAGGGCTTACATTGTACATGATCGTGAGTCTCGTTACTGAAAAGGATGTATTCTTGGCTTTCAGAAACATTGTTTTAATAGCCTGTAAGTAGCAAATAAATATTTATACAATAGTTGTTTGAAAAGGTTCTGTTCAGTTGATTCCCAAAATGCTTAATACGACGAAAATAGCTTCATTAAGTTTTCTTTTTTACTTTATTGTTGTCTAGAAGTAGTGAAAACCATATCAAAACAAAGGAGCACTTTTCTAAGCAACAGTACCATCATTGAAGATGATGAACTAGTATTTTATTTTTATTTTGTTGCAAAATACCACTTGCTTGCCATAGTAATTTCTCGGTTTTTATTACACTACTTGTCAATACTAGTATATTGTTTGCTGTTTATTTGTATTTTTAACATTTTTTATTGTTTAATGTGTATAAATAAACTTCTATTTAGTGTTTTATATACTTATTAGTGAAGTGAGAAAAATGTGGAAGTTTGTGTAAGGTTGTAGTGAATTGATTGAATTTTTTGGACCTTCAGGTTGGCCTATGCTCATATAGGTTCAATAGTTTTATGGTTGAATAAACAATTTATCAAACATTTCACAATGAGTGTTAATTTGAACGGTAGTGTCATTAGGAATTTACTGGGTAGTGACTCAGAAGACAATGTTAGTTTGGTAGGTATGGATGAAGTTTAATCTGACTTGGACAAACCATTGTCTAGTGAATTAATTGTGCATGATCCTAATGACTTTAAAAATAATAAAGATAAAAATACATTGTACATTTGTTTAAATTATATAAATGTACTTTCTATAGGCATATAAATAATTTTTGGATGAAAACAAAATTGTAACATAGAAAAGGTTAGGCTTTTCTTTCACATCTCTTACTTTTGTAACAATTGTTAGAAAATTGATATTCCCTTTGAGTGCCACGGGTACTTTCCAAAGGCATATGCATAAAGTGCCACGCTGTTTTTTCGCATATTTGTAAGCTTTTTTCCCAAAAGCTGTTGTAAAATAACTACCAAACAGATTTTCCATCATTTTGTTGTTGTTTTATTCTTATTAAATGCAAAATATGATACATATCGTTACAAATAAAATTTGATTTATAAAAATATAAAAATTTCAGTATTTATAAAAAAAGTTTTTTACTTTTGTATAAAAAGTTAAGTTTCAACCTAATTTGTGTGTATACGGTATTTTTAAGATTTGTTTTCTTTATACCATGATAAAGGCCATATGATTATAAATAAAACCCATGTGTAATATCTTATTCTAGAATTTTAAAAACATGGCATTATATGTATTAACAAAATGCTGCCTGGTACCGACATTTTATAAACTGTACTTCATTTGTCAGAGTTTAGAAATTACTTAGTAATGATATAGTTTTCCTAATAAATCTAATAAAACATTAATACAACACAAATAATTATGATTAGTAAATTTAGAAACAAATACTTGCTAACATATTTACATAAAAGTTTACATTTACTAAATAATAACCCTAATAATATTTACACTGAAAATTCACGTTTTTCGCTTGAACACAACTCAAATCATACATTACTTTTGTAAAGAAATACAGTAAAATACTGTATAAGTTACTATTTTATTTTGTATTTACTCAAACGCTGGGTTATCGGCACATAAACAACAAGAAAGGCCGTTACGCAACACGGTACTCGTCCGCTACGTCGCGTGACTGTAAGACAGAATCATCGTACAGGTACTTATCACAGCCCACTATTTTTGGACGAGTTTCCCTTATCAGAGATCAAAATAAACTTCATTATACGTTCCTTCTTCCATAATGAATCGAAAAAATACTCGATGAGTCATACTTCTTATCTCCAAATCGTATCCAAATAGACACACGAATGACCTGACATTTCCGAATAATGAAACGTTGTTCTTATAGTTTTTGATTTAATTGATTGTCGTAATAACTTGTACATTCCAAAATAGGTTAAATAAAGTCAGGTGTTTTTAACAATGTAATTTATTTTGTTCCCGATAAGGAAAACTCGTCCAAAAATATTGGCTTCTTGATAAGTACCCAAACAACATAAGTTTCACAGATAAAATAGTTAAGAAACAACATAAAACTCGTATTTATTGATAGTTTGGAACATATTGAATACAGCCGTCTGATTATTTTGCCAAAATAATCTTGTACTATATAAAATATTATCAAAATACGAAACGTCAAAATTGGCGACGCTGGCACTTTATGCACTTTTCGTACCGTCAAAATTAGCGACGCTGTGGCACTCAAAGGGTTAAAAAATTTTATATAAAATAAACTTCTATAAAAATAATTTTTTCTTCCACACATATTTACATTTTAGTAAAAGAATAGTTCATCTAATAGGATTTAAATTGTCATAATTACATTCAAAATTATTTAATAAAAGACTTTTGCCCCAAATACGAAGAGGTTGCAATGCCAAAACACAATTTTTGAGGAAGCCAAACATAAAATTATGCCTCATTGTAAACTTTTTTCATGAGCAACAGTTGGGTCGTGATGTATAAAACATTAATAAAATGTAATTATATCTTATGGTCAACCTTTGCTTAAATGGTTGTAGGTCAAGTTCTGAAAAACAATATCACTTCGAAATTAAGATAAGTACAACCACTTTGTGTTTACGGTGATGATATTTGAGTTATCAGATTAAATTCCTATAGTTGATATAAACTACAAAGATCTGTAACATCTTACTTTTTGGAGATGCAACTAAAAAAATGAGTGGAAGTCACAATTGCAATAAAACAAAATGACAGTAGAAAGTATTTACTACCATTACCTCATAATAATGAGAGATAATCTATAGAATCTCTTACTTCAGAATTAAAAACACCAGATGAAAAGCATGTTGTATCCTCCCTGTCATGCTCTTCATCCAAACAATTATAAAAGCTCTAAATTCTGCATACAAACATAGCAAATTGAAGATGTTTGTGTATCCCATTTGACTTTAGTGGAATTAGCAAAGATGCCATTAACAAAGTTGTGTGCCATGGACACAAGAGAAGGGTGTCTCCAGCTAGTACCAGTTTTAACTTCATCCACCACCTTGCCCAATCATGAGGATATATAAGAAGCAATTAAAAAATCACAATATGATATGGGTTTGTTTACTAAAGTAATATTATCTTTTGCTACAAATAAATGGTTAATGTAATTCAGTTAACAGCCTGCAAAAGTTAAATTGGACTGAGAGTTCACTGAAGAAACAGGTCATCCAGAAGAGATTTATAAAAATATTCAGACCCAAAAAGGTAATAATTGATTTGGAATCTCAGTTACTTTTGATAAAGGTGATTAATTGAATATATGAAGCTGTAGTTCAGAGCTTAATCAATTCAAATTCAAAATTTCTTTATTCAGACATGTAACAGATTACAAGAATAGCGTCACAATAAATCTCAATATAAATTTATCATTTATATATTAAAACATAAAAATCAGTTTGACACTCACTGAAAAAGTAAGATTTGGCTATTGTAGCCTTCTACAGAGTAAGTTAAAGCATTTTTACATCAAGGCAGTTATTACTTAAGGTAATTTATTAGGTAATTTAAGGGATTTTATACATTTCTAAACATACCCAACAATACTTAAAAGTTATTTACATATTGAAACAAAAAGTCTTCAAAAGAATACAAGGATAACGTTAATAAATAATCTTTTAAGTAGTTTTTTTGAATTTTTCATAATTTTGAATATTGAGAGGAAGGTTAAACAAAAATTTTGTGCCGATGAAACTAGTTTTCTTTTCATAAAACTTCAGCCTATGTTGTTCCACATATCTGCTACGTCTTAAATTGTAATCATGATGATTTAAAATATTAATTGGGTTGTATTTTTTTACGTATAAAACAGTTTTCATAAATATATAGTCAAAATTTGAAGTTGAGAAAAGTATGGTTTCACTGTATCTCTTTGTTTTAGGTTAAAAATTATGCTTAACCCTTAGCCCTTCTGATTACTTTTTACAAAAGTATTCCTCACAGTTCGAACTGGTCCACTTTAATGGACACAGCCATTTTCCCAGAACCAGGTATTATTTATTCATTGCTCTTTGTTCCTTACAGCTCGTAAGTCCACTTGAGGTGGACATACTCGACATTCCACGAACACTCTCAAGTCCACTATATTGGCCTGACTATATTCAACTAGCTGTTTAATACTGTTTAAAAACATATGTTTCTCTCTTTAAAGTGCTGCAGTCTGTGTTATTAAAGTGTCAATATTGATCACATGACGTGTTTATTTTTCTCTCAACATTATTCGAGTCTATAAAGATAACCTCACTCTTTCATTTTTTTGTGACCGATAGTGCTACTGTGAGTGTTTTCACTTTAGTTTCTTGCTATTTCATCTTTAGTGCATGATAGTTGAGTTTCAATGATATTTATAGTTTTTTAATAGTAGGTTTTTGTGGTATAGTCAGTGAACAATTAATGGATGAAATGGAAAATCTAGGTGAAGATGGCATATTGGATTGATCTCGAGTGTGATTCAGTACATGACAGTGATGTTGAGGTCAAATATGGCGAAGAGTTTGAAAGTGTTAGTTCACTTAGAAATTTGACTTGAAGATTCACGGAACATTCAGTGAAGAAAACGAAGCTCATTGAACAGACAAGGCGCTGAGAAGGAGATAGATGATGACGAGTTTGTGGCAGAGAATAAGCGATTGGAGAGAATTGGTGGTAGGTTGATTCAGCTTTTCTCTGGTTTCAATGGGTCCTATAATAGTGGTTTAAACCACCAAATCACATGGACACCAAACACCCCATTAGAATTATTTTCAGATTGTTTTTTTACGGATGACTATTGAATGAAATAGTTGAAAGAAACGAATAGGTATGCATAACGAAAAAATCACGAAAGAAATACACCCCTTTGAGGAAACGATCCATATGGTGGAGTGGAAAGACCTTTCTTTAGTAGAAACTGTAAGCATTTTTAGGAGTGCTCATAACATGGCCATGAATCTAACCACGAGAGCGATGTTATTTTTCAGTAGACTGGCTTGATTATCAGCGTTTTTTTAAAGATGTGTTTCTCCAGTGAAGATTTTAGTCAGATTTTTTGGGCATCTTGCATGTGTCCCCCCTCCCAAGTCCAGCACAAGGAACCTTGACTCGATTTGGCAAAGTTAGAAATGTTTGTGTTGTATTTAGATCGCAAGTTTAGATGAACACTATGTTCCAAGAAACAAAGTCAGCATTGACGAAAGACTGTAGGCCTTCAAGGGTAAGTGCTTTTCAATAGTCTACAATAAAGAGAAGCTGTGAAATGGGGGATAAAAGTCTTTTGTACTGTCAGAATTCCTGTTTCGGATATATATGTGTTTACCTTAGAGCCATATTTTGGGAAAAAAATCTCACCACAAGTAGTTTAGAACGGCAAGACCTGTTGTTACCCAGCAGAATAGTTCTACACTTAGTGAACAAGATAAAATGAAACATATGGAAATATCGAGGGCCGTACATGTATTTAGTGATAGGTACTATACATACTCTTGGAACTAGGCTAAGGAACTGTACTGTATGATTTAAAAGTACACATACGGGGACTTTTTATAATGAGAAATAGATTAGGTTTGCCTGATCAAGTTAGGCCTAAGACACAAGAAGAAACAATACCCTCCACACAAGTTGAAAAAGGTGACATTAAGTCTTTAGGAAGCGAAGATATAATACCATGGCATGCTATGGAAAGACTCAATGACGCGACATGCTTAAGCCACATTTAGGACAAACACAACACAAACAGTGAGGCGCACTGTATAAAAAATGGCATGGTTGAAGACAGTGAGGATGCCTACAGTGATATGTAGATTGTATAATAAGTCGATGGGAGGGGGGTTTTAGCGGATCAGTACATTTGCAAGCTATGCTTTTACACGAAAGTCAGGTGAAATGTGGCGAAAAGTTTTTTTTCTGGTTAACTCGAAACAGGGATTGTAAATTCATTTTTAATCTTACATGAAGAAACCAGGGACAGGGTAAAAGAGAGGCAGAGGAAAATTCGAAAACAACTGTCAAAGGACTAGTTGGTAATGTAAGAAACTCGAATAAACGGGAAGACCGTCAGACATGCAAGATGACGAAAGACTGAAACGGTAAGCTACATATCCTTGAATGTTTACCGTACCAAAAGACTGTTGTGTATGCAGTGACAGGGGTGTGTTGATTGTGCGCTGATGTTTTCGTGGGGGGGTTGTTTGGTGTGCTTGTTGCTTGAGTCACTGTTGTGGTTTGTTGTTTGGGTGTTTGTAGATATGATGCGGTTTTGTCTTTTTGTTGTGTTGGTTGTGGGGTTGGTGGGATGTTGCTGGGGTGTGGGTTGTGTGTTGTTGTGGGTTGGTTGTTGCATTGTTTTTGTTGAGTGTGTTTGTTGTTGTTTGGATGTGTTGTGTATGTCGTATGTTTTGTGTCTGTTTGGTTGTTGGTTGTGTTGTGTTTTTTTTGTCTTTGTATGTTTAGTGTGTTCTGTGTAGTTTTTTGTATGATGTGTTTGGGTTCTTTTTGTTTGTGTTTGGTCTTGCTTTGTCTTGTGTTTGTCGTTGTGTTTTTTCACTGATTCGGCTGGTAATGCGGTTGTTGTTTGTGTGTGTTTTGTCTTTTTGTTTGTAGGTTGCTGTGCTTTTGTTGGGTTGGTTTTGTTGTTGTGTGCGTTGTAACTTTTAGTTCTGTCTGGTGAGTCTGTGTCTCTCGGTGTTGTGTATGGTGTTTCGTGTGTTCTGCTGTGCTTTTGTGTGTAGAAGTGTGTAATGTGGTTGTTTTTGTGTATGTGGCTTGTTTGCCGTGTGTGTGTTTTTGGCGTTATAGTGTTAGTTGGTGTTTGCTTGGTTGTTGCTGCTTGTGTTGCAGTGCAGTCGTTCTTGTGTATTGTGTTATGTTTAAATGTTGTTTTGGTTGTTGTGGTGCTGTAGGTGTGTTGGTTGTTTCTAGTTGGTGTATTTGTGGCGATTTTTTTCTGTTTTGTTTGTTGTTATGTTGTTGCGTGTTGTTTGGTGTTTTTGGCCCTTTCTTGGTGTTGTTGTTTTGTGTTTGTGTGATTGTGGGACTAGAAAGGTAGTAAGTACTGTTCCAAACTTGTACCTCAAAAACCAGGTATGTGGTGTTGAAAACTGTTTTGCAAATATACATTCAAGAAAGTCAAGGAATAAAAAACAGCTAATTTTGCTGTATTTCATTTATTATCAGTATTAAGTATTGTAATTATTGTATTGTTATTACTAAGCTTTATTTAAAAAAGTCATTACTTGTTAAGCTGCTAAATAAAAAAGTTGTAATTTCAAACAAAATTGTGTGTTATGTGGATTTTAAATTTTAACTACCTATTACCATCAATCTGTTTAAATCAACCAGACTAATTCCGAGCAGCTGATGATTGTATGTCACAAAAATGCGCCGAGCTGGAATGAGACCAGCAATACGTCCCTCTATAGTGGACATTTGATCTGGGAGGAATATGCAAGGTAATTATAACAGGGCTGTTTAGTAATGGGGTTCCGTCCACTATAGTGACTTTAAAGGGAAAGGGTTAATGCTTTTATTTGTTGTAATAAGATTCTGTCCAGATTTCTTTTAGTTGTGGCTCCGTATATGCCTATATTGTAAGACATATGGGAATTAATTTACCATAGCAAAGTAGATGGCTTTCAATGTCTCAATGCTACACACCCTTGACATTTGGCGTAAAGCAAATAGATCGGAGGACATTTTTTTTACCACATAATTAACATGTTTCTCCCAACCTAAATTCCGATCTAATATTATTCCAATAAACTTTGTATTGTCTACTTGATTCAATTTTGAATTTTCTAAATATATGTTAGGCTCAAATTGTTATCTTGATTGTTTGGTACTGAACGATAGAAAATTTGATTTATTTGGGTTTAGCAAGAGATTTTTGGAACTCAGGAAATCTTTAACAGTTAGAAGGTTTAAAAAAGATAAAAGCTCAATGTCTTCCTGTTTATTACCTGAAACCATAATACTTGCATCGTCAGCATAAAGGCACATTGAGCCTCCACCTGGAACCGTCCCAGGGAGCCCCTTTAAATAACAGAGAAATAAAAGAGGGCCCAGGATAGAACCTTGAGGAACGCCATGTTTTACTATTTTAAATTTTGAAAAATAGGTTCTAATGTAATTATATTGACTTCCAGCATAGTTTAAAATGTGTTGAATTTGAGTACACTGCTATCTATTCTTCAAATATGACCTAAACCAATTGTATTCCTTGCCTTTTATATTCAAATCACTAAGGACATTAAGCAACCCATCATGTGACACACTGTTGAATGCTTTGGTAAGATCAAGAAAAATTCCAATAACTTTTTCATTTCTGTCAATTGAGTCTATAATCGATTCAATAAATTTAACACTTGCTGTAGCTGTGGATCTGCCTGGTCGAAAACCATGTTGCTCGTTATCAAGTAACTGATTTAGTTCCAAATATTTCATAAGCTGATTATAAACTACTTTTTCAAAAACTTTTGAGAATACAGGTAACAATAATATAGGTCTGAAACGTGATGGGTCATTTGTGTTTCCTTTTTTATGAAGAGGTATTACCTTAGCAATTTTTAATTGACATGGGAAAAAACCAGAAATGAATGATGAATTAATAATGTCTCACATATATTTTTCCTGGGCATACTCTTAATAAAATAAAGGAACAAGATATATTTACAGTGAAATGTCCATGATTTCACTTGAAGAGATAAACCAATATTTTGTATATACAACCCCTACACACAAATATAAACGAGTGATAAAAATCATAATCACCCTTCAGGTAGTAAATATATGGAAAATGGGCTTACCTGGTCCTACTCAATTGGTAAAGGTTTTTTTAAGTATCTGTAACTTCTAAAGAAAAGTTAGAGACAAATGTATCTTCTCATGTCTATGCCCAATCTCAATTTTGAAGTGAGGTCAATACTCTCATACCATATATTCTGTTAGACTCACATAGTCTTCACTCTTGTATCTGCCACTGTTTCAAGTAGTTTACTTGCCTGGATGCTTGAAAAGATAGTATGTCTTTTAATGGTGAGTCCTTGTAATAGGCCATGTAATAAAACTACTTTGTTGTAACATGATGGAGTCCAATGAAATTTTTCAATTGTTATTAGGCATACATCAGGTACATTATTTCACTGTTCATGCTTAAGAGTTTAACCTAACTCATATATAATGTTTTGCACATGTAATAGCATTTCTGGTTTGAATTAATTATACTTCCAATACCATAGCTGAGTCTGCCTTGTTGCCCCGATCAAAATTACAAATACATAGGTCTCAGAAACTTTCTTCTGCCAAAAAGCGTTTACTTCAATCCTTGTCATGTACTTCCAGTTCGATATTCCCAGTCCTTTATTAGAGTTTACCTTGCTGTCGACAAAAAAATAACATTTGTATGTCTGGGAAACCTACTTAGGTTAAAAGGTGTTTACTTCCAACTATATAAAAACACTTACAGCGCCACAGTTGAGTTTGCCTCATTTCCCTGATCAAAAAACTATATACATATGTGGCTCTTGGAAATCTACTTCAGTCAAAAAGCGGCTACTTCCGGCTCTTGTAATTTATTTCCAATCCAAGGTATTTTCAGTTCTATAGTGGAGTTTGCCTTGTCCCAATGAAGAAAATATACATATACATACTTTATAAGAAGCTATTACGATCTAGGGGGATAATCTAATTAATTTCATGGAACTTTCCAAAATGATTGTTTATAAGGTTTTGCACTGTGAGGTCTTGTTGGTTTTTAGACCGCAGTTTGAGAAAGTGATCAAGCACTGCACAATTAATAATATTTTATAACACTTAAATGTAAACATATATTTTAGCCTATTTCTCAAATTTTATCTGAAAATGTCAACAGCTGGTTAGTAGCAGCTACATTTGGTTTATGAAACACAAATACTACCATTTTCCAGATTTCCAAAATATTCTAGGTGAATCTTCATATCTTTCTTCTCTTATAAATATTTTGGCGGGCTATGGATGTATGTTTTGCATGGGGGAGAAACTTGGGCTTGCCTTACTGAACGTATCATCACGCTTGTTCGCTCTGTAGCCGCTAGGGATGGGACTATTGCGGCCATTTTTATGTCAGGCAGGGATGGCGTTTCATCCTTCAGTAGCCATTCAGGCGTGCTTTATATTTTCCACATGCTTTCAAATTAGAATGACAGCTTTACCGAAAAGTAAATAAACCGTTATATAAACATTAGATCTGAACTAATAAAAATTGACTTCAATTAAAAATCTGTTCAGAGAGATTAAAAGGGAAATATAAACCACGATAACATATACCATTATATATTATAAGGAAAATAACAAAACGCTTCTCTAATCTAGTAGTATTTTACAATGATTTGTTTTCTAACTGTTCGATCGGTTTACTCATATTATTATCTGGGCCTGTCCCTGCTTCTACAGACTTTCCTTGGTTATGAAATTTTTCAGTGGAAGTTTTTTACATAGCCTCAATTTTAAAGCTGTCAAAATTTACAAGATCAATTCATACTCTGCTATAATGTTGACTTTAACAGACTAAAAATCTTCCAACGCCAAAAAATCGTTTTAAAAAGACTAAAATATATGGTAAAATAGTGGTTTAAATAAATCTACGAACTACTAATTCGTTTATTACTGAATCCAACGTCAAATGGATTAACTTATTTCATCATTTAACAGCAGTATTTAAAGCTCATTGTATTCTAAATTGCATTTCAGCACGGTTAATATTAATTCTTATTTCAGTTAACTACTAGTTTCTTCCTGACTAGATTTTATAAAGTATTGAAAATAAATTGGATCTTTTCTAGCTAACACAGTCGTAGTGTAATTTAATTATGGAAGAAAACTAGTTCTCTTGCTTATAATTATAAACTTTACTCAATTACATTTGGCCTTATCTAACATTCACTTAAAAAATAAATTAGGTAGAAACATATTTTAATACAAATTTTACTGAAGAAATGACATAACCATTAATTAACATTTTAAAAGATAAATTAAATTTAACAATTCCAAACGATAAAAACCTAAGTACAACGGGATATGGAACAACAATAAATTATTATTAATTATTGTTTACAAGATAATTTAGAAAGATTTTATTTCGTGATTTTGATTTCTTATTTCAATCATAAACCCATAATTTTATTTTTAGAATATTATGGCAATGAAAATGAAGTAATTATTTCGGAAATACTAGATTTCAGAGAAAATGATACTGACCAAATTATAGAAATAAATATAAATGATAATAATGAATATGTATCAATATTTGTTACTTTATTATTTACAAGCCAGTAATCATTGTAACATATGACATGTAAAAAATATTACAAAAATGTGTATAGAATTAATATAAAATATGACTTTATTATGTTAAAGAACTTAGTCTCTTATAACATTTTTTTAAAATATAAAAAATAACCGTTAAATAAATGGTACTTTTTCAAGATTTATATATATATATATCTATAACAGCCTGTTATAGGAAGTAGTCACTTCTGTCGGTCAGTCCCTCGACTGCCTTTCTATTTTTTATAAGATTAGGAAAAGAAAGATTTCAAATGATTATTTATTTAACTTTTCAAATAATCAAGAAAACAAAAACACTTACATTACAATACAAACATAACACTAAAGTTGGAAAAAGAGTTGTGGTATTCATTTAATCAAAAATCTATACTCCTAATTTTCATAATTGAATACTTGTTTACTTGTCTGGAAATATAAACAAATTCATGTTTCAGTTTTCTCCCCTGACATAAAAACATCAATAATTTACCAACATGACTTCATAATTTACCCATAATAGTAAATATAAAACCATTACAGGCCATAACAAATCTATTAGTGCCACTTATTTACATATACGAGCAAAAGTTATTGCTGCATTTTTGCTGTATAGTTACTTTATGATATTATGGATGTAGTGCAGTTGTTATTTACAATACTTATTACAGATCTAGTGAACAGTACCAGCAGTAAATAAATAGCGATAATGACAACTGGAGACTATAAAGAAACAACAAGTCTTGTTACCGTACTCGCCTCAACTCACCTATGTCGGCTTCGAAATATACTGAATATCGTGTATTAACATTTTAGGGCCTCCTCAAGATTTGAGCCCATGATCTGTTAGAGACCCGAAACTATACCCATTAGTCTACAGAGGACGATAAAGCAGTAAGTCAAGTAAATATTAAACTTGTACCATGGTGCATGAAGGAGAAAGTAACACACAGTAAATTAACATAATATTGCTGTTTAAGAACATATTATAATAATAACAATAAATATGTTCATTTAATAACGTTCATCATTCAAATGTGGGAAGAACGAGCGTTTATATAATCACCTAGTACTGTTTGACACTGTTTAAAATAAAATACTTCATAAGTAATGTTTTATGCTGTTTATAGGTGAAAGCGGGACGTTCTTAGTATGTGTAGATGATAAAACCACCTGTTGGCATTGTTTTTGTTTACTCATTTACACTCATCGGTTCCAGTCGTTCCACGCCCTATCGCTCGATAGTGATGAAATAACCGAACGGTTTTTATAACCGACTAATGAGTCAGTCATTTCTGTCGTTAATCGGTTATTTTAGTCGAATGAATAAAGTATTATTTTTTAATTCAATCCAGTCCAGATTGACTGATTCACTTAATTGTGTAGACTTAACATTAATCAGATGAATTAGTTGAAATACCGCACCCGATTTATTTAGTAATATTATAGGTTTTTATTCTTGTTTCAGAGTTTATTTGCACATTACCATTACATTTAAATAAGTAGGTTGTTGTTCTGCTTAACTTACTTTTAATATAAGGAATTTTCCTATTTTATATTAAAACCTTATCATTCACGAAACACCTTAACTATAAAATCTACATAATCCTTTTATTTATGTCTTATAATAAAGTCATACATCTGATGTTTGATATGGAAGATCTTCAATTTGGAGTTATGTAGGTAATGTTTGCAATAGAGCATACAAAAGTAAATTAAATTAAAAAATAATCATCAGTTATTGTTTTTTGACATTTATTTCATTTCAAGAATTTTCAAATTAAATCACAACTAAGAGTGCATTAGAAGACAACAAAATTGGTAAGTTATAAATAAAATATGAAGAAAATAATGTAATATAATATATTACCTAAAATTAGTAAGTAATAAATATAAAACATAATAAAAATGTCATCACTATTGCAATAACATTACTTTAAGTTCTAAGAACAAACAATGGTAGGGTTGAAAAATATATGTAAACACAGATTGACAACTTAAATGGTATGTTTCAAACACAGTGCACTAAGTTTTACTTCTTATAAAATTTTCGAAGGAACCATTCAAAAACAAAAAAAAATGAAAAATTAACTCACTGTATTTACATTAAGTATTAATGAATAATTAGAACATATAAAACACACAAACAAATTAAGTTAAACTATCGTATACAAAATTGTTACAAGCAGTTTTAAAACAAATGTTTGAAACAATTTTCATTTGCGTTAAAAATACCATTTTATCAACCACTGTATCACCTACATCACCGTAAATTACGCAATGAACAATAAGCTTAAACACAGTAATCACAAATTCGGTACTGTGTTCGTCCGCGTACTGTACTTATTAATTGATAGAGATGGAGAGTAGAGGGATGGGTTGGGGAAAGGAACCATTCCTGTTGAGACAGGAACAATGCGCGGGCAATATACCGTAGTGATAATGCAAAAAATCGGCCCCGAAAATGCTAAACCGGATTTGAAAACGAAATTATGTAAACGTATTATTACTTTCGTTTATTCATTTTAGTTACATAATTTTGAAATGTTATATTATCATATAATAGCCTATCTAATAGGATACATTATAGGGTAATGTAACTATTAATTACCGTTGAAATGACAATATTATAATTAATAATGTTAATTACGAATCACCAAAGTGAACGAAAAGTAATCCCTTTATTACCAGACTTGCGTAACTAAAATAACTGATTAGAATAACGACTAATTCAAGTACAGACTAGGTATGCATGCACAATCAGTTAAAACTTACAGAAAATTAGTCTTAAGACTAATCTAATTGCAGCAGAAATAACCGACTAATCGATAACAAAATAACCGAACTAAACAGTTATTTTCATTCATTTATTCCCACCAAAACCACACGAGCTCCTCCCGTTTGTTTTCAATGGGGTGATCGTGACAGGCGGAGAGAAAAAGTGGGGATGGAGGGGCCCCTCCTGCCAACTAGAGATAGCCCGCGTATTAGAATAGTGGAATAAGCAGTCCGCGCGTTCTCGCTCTGTACTCCTCTGAATTTAATAGAGCCTGGTGGTGTAATATGTATATGTATGTATATGTATAAATGTAATATATATATTACATTTTCAAAGCTGGATGCTGCAGGATGCAGCGCAATTAAATTTATTTCATTGAACCGTGATTTTACAACGTAATTAATGGCAGGCAATTACTCTTGTCTACATACAAATAAACCAATACAACGGAGTATCGAAATACCAAAAAAGACGTAAGGAAGTCTAATGTAACAAAGTAACTTCGTTACATTCAGTGGCGTAGCTATAAAACATTCGAGGGTGGATTAAACATCCAGGAGGATTAAAAAGAGCCCTACTTAGCATAGTAGTTAAAGAATTTATCTTCAGGGTCTCCAAACACAAAATCAACAATTATGTTGAGTTTTTTAATTGCATCTTTCGTATTAAAATGTAAACCAATAAAATTGTTTCGTAACATTATATTTGGTTCATTGCATTTTCCAACTGCCTTAATCAAATAAATATAATTTGTAGGTTACATTACCATTAGTTAGAAATTATTCGATAATTTCCATGTACTATAGATCAGATCAGCATTATAATCGCGTACGCCAGACGACACAAAATGACACTATTATCAGGCTTGGTCGAAGTTGCATGCACAATTTCAAGTCTATAGCTTATTTCTCATTCTCTATATATCCAACAAACAGACAGAGAAATATATTGCTATTGCTATAAGTTAAAACTTGATCGTAATAATTTGAGGTTATTAAAATATGAATACTTAACAAAGTGTTTCAAATACTAAAGTTCTCAAAAGAAAATACGATAAGATATCAAAGGACATGCCACAGAAAGGAGATATGAGTCAACCAATACTGCAACCTATTTGTCCTATTAATTTGAATATATTCCAATATCACAAAAAGATAACTGGATATGGTTATAATTTATATTTATGGCATTTTTATGTATACTGAATTAGCTTTAGACTTTGAAAATTATATAATGTGTTTTTTTATTCAAATTTGTTTTTATTAAAGCTTAGTTTAAATGGGTAGATTTATCGTATTTGAATTTATTTGTTAATTTCATTTGCTTGAGTGTTGTTTTCTTTTGTTTTTCTAAGAAAGTTGGAGCCTCTACACAGGCAGTTCCTTGCCTTTTGAGGTCCTATTTTGTTTTCTTGAATTTTGTTTATTGATGTACCCTAGCTGTATTAAAATAAAAAAAGACATGTTCATATTTCTTTAATAAAAAGTAACATTGTTTTATTTTTATTCTCATGTCAATTGTGTCTACAACTAAGGAGCAATGTTTGTGTTTGTGCTTAAGGTATAAATGATGTTTATATAATTTTACTATTGTACATATTTTCAAGAAAATAAATAATTTTTCTATTCTATTCTAGATTATGACATTTTATTCGTTGTGCACCATCTCACATTTTGTAAAGTATCTTTGGAGTTATAAAGAAAGTTCAATATTAATATAATTAATTCGATATAATTTCTATGTTTTGCAGATAGGCCTATGTTCGGATATAAAACGACTCATTAATTCGGATATAAAACGACTCATTAATTCGGATATAAAACGACTCATTAATTCGTAAGATAATAGAAATCAGAACCGTTCCGAACTGAGGTCGCTATCAGCCGCATGTACAGGGTTTGTCAGGAAATGTTCGGGATTTATCGGTACTGCTCGGCTCTGCCCCCACTCTTTCTCTCCGCCTGTCACGATCACCCCATTGAAAACAAACGGGAGGAGCTCGTCCAAAACCACTAGCTCGATCTGGATCTGGTATTAATATACCGAATTCGAAGTCCGAGCCTTATCTTTCACAATTAATTCTGAAATCTGAAGAATAGTTGTTCTAGTTATTAAAATTTTCACAGACAGCCACAATTTTGATTCTTCTTTTTTGATAGTCACACTGTAAGTGTTATTTCTATGTTTATTAAATCATAATAAATATCGTATTGATTAGATTGATCTTGGTTTCTATTGTGGTTATATAATGTATAGTTTTTAGAGCAGAGGTAAAGCAATTTAACCCTAGTACTGGCGGCTCTATTTTAACAGCCTCGCAGACGTTTCTTATAATGTATCACATTTCATAACTGTTAGTACAAATATAAACTATTATATGTCAATGTATTCACAACTATTATGGAGAGCATTATAATAACAATATCTTATTGTTTCCATGGAAACATATTTTTGTTCTTTTTTACAAAATGTAAGAAAACATTTTTTGGACATTATTTTTGTAAATACTCCGTTGTGTAACTGCTTAGCAATAAAGCTGTATATCAAAACTGTAAATGTATAACTTATTCAAAATTTTGTCCTGATTCCAAAAATATATAGTTATTGTAACTTTTACCTCAAAACGTATGTGTTTCAGGGCTTTGTATAAAAAATGCGTATATACTTATTTTTTTAAAATGCGTAGATTTCTAAATAAATATTATTTTTCGTGGGTAAACATAATCTCATGACTGCATTTTTACTTAACTTAACTTATACAAGTATGACAGATAAAACAAAAATAAAATAAAATAATAAATTTTAATCTTACCTTATATACATATGTACAATATATACAGTTTCATTTTTCACTCAGCGTCACTAGATTTATCGGTCTCTAAAGTTTTCACCCATACTAAAACTATAACCTAAGAAAGCTAAAAATACAATAATAACAACACTTAAACACTATAAAATACAGTTTCCACAAATACAATTGGATTCATAACCTCAAACACAAAACCCGGCACTTGTTTACAGTTTCACAACAATGTGGTTGACCCGTACTACGTTCACGTCAGCTGTCATAGAGAACGATGTTTTACGATAAACAAAGAAGACAATAATCGAAGTAAGATTAGTAAATCGGTACTATAGTTTGTGTAATTTTGTATATAATTTGATATATGCTGTTCCAGAATATATCAAATAAAAATCATTTATATGACCTTAATTGCCTAAAATTTCAATAACTGTACATGTCTACTTTGGCAACAAATATTCGTTGCTGCCAAATCGGACGGGCCTTTGGCGACAAAAATTCGTTTCATACCAGCTGGAGGGTTAATAAACAAGTGTAATATTATCTGTAGTCCATAAGGTTGCAGATCAATTCTAACCTAATCTTGATTGGGAAGTAGCAAGCCTATTTTTTATTGTTATTATCTAATTCACGATTTCTGTTGTTTCAAATTAAAACAGAATCTAGGCAATTTAAAATTAATTGAACAAACAAGTTTAATGTACGATAAGCGATCCAGTTTTTATAGGGATTAGTACAATCATTGATACTTAATATTCATTTATCAAACTTATAAATCATATCAACATATATACAGTTTTAATAACAATCATATTTTGGTACTTTGGGATTATACCGACCACACCCAGACATGAATCGTTATTTGACATTTTGTTCTACTGATTACTAGATTAGCGTAGAACAATATTTCGTCAATATAAAACAGGAATTGTCTTATCACAAACCCCTCCCCATCCTCAGATAGAGGTCAAAGTCGAGCGGTCTAGTAGATAACGTGATTGCAGAGTCTTGCCGCCCGTTCAGCTGGTTCGTCGCTTTGTTGTACTTCCGTATTTTACCTCTACATTTCTCCAAACACAAAAATTCAACAAAAACGAACATTACCAAACTAAAACTAAACTCTTTATTGAAAAAACACTCAAAACTTGTTTTTATTCTTGATCACATTCCGCCACCCAAAATGCGAGTGCCTCCGGCCATCAGCGCGGGGCAGCACCAAAGGAACAAGAAAAACATCCCTCGAGATAGTACCTATCAGTAAAATATCAAATTCTAGAGGGGCTGATCAGAAATATAAATTGAATTGTAATGGAAAGGCAATTATGTACAGTGCAAATCATGTGATGCCGCGC
Organism: Homalodisca vitripennis; assembly: GCF_021130785.1. Lineage (NCBI taxonomy): Eukaryota > Metazoa > Arthropoda > Insecta > Hemiptera > Cicadellidae > Homalodisca > Homalodisca vitripennis. The sequence goes on along the minus strand of NC_060207.1, from coordinate 124,323,894 downwards.
GGCCTGCCGTAATCGGGATTCTCGAGAAAGATAAGATAACAGCGACAAAAATACCGATCACAATACTTGGAAATGCTTGTAAGTTTGTAATTTTGCAATTAAAGAGTTGTTTTTTTTCGTTCTATCATGTCTATTTCTATAAATTTATATTTTTGTGTTCTTCATACTGGTGTGGTCGGTATAATCCCAAAGTACCCATATTTTTAATTAAAATAACTAATACAATGCTCATAGTGAATCTAATAAATGAGCTCTAACAATCAAACAAAGGAATAGAACTGGAAATAGAAAAAACCCTAAAAAATAATGAAATTATAACAAACGTTTATAACAGGAAATACAAAATATGCGTAATTATTTATGTTTTCTAGAAAACCATACTTCTCCTCTGTATTGCTGATATGCCACTTTTTAAACTTCGTTTCACGGTTCTCCTTCGACTGTTCGAGCTGTCTGTTATTACCTATAAAAGGAAATTTATTATAAGAAAAACTGTATAGTTTTACAAGTTAGTTATTGTTCAAAAATCAGTATCTGTTGGTTATATCGAAAGTTATAATTAAATAATATCGTTTGCCAATATCAATATAAAAACCGGGTTCGCTTATTGTACCCTACCCAAACTAAATAATAGAGAGTCAACTGAGCATTTTTTTACACATCTCTGCCAACCCTAGAACTGGCTTTCAGTAAACATTACATTTACTGACTAACAGGGTGTAGGATAATAAGCAGTCCACCATCACAATTAAATCATAAATATTCATGCTTATCTAAACTACTTAACCAAAATGTTGAACCGAATTATGTTATAGGTATTTTATATCACAGTAAAGTTCAGTTGTTTTTGTATCTATAAAAGTAATTATTTAATTTAATGATGAATAACAAACTATTTAGACTATGTGTATTTATAACATTTCATGTAATGAACAAATTAGTGTAACATTTAGTTACTTTTACTATTTTTAATGTAATGTTTCTGACAACTTGTGACACAAATAAAGCATGTTTATCACCATAGTCCTTGTTGCCATTACCCAAATACTATAGAAATTTAATTTAATTAATTCAAAATAAATTTTATTAAAATGATTTTGTATTTGGTTTTATGATTTGATTTTTGTGATGGCCGCTTACCATACTCGTGCAAGCGCGCATATGTTTATAAGCAACATCTAAACCACTACCTGTGAATAGGGGCGTCCCACAAGGCTCTGTTCTTGGCCCTGTGCTCTTCATACTGCTCAGCAATGACTTTCCTAGATATCTCGAAGAGTACAGCCAGGTAATAATGTACGCCGACGACACGGCCATGCTAATAGCAAAAAAGATACCGAAGAACTTGAAATAGCCTCATATGTGTCATTAAGCCTAGCAAAACAGTACTGTGAAAAAAATGATCTGGTGTTAAACGAACAAAAAACCCAACAACTTATCTATGGACGAAGAAACACAGATCTTTCTGGCCTACCAGATATACAAATTAACTATGAAGTTAAATACGTAGGAGTCATCATTGACAGCAAATTAACCTGGAACCCACACATCGATCAACTAATCAGAAAGCTCAGCAGTAGCACTTACATTATCAGACGCATAAAAAATATCAGCAACATTGAAACAGCTAAAACTGCTTACTACTCACCATTTGAATCCTACCTGAGATATGGATTGGTGATCTGGGGCAACTCCTCCCACTCAAACCTCCATCGTGTCCTGGTAGCACAAAAAAAAGCTATTCGAATACTAGCTGGCCTAAACCCATCTGACTCCTGCAGAGCTGCTTTCACTGAACTGAAGATACTTACAATAGTGTCCTTATACATATTCGAAGTTATCTGCTTTGCCCAGTCCTGCAATCTTACAAGATTAAGAGGGACCCACTCCTATAATACGAGACACGCTTTACAACTTTGCACTGCCCACTCACCGCCTCACCCTGTCTGAAAAGAAGCCCAGCTATATGGGACCAAAGCTGTATAACCTACTGCCAGACCACCTTAAAGAAATAACAGAAGAGAGACGGTTCAAGAAAGAAACTCGACAATGGCTCCCTAGATCGATCATTTTACACCATAGAAGAATTCCTCAACTGGAAAACTTATTTTTAAATACTATATGTTGTTATTTAATTGTTTTTTAGTGTATAAATGACTCCATTGTATTTCTCTAAAGAAATCATCATAAAGATTCTATGACTATGACTATGTACGGTGAGTTAAAAGTATGGATACAATGTTTTTTTTTATGGATAAAGATGAAGCGGTAGAACTCGGAACACCTTTCTAGGAAATAGAATTTAACTCTTTAGTCACTGTTACAACTTTGCCCATTTCCCCAAAATGGGATTCTGCGGGGGGGGGGGGGAGCGGCTCAAAATTTAGAAATGTAAAGACCCACTAAGTGACACCTTATTTGAAAGGTCTTGATAAAATAAGAAGAACGGTGGAAACTGGAAATTAATTGAGGCAAAACCTGAATATCCACATTCAGAAGGTAAATAACTTCAGTAGACAACCACTTTTCTTACAAACTCTAACCTTTATTACAGTTATTACCTGCAGCAGGACAGGCCTCTCTTATGTTATCAGTTTTAAGGAAGTCCAGTATTATGTTCAGTTTCTGGTTGGAATTAACAAAGTTAAAAATGTGTTTTTGTGATAATTTACATTGAAATTGAGAGTTTAGGTGAACCAGAGCATATTATGATCTTGATGGTGCAGAGTTTATGGAGACCGGGTGAGATCTTATGTTGAAGTACAGTAAGGAATTTATTTAATGACATTTATCACAATCCTGTATCTAAATCAGGAGTTCAAAAAACAATCCAACATTTCCAGGAAACAGGCAGCATTAAAGACTGCCCCAAACCTGGACGACCAAAATCTGCTACAAACGAAACATTGTCACTTAACGTTTTACAGTCTGTTATGGAAGAGCCTCATTCCTCAACAAGAGATGTTTCTCAAATATTAGGTATATCTCAAACATTAGTTTGTTCAGTTTTACATGGCAGTGGTTATAAAGCGTACAAACTTTGTTTAGTTCATGACCTAAGTGAGGACGAGGAGAATTTTGTGAAATAATAATGCGGAACATTGGTAACAATACAATTAGATTAAACAACATTGCTTTCTGAAGCAAAATTGTACATCATAAATGCTTTCACTAAGAAAGCTGTAGCCTTTTATTTTAAAAATTGCGTCTGAAGCCAGAGATATCTGCTAGTATTACATGTTTTATATATATATATATATATATTTATACAGAGTATCCCACAAATAGTGTTAAACGTTTTATTTTACATTACTTGCCAATTTATGCACTGAACATTTTTAAACTCTACACAATGAATAAAGTAGGGTTTAAAAATATTCGGTAAAAATATCAGCTCTCTAGCAATTGTACAAACAAAATGGTGACATATTGAATTCACCACATTTGATCCTCTAGAGTACTTTTTTAAGACACTTACAGTTTCTAACAAAAGATTATTCCACTTAGTTATTGTTAGATTGATAGATGGTTCAACTCCTGAGTAGGGAACCTGAAATTGTCTAATTGCTTCTGTAATGTTGCCAAAAGCAATAGCCCATGCCCAACACTTCACGTTTATAGCACAAGCAATATTTTTCAATCAAACAGTTGTTTTCAAAAATATGCATTATTAAACAGCTCTTATTAAAAACTGCAACACAGTAATCAAATCAGGTACACTTTGATCTTAGCCAAAAGGCTGAGAGGGGCGTGTGGAATTGGACCGGTAATTCAAGATATGAATTTTTATAGGAAGTAAAATTTTCAATATGTCACCATTTTTGTTTCAACAGTTGCTAGAGAGCTGAAATTTTCACAGAATATTTTTACTTCTTGCTTTATTAATTGTGTAGAGTTTGAAAATGTTCGGTGCATAAATGGGCAAGTAATACAACATCAAACGTTTAAACCTCTTCATGGGACACCCAATTTTATATATATATATATATTTTTTTATGATTTTTTTTCTAATGAATATTACATAGTACTTAACAAAGTTTTTCAAATTACACATCTAAATTTTCAAGTATAAGATACAGTATAAATCATTAACCATCCAGTAAAACAAAATTGTAATACTTTTATATTAAAAATATGGTAAATAAAAGTAACATTTGTATTTCATTTGAAACTATTCTTAACAATGAAAGGTTCTAGTGTTTTTTGTCATTTCAGTTTTTTCTCATTTGATACATAATGAATGTATGACTATGCAGAATTGTTGGCATTTAAAAAATTTTAAATATGAAACTGGGATCAGTTGTTATACTTGGGATAATAAATCTTTGTTAAAATATTTGGTCTCATATTTTATTGGTATCAGGAAATATTATTGATGAATGTGCTTATTTATATGAACATATTGTAACTAAATGTTATGAGTTATTATGTGACTAATCATTTCTTATCTTATTAAGTTTCCAAGTAGACTATTCATTATTTCAGTTATAAAACACTGTAACATGTTTGGTCAGAGATTAATAGTTCTTGAGTTTGTTGTGGCCATTTTCAGAACATATATTTCGTTTATTAAGGTAACTGCATTCTTATATAATTGAAACTGAGAAATCTGGTGATCAATTCTATAATCTAATATATAATTGTGTTTACTATTTTACTACTTAAGTACTTTTTCTTGTTTGTCAGATGTGTTGATGAACAGAGTATATGTATTGTATATTGCTGAGTAATTACAGCAATTACCAGATAATTGTTTAAGTGATGGTTGTATATGTTAGCCCTGGTACCTTAATGTGTGGATAACAAATGAAAAGCCAGTTATAATAAGACAGTATTGGTGGCTCAGATAATCAAACAAGTTGGTGATATAACGGACTATGTAACATACCAGATAGTTGTTTTATACCAAGAACTACAGAATCTGTGATAGTGCACTATTATTAACATTGGTTATTATATTTATTGAATACAGACCATTTAATTTATATTTATTTCTTCATGTCGTTGAAAATACAAAAATTTACATCTAATTATACATAAACATAATTTTTAAGTACCTAGATGTGAGTTTATTTTTTACTTTAACTTCCAATTGTTTTATTAAATCTGTCTTTTACATGTTGGGTTTTGTTTAATATCTATTAGATAAGAAAGTGATCTGCTAAGATTTTATACCTTCATTTATAAAGTACACATCTATACACATCTAAGAAAAAGACTGACAAACTATTTGAGTTCTGTGGTTTACTTTATCTGTTATTGATTATTTTACAGCCTTGTAACGTGTTGTAAACTGAATGTTGAATAGTTGTTATAATAGTCCACAAACAACTGTCTTCAATTCAATCGTAGTCAGTTATAATGGTATCAATGAAATTCTTCAAAATGGTTATTAATAGTTTTAGGCAGATTTGTGAGAACGTCTGCATATATGCAGAAAATTATAAAACACGAAATCACATTTTACTCCATTATCTTCATTGGATTCTTTAAAGTATTTTTGGATTTGGAATAAAACAAGAAAAGTTGTGTACTTCTATGATTTTATTATACATAAAGGTAGTTTTGAGTTATTCCTCTTGAAAAATGTCAAGAGGCTGCAATATTGAATTTAACGAATGGATCTAAAACAACTATTTAAACAGTTTGAGTGTTACATAATTTGCAAGTCTGTATACAGACATTTGATCCAAAAGTAATCAATAGTTCTGAGATGTATAAAATCTTAAGTATAGCCGCCTAGTAAATGTATGTACAGTAAATGATTTTTTTTTTAAGAAACTAGAACAATGGATAGGAATGGATAACAGACATGTTTTCCTATGAGTAGATTGTTCAGTGATGTTGGAAATTTCTAAAGTGAATGATTTTGGCCTGGAGTTAAGTTAAGTTTGTAGACACAAAAGATGAGATCATGTTTTGAAAGGCCCGGGGCAGGGAATTGTCCATGGTGCGCAACGTGAGTCAGATCAACAACAGCTACAATATCTAACCAATTGTCAACTGAGGCAGTATAGTGAGGGGCTTGTAATGGCAGTATAGTCCTGTCACAGGAGGAGTGAAACATATTAGTTAAGTATTGTTGGTCATTCATGTTACTATCAAGTAATTCAGTCTTCCATCATAATGACATGGGTGTAATGAGTCATAAAGTCAAGAAAACCTGTTCAAACTTGGCGAGCTAACCAAGGCAGAGAGCTGTGTAACAAACACTGACCAACATATGTATTCCGTTAACAGTGACACCCAATAAAATATATACTACCCTCCATTCACTCCGTCCTTGTCCAACCACAACAATGCCATCTGGTTACAAGAGCTGCGGGGCCCATACTGCACCATCACCTTTCTCAGGACCTCCTCCTGATTGGTCTTCAGGCCCTCGTGTATCGGCACCCTGGTACCCTTCAATCTCTTCTTCACTCCATCTACTGCCCTTCAATCTCTGTAGCCAATGAAGTGGACGATGATGGGCCTATGTCGCTTTCTTATGTCGGGCTCAGGCCTGGGATTACCTCCGACTCAGTAAGACCTGCAGATAGCATGGACCAGCAGTTCAACACCAAGCTTGTCCCGGCATAGCTCCATAACAATCCAGTCAGTTAGTGCCTCTCTAGTAATCTCCTCTATTCCAAAAATTCAGATGTTGTTTCTTCGTTACTGCTGCTCCAGCTCATCCGCTCTCCCTGTCAACTAGTTGTCCAACTGCCGCACCTTCTCCGACAAGAAATCCACCTTTTCTGCAGAGCTTCTTCAGCTCCATGGTCAGCCTGGTGACGAGCCAGGTGATAACGTCATTCCCAGCAAAATATTTCTTTATGCAATCAGCAATAACTGCAGGGTAGACCTTGTTTATCAGTTGGTGCCATTGTTGTTGATCCCGAGCGGCTTAATGCAAAACCAGTTTCTTATCAGACAACTTAATTGGTACTGGCTGATTTATAGACCTGGATCTTAACTGAGGCGTCGACCGAAACATGAAATGAAAACTAACTGAAAACTAAAATACACTTTGTCTTTGTAATGAATCACAGTATAAATGGTAGTTTAAGATAGAGAGAAGTATTCACAGCAAACTGGTGCTAAATAAATTTTTAAATAGAGTGAGATTTGCAGTTAATATATCAAAATAATTATGGAGCTGAGATGGACATGTTTTACTTGACTTGAGTCATCCCCTCTACCGATTTAAAACATAAATACCAATGGTTTTAGTCAAAACCTTTTAATATAAAGAAGTATTATTAACTTTTATATAGTACCAGTCATAGGTGTGCACTTTATGCAGCTGTCCATTATATTTTTCTTATGTTATGTTTTCAGAGTGAAATGACAGGCACAGCAGTTATTCTATCTGGAACGGAAGTTTCCAAGTAAGTATTTCTGTAAGTCCTTTACAATCTTGATACCGGTAATTATTTTATTTATTAAAGACCTAACAGGGCCTTATTGAAATCATGTTGTCCATTGATCTGTGCAATAACTCTTTATTAGGAAGGTTCTAGAAACCTGAAACGGGTTCTCTTCATCCAAGGAAGACTATTGATTTTTGGATCAAAAGGTCAAAAAGCAGTACATCTCTGCTCTGCCATCGATACTCTATTGTATTGGTTTGTTTTTATTCATCATTTTACTTGGTTTTCTTTATTTTTTGGTAGTTATAAACACGTCAGTGTCAAAAATTATTGTTTCAGATATTTTAATAATATTGTACAAAGTTTGGGTGAAAAAATGTTCTACAATACAAAAATAAATGTTCAAATAAAAAGTTTAAAAATAATTAATATAAGAACTACCCGGTAAACCCTTATTATTTCAGATAAGTAAATTCTACAATCGCAGTAGTATTTAATAAGTGCAGAGCTGTTTTCATGATGACACAAAAGTTGTTGCAATACTTTTATTGTTTTCAGAGTTCTGGATTGAGTTTCATGTAATATTGTGGTATTTATGTCAGATAATCAAGATATCTGCTTGACTTATCATTACAATAAAGATTTATTTTACCATAAATACTGGCAGAGTGATAAGAATGGCAACTGGAGATTCGGACAACATTATATTTTTGCTTGCTTGGCAGCCAATTTATTTGACAGATTTGTTTTGTTGCAAGATCATTACATTTTCAAATAGATATGATGGACATGTACCTCACGATAGAAATTTAGGAAAATATCTTAACCTCAAAGAGCCCATAATTTTTTCTATATATTATTTACTTCTACAAAATCTCATATTACTGCATGCATTTCAGAGCTTATGTTGAAAGTAAAGGTATAAGTACATAAAAATTAACAAAGTGTAACATGACATATACCTTTTTTCAGTGAAAGCTACAGAATAAGACAATAATAATTAAACTTACTTACTGTTGCATATTGAAAAGTTATTAACAGTATTTTTAGGAAGATAATGTTTTTCACCTTTTTTATTTAGTAACATGTACCACTGTACTAAACTCATTCAAATAAGAATTTAAAATATAAAAAATATAGAAAAATCCACAGAAACAAGCAATGTGTTGTTCATGCTCACTGAAAAGGGATGACAGTGGTTTGGAAATATAATCGTAATAAAGTTTTGAAAATCTAAGATGGCCAATAATTGCTAAATATTACGTCCTTTTTAGAAATTTCAGATGTACACATCAAGTCTAGTGTACTATGATGATGAGACTATGAAACTATCAAGGGCATTTGTAACTAAGAGTAACTGCATGTTTCTTTTTATATTTTGAACAAAAAGTACTTAGGTACCATACGCAATTAGTTTATATATATAAAACAGAGACTAACATAAACCTTTAAAATTAAGTTCTAAACAAATGTAAGCTTCTAGACAGCTAATTGAATAATTTGTACATTTTAGGCATTTAATTGAAGACTTAATTGAACAGTTCATAAATTGTCATTTTCAGTGATGCCTAAATCAGGTTAGCATGATGATTTTTCATATTGTAATGCAAGAAATGTGAGACTGCTTCCAGGAGCTGCATAAGCAATGCCTAACACTACTAGAGTTAATGGAGATTTTGTAAATTAAATTTTTACTATTAATTTATAATTTACTACATAAATAATTTTGGAATAAATATACAGAGAGATGAGACTAGAGATGGCAGAAGAAGTAAAGAGACTGAAGGAGAGTTTGCCAGAGTTTGTGCCTCGCCTGGCCATCGTTCAAGTGGGCGGACGTGAGGACTCTAACGTCTACATCAGGATGAAGATAAAGGCTGCTAGTGAGATAGGAATAGAAGCGGAACACATCAAGTTACCAAGGTCCACCACTCAGTCCCAGGTATGTCTTGTTAGTGTTTTGGTTGTAACCACTCGCCAGTTCGATTTGGGCTTCCTGAGTATTATGAAATAATACTATTTAGATCTAATATAATGACTGTATTTTTAATGGTAGTCTTTACAATATGTTTAGTATAGGAGACCATGGCTTCAATTTGTCAATAAAATGTTATCAATTCATACAAAAATAAGTTTATTGTTCTCACAAATTCATATTTTTTGTAAACAGAACATGTGAAATAATTTACATATATAAAACATTCAGCTAAACAAAACTGTAATAGCACTAGCACATACTTACATAACAGTATTCATTGTAGTTGTAGCAGAACAATTCACAAGAAATTTTTAGTGTAGAGATAGTGGAACAAGAATATTGGAATTGTTCATTGTAGTTGTAGCAGAATAATTCACAACATGTTTTTAGTGTAGTGATAGTGGAACATGAATATTGGAATTGTTCATTGTAGTTGTAGCAGAATAATTCACAACATGTTTTTAGTGTAGAGATAGTGGAACATGAATATTGGAATTGTTCATGGTAGTTGTACAGTAGGACCTTGATATATCGAACCTCTAGAGGATTTACAAAACTTCGATATATCAAGAATTTCGATATAATGAGGTTCGATATATCAAGGCTGTTTGGGGCAGACTTCGATATATAGAGGTTTACAACTGTTGTTGTATTATTCATTATATCAAGGTTAACTCTGACAGACTTCGATATATAGAGGTCCACACCCACTACAAAAATACGTACAGTACAATTAAGAATCGTACATTACTTTATCGGGAAATATGAATAATAAATTATAACAAGTACACCATACATCAATTTAAATTTATTTATTTTTTAACTAAACGTATAGAGTAATATTATTACATAAATATGAATATGAAATACTGTAACGTCTTATAAAGTTATGTTGTACAGTATAAATACACAAGTCTGAAATACGGTTCTACTGTACTGTATTTTAAATGTTAAAATGCTACTGTAATGTAGGCTTACGTACATGTTATAAAGAGTTTGCAAAACTTATTTACTGTTGTTAAAAAAAATCTGAAATTGTAGTTTGTCTACCTGTGAAAGTCACTTTGTCCAACGCGTCGTCTAAAATGGATAAAGACTGGATTATTTTGTCATCCATAGACGTCTTCTTTTGGAGGAAACTTTGCAACGTGCGAAGGGTGGGGTCAGGCGTTTCGACTTCGTTGTCGTCATCATCCTCGCCGTCCTCGACTACACTGTCTTCTACACTCGTGTCCTTGGAAACGGATGCAATAATGTCTGCATCGCTTAATTGGCCGCAAGTAGCAAGCTCGTCTTCGATGGCCACAAAGTCTTCGAAAGACAGCCCTTCCAAAGTAATGGCCTGAGTCACTTGTCTCCACAGTACAGGACTAGCAAGTTCACCGTTATCCGTTTCAACAATTGAACAGTCTTCTACAACACTTTCCTCTTCTTCGTCAACTTGCTGTTTAAAGCCACTTTTCTTGAAGCAGTTCTTTATAGTATTTTCGGTAACATTGTTCCACGCCTTAGAAGCCATCCACATTGCATCAAGTATGCTTATTTTTGTAGGGTTCTTGTCCTCGAGGTCACGAAGGAAGAGGCGTACAACTTCCTTCCGGTAATGAACTTTAAAGTTCTTAATTATTCCTTGATCCAATGGCTGTAGCTTGGATGTGGTGTTTGGAGGTAAGAACTCGATTTTTACGTTTTTCATTTTTGGGATGTCACCGTGAGCAGTAGCGTTGTCAATAAACAAGAGTATTTTTTTCTTCATTTGTCTGTCCAAGTCCATTAGCCATTTCTCAAAAACCCCTGAGTTCATCCATGACTTTTTGTTTGATGTGTAGTCCATTGGAAAGCTTTGAACCCCTTTGAAACACCTTGGATTTTTAGATTTTCCTATCATCAATGGTTTAAGCTTCACGGTGCCAATTTGATTTGTTCCAAGCAGCAATGTAACTCTTTGTTTACTATTCTTACCTCCGTGGCAAGTGTCACCTTTAAAAGTTAAAGTTTTGTCAGGAAGACACTGGTAAAAAAGACCTGTTTCGTCGCCATTAAAAATATCGACAGGTTTGTATCCCTTGACAAGATCAGGCAGTTTTTGCAACCATTCTGTGCAAACATTGTCATCGACACTCACACTTTCGCCAGTCACCTTTTTGAAAATCACTTCATTTCTTTTTTTAAAGTTTTGGAGCCAACCGTTGCTTGCTCGAAAGTCAGGTTTATTTAATTGCGCAGCAAACTGTGCTGCTTTTTCTTTTAAAAATTGGGCCACTTACAGGAAGGTTTTTATCGCGGCACTGTTTTAACCACTGATAAACACTTTCATCTACGTCCTTGAATTCGGGTCCTTTTATTCTCTTGCACGAAGTTCCTTGGCGTTCATATTTTTCTCTATTTTTCAATATGGTCGATAGAGTATTCGCTGGTATACCAAACTCCTTTGCAATGTCACTTTTTTCTTATTCCCGGCGTCCACAGTCTCTATAAGTTTAACTTTATCGTGATAAGATAAAGTTTTCCGTTTTGCCATCGCACTTTTAAACAAAACAGTGTCACAGTTGAAAATCTGCCACACACAATAATTCACTAAGATAACCTCAACTCGCACTAATCGCGGTAACGTCCAAATTGAACTGAGGGTGGAGTGGTGATCCACCACTGGCGTCTACAGAAAACAAAGGGAGTGTCGGTGGTGGGGGTTTCAAGTCTCGACATGAAAAATACGGTACCTACTCTACTTTGATGGTTGTTCGTTTGCACAACACGACAATACAGTACTAAAGTTCGTTTCGTTGATAAACTGAAACTTCGATATGTTGAGGTAATTATAAGAAAACTTCGATATATAGAGGTAAAAAATAGGCAAAATTATTGGTGAAAATTCGATATATTGAGGTTATTTACTTGAAATCTTCGATATGTAGAGGTAAAATTAGCATTGAAGTAAATGGGACATTCAAGGGGAATGACAAAACTTCGATTTATCGAGGAATTCGATATATTGAGGTTCGATATATCAAGGTCCTACTGTAGTATAATTCACAAGAAGTTTTTAGTGTAGAGATAGTGGAACATGAATATTGGAATTGTTCATTGTAGCTGTAGCAGAACAATTCACAACATGTTTTTAGTGTAGAGATTGTGGAACATGAATATTGGAATTGTTCATGGTAGTTGTAGTAGAATAATTTACAAGAAGTTTTTAGTGTAGAGATCACTAGTGGTACATGAATATTGGAATTGTTCATTGTAGCTGTAGCAGAACAATTCACAACACGATTTTAGTGTAGAGATAGTGGAACATGAATATTGGAATTTTTCATTGTAGCTGTAGCAGAACAATTCACAACACGTTTTTAGTGTAGAGATAGTGGAACATGAATATTGGAATTGTTCATGGTAGTTGTAGTATAATAATTCACAAGAAGTTTTTAGTGTAGAGATAGTAGAACATTAATATTGGAATTGTTCATGGTAGTTGTAGTATAATAATTCACAAGAAGTTTTTAGTGTAGAGATAGTGGAACATGATTATTGGAATTGTTCATTGTAGTTGTAGCAGAACAATTCACAACACGTTTTTAGTGTAGAGATAGTGGAACATGAATATTGGAATTGTTCATTGTAGCTGTAGCAGAACAATTCACAACACGTTTTTAGTGTAGAGATAGTGGAACATGAATATTGGAATTGTTCATGGTAGTTTTAGCAGAACAATTCACAACACATTTTTAGTGTAGAGATAGTGGAACATGAATATTGGAATTGTTCATTGTAGTTGTAGTAGAATAATTCACAAGAAGTTGTTAGTGTAGAGATCACTAGTGGAACATGAATATTGGAATTGTTCATTGTAGTTGTAGCAGAATAATTCACAACATGTTTTTAGTGTAGAGATTGTGGAACATGAATATTGGAATTGTTCATTGTAGCTGTAGCAGAACAATTCACAACACGTTTTTAGTGTAGAGATAGTGGAACATGAATATTGGAATTGTTCATTGTAGCTGTAGCAGAACAATTCACAACACGTTTTTAGTGTAGAGATAGTGGAACATGAATATTGGAATTGTTCATTGTAGCTGTAGCAGAACAATTCACAACACGTTTTTAGTGTAGAGATAGTGGAACATGAATATTGGAATTGTTCATGGTAGTTGTAGCAGAACAATTCACAACACATTTTTAGTGTAGAGATAGTGGAACATGAATATTGGAATTGTTCATTGTAGTTGTAGTAGAATAATTCACAAGAAGTTTTTAGTGTAGAGATCACTAGTGGAACATGAATATTGGAATTGTTCATTGTAGTTGTAGCAGAATAATTCACAACATGTTTTTAGTGTAGAGATTGTGGAACATGAATATTGGAATTGTTCATGGTAGTTGTAGTAGAATAATTCGGAAGAAGTTTTTAGTGTAGAGATAGTGGAACATGAATATTGGAATTGTTCATTATAGCTGTAGCAGAACAATTCACAACACGTTTTTAGTGTAGAGATAGTGGAACATGAATATTGGAATTGTTCATGGTAGTTTTAGCAGAACAATTCACAACACATTTTTAGTGTAGAGATAGTGGAACATGAATATTGGAATTGTTCATTGTAGTTGTAGTAGAATAATTCACAAGAAGTTTTTAGTGTAGAGATCACTAGTGGAACATGAATATTGGAATTGTTCATTGTAGTTGTAGCAGAATAATTCACAACATGTTTTTAGTGTAGAGATTGTGGAACATGAATATTGGAATTGTTCATGGTAGTTGTAGTAGAATAATTCGGAAGAAGTTTTTAGTGTAGAGATAGTGGAACATGAATATTGGAATTGTTCATTGTAGCTGTAGCAGAACAATTCACAACACGTTTTTAGTGTAGAGATAGTGGAACATGAATATTGGAATTGTTCATTATAGCTGTAGCAGAACAATTCACAACACGTTTTTAGTGTAGAGATAGTGGAACATGAATATTGGAATTGTTCATTGTAGCTGTAGCAGAACAATTCACAACACGTTTTTAGTGTAGAGATAGTGGAACATGAATATTGGAATTGTTCATTGTAGCTGTAGCAGAACAATTCACAACACGTTTTTAGTGTAGAGATAGTGGAACATGAATATTGGAATTGTTCATTGTAGCTGTAGCAGAACAATTCACAACACGTTTTTAGTGTAGAGATAGTGGAACATGAATATTGGAATTGTTCATGGTAGTTGTAGCAGAACAATTCACAACACATTTTTAGTGTAGAGATAGTGGAACATGAATATTGGAATTGTTCATTGTAGTTGTAGTAGAATAATTCACAAGAAGTTTTTAGTGTAGAGATCACTAGTGGAACATGAATATTGGAATTGTTCATTGTAGTTGTAGCAGAATAATTCACAACATGTTTTTAGTGTAGAGATTGTGGAACATGAATATTGGAATTGTTCATGGTAGTTGTAGTAGAATAATTCGGAAGAAGTTTTTAGTGTAGAGATAGTGGAACATGAATATTGGAATTGTTCATTGTAGCTGTAGCAGAACAATTCACAACACGTTTTTAGTGTAGAGATAGTGGAACATGAATATTGGAATTGTTCATTATAGCTGTAGCAGAACAATTCACAACACGTTTTTAGTGTAGAGATAGTGGAACATGAATATTGGAATTGTTCATTGTAGCTGTAGCAGAACAATTCACAACACGTTTTTAGTGTAGAGATAGTGAAACATGAATATTGGAATTGTTCATTGTAGCTGTAGCAGAACAATTCACAACACGATTTTTAGTGTAGAAAAGTGGAACGCGAATATGAGAATTGTTCAGTTTATATGTAGCAGGACATGCTTTTGACAAGTCTTCTGACTAAATGTTGCTGATCGTACAGCTGATCACTCTACATTGGAATGCATACATTACAATTGATCAAACTGAATGTAGTGGAAAATATATACAAATATTGTTAAGCCTTGACTAAAATACCATTATGTGTAAGTTTTGCTAAAGTTTTCATTTGGCCAGTTGTTAGAGTCTATTTTAATTGTGTAACTGTGCGAACTGCAAGTAAAAGAGAGTTGGAAGACTTATACAACATGATTTAAGAATATTTGAAGTAAGTACAGTTTTGAAATGTTGCCGCTGCCTGTTGCACTTTGAGCATCAGCACTGTTTACTTGCATATGTTAAGAAACCACAGCCACCGTTACAGAAATGATGAACTGTGTATAAATTTGTTAGTATTTAAAATGTCTCCTCTGATTAAGAATCCTGCTTGACTGCGAAGTACTTGCTGTGATTAGTTTCTTAGTGTTAATAAAGACATGAAAACAATGCATTCATTATCATGTTAGTAAAGTTTATGTAGTAAGAGCTATGAGGAAAGGAATGGTCTGGGAATGTGTTTTAAATATGTAGACACAAATATACATGAGAAGGAAAGAGAGGTGATCTTTAATCATTAATGAAGATTTTATACAAAAAGGTTATGAAAAAGTAATAGAGGACAGATGCTTTACAACTGTTACAGCCGTTAAAGAGATCCTTCAGCAACATTAAAAAATACCAGTTGCAATGTACTTTGGAGTTCTCCTGTTGTGGTATTCAAAGATTATCGTACTCTTGACACCTGATATAGATACAGAGGACTCAAGTCAAATAATGAGAACAAAATATTTGTGTTATGACTCATTGAGTTACTAGAGACATTGGTTACACATTGACATGTTAGGCCCTTTGCAAAAAAAAGAAGTTAAAAAGAACAGTGTCATAGATGTTTGATACAAGTAAACTATCAAACAAGCAAACCAAGATCTAAACTAAAATACCATTGGTTTGGTGAACCATTGCTTTTTGTTGTTTTACTATAAATGACTGTGTTTAAGAAATGACAGATTATGTTTACATAACTAATCCAAATTGTAATTTGATCAAATAGAGTATTTCACGGCTGCAGGAGAAAAATCCTAGCCACTTAAAAGTTGACATGAACTTTTAAATCAGCTGTTGCCTACAAACAATAAAGGCTGAGGCAGTAAAAAGTGTATTTCAGATAGATATAAATTGATTATTAAAAAGTAATTAATTGTTATAGGTGGAGAATTATTTTTATACTTTGCAGATGGCATTAATCTTAAATTAATATATTTTGGCTGAAACAATTGTGGCTTGGAGATATGAGATTGTACTCAGCGGAGAACATGTGAATAGAAGTAGGGTTCACTGATGATTAACTAGACCGTGTTGAATATAAGGTCTGACTGTTATATTGTTTGTTAGTTACTATAGTACTATGTTATAAACTTGATGTTATGAAAAGAGAATTATACCTCATATTTCCATTGAATACAATGAAACACATCAAATAGTTTTATGGTCAAATATAAATATATGCAAAATATAGGTATCAAAAGGGGTAAACACGACACATTAAATTTGTATCATATTAAATATTAGACACGGGTATCCTTTGACAAGTACGTTATACAAGGCTTGTTGATTAATTTTATTTTCGTTCTCAAAAAGAACTAGTATTTTTAATTTTTTATATTTGTTGTATAATTAGTTCATTATTACAATCTTCTGTATATTGTTTCAATTTCAATTTTAGTATTGCAAAGTGTTTATTTAAATGTTATTTAAACATAGTTGTTGATATGAAATGCCATCCATACAGTTCCTACTGATTTTGTTTTTCTGTAATGTTGAAATGGTGTTTTTTTTCTGGTGGTGTTAAAATAATGTGCTACTATAAAAAGCAGTTTAAATTACTTTGTGGAAAAATATTCTCCTGTACTTATAAAAATTTGTAATTGTTTATGTAATAGCTTACAAATATTGGTAGTAAATTATTTGTCCTTTGTTGCAGCTACTGACGAAATTAAAAATGTTAAACGAAAACCCTAACGTACATGGGATCATCGTTCAGATGCCTCTGGACTCAGAGAACAAAATAGATGCACATCTTGTGACTGACAGCGTTGACCCAAGCAAAGATGTGGATGGGTGAGTTTTTAAAATTTTTATCCATAACTTGTATGGTCAGCAGCTCATACATCAACTCTTACTGTGTATTACTATTGCACAACTGGTGACTGAGAAAGGTTCACTCAAGTAAGACTTGGATGGGCGAGTTTTTGATTTTTCTCCATAACGTGTTGGTCAATCCCACATATCCATACATCAAAGATTTAGATCATCCGTTTTAGATCATGCTCAGTCTTGTCTTTATGGCATTTTCGAATGACAACTACATGTTGAATTTAAGTTCTTTAATATTTCAAAGGCCTTTGCCACTTTTTTACATGAATCTTTTCTTCTTAAACTCAAGCATATTGGTTTTGATCAATTAGCAGTTTTTGTTATTCAGTCCTATCTCAACAATAATGGGAAATAGTATGTTTTTCAATGGTTCCTTCTCTGAATTTAAAGTCATAAACCGTGGTGTTCTTTAGGAACTCATCCTGGAATCACTACATTTTTTATTTTATATACATGATTTGCCATTAATACAAGGCATGTTTTTAAAGTAAGTACCGTTTTGATATAAAAAAATCAACAAGTAAATTTTTCAAACAAAACTTTATTTACCTGAAAGAGCATTCTTTCCTCTACTTCTCTACATAATTTCCATTATTATTATTAAGGCACTTGTTGTACAGGGTCTGTATAATAAGTAACCCGACTGACTTCAGGAAATTTTTTATTGGCAAAATATGTACAATTTTTCTTAAAAATCTTCAAAGTAGTCCCCATTGGAGTCGATAACACGCTGATACCGTATTTTCCAATCCCTGAACGCTCCCTGGAAGTCGGCAACCTTGATGTTGTCTAGAGCCCTCGTCGTAGCACGTTGAACGTTTTCCAGAGACCCGAACCGCGTCCCCTTAAGGTGTCTCTTGATCTTGGGGAACAGAAAGATGTCCGGTGGTGCCATATCCGGGCTGTAAGGAGGCTGTGTCAACGTTGCCCTCAACTGTTTTGCCAACTGTTCAGTGACGAGCAGGCAGGTGTGCGACGGTGCATTGTCGTGATGGAGAATCCACGAATCGGCAATCTCCGGACGGACTCGGTGAACCCGGGCGGTTAGTCGACGGAGCACCTCTCTGTAGTACTGGCCGTTTACAGTTTGACCGGGTGGCACAAACTCTTTGTGAACAATGCCTTTCACGTCAAAGAAAGCAATGAGCATCAACTTCACCTTCGATTTGCTCATGCTCGCTTTTTTTCGGTCGTGGTGACGCCGGTGTGTGCCACTCCCAACTCTGCCGCTTCGTCTCAGGATCGTATTCAAAAACCCACGTCTCTTCTCCTGTAATAACGTGGTTGAAAAACTCTGGTTCGGTTTGCAGTCGATCAAGGATTTCCGAAGCGACAGCAACACGACGCTTCTTTTGCTCATCAGTCAGGTGTTCGGGTACCAGCTTCGCGCAGATCTTCCTCATGCCCAGATCGTTCTTAATAATGTTTTGAACGGTCATCTTATCAATTCCGACCTCATCTGGGATAGCCCGAATGCTCAGACGACGATCACTGTTCAACACATCACGCACTTTTTACACATTTCTGTCCGTGTGACTCGTTGATGGAGGACCGAAGTGCTGTTTATCATGGACATCATCGCGGCCCTCCCGGAAATTTTTGTGCCCCTGAAACACCTGAGTTCTGGACAGAGCATCCTCACCGTAAGCCTCTTGAATCATTTGAAGAGTTTCCGTGGCCATTTTCTTGAGTTTGACACAAAATTTAATGCTAAAACGTTGCTCGATCGTTCTCTCCATTTTCACTCCGACGGGGTATCTGAACATGCACTCCGCTCTCGCTCGATACTCCGCTAACTCTCCAAGCGCTTGGAGGCAACTGCTGCAGCCCGGTTCCCTTTCACTAGACCCCCCACCACCACTACAGCACCAGATACCGGTTAGCAGACGCTTTGACGGAGCGGGGCAGGCTCAGTCCTGTTACTTATTATACAGACCCTGTATCTTGGGACCAGCTTTTGTATGCTGTCGTCAAAGAAGCTTGCCGCCAGATTGGACAACCACTGTTGCACAGACGTTTTTACTTCTTTATCATTGGAATGACGCTTCCCCGCCAAATGCGTCTTCAAATTTTCGGTACCCCCGTGAGCACAGTTTCTGATAATTTAAACGTTCGGACACAATTTCGTAGAGAACACTTCTTGATACAGCAGGAAATTTTTCAGCTAAGGACGAAATTGTGAGCCGTCTGTTCTCTTTCACTTTACAGTCCACTTTTTGAATGAGATCATCAGTAATGACTGAAGGTCGCCCACTTCGTTCCTCATCATGAACGTTTGTGAGGCCATCTTTGAAGGCCCTAACCCATTTCCGCATCATTCCTTCACTCATAATGTTTTCACCATAAACTTCACTGATTTGACGATGAATGCCAATTGCTTTTAAGCCTTTAGCATAGAGAAAACTAATCACAGCACGCACTTCACAGTTGGCGGAATTCTCGATAGTCTGTGGCATTTTAAAATCACGTAAACAAATGAAGACTCAATCAAACGGCGTCGTAATGGCATTTGTGGCTTCACGTAAACTGATGTAGCTACACTTCGCGCATGCGCTAAATAGCAACTGCAGTGCTGCAGCGGCGTAATTTAAAAACGGTACTTATTTTAAAAACATGCCTCATATTTAAGAATGATGTTGCCAAATATAACCTCTATAATGAAGTTTGTGTTACTGTTAAAACTAAGCCCAACACTTGACCCAGCAGGGATCACTTCTGGCTGGTTTATACCTACCAGTTGAACCCACCACTGGGCACATCACTAACCGCAAATGTTGAGATTCTGGGGTTCATGGGCAATTCGATAGGTCTAGTCTACTGTGGAGGATGACTGTTGGAGTTGGTGGGGTTTGTTCCCTTACCTCAGAGGTTCTTGTTAACCTCAACAAGGATGTGCCATCCTGTGCCTACTTTGACTGGAGAGGCTGGTTCAGAGCTGGCCTCCCCTTCTTCCAGGATGACTTTGAGATGTAGTGCCCTAATTCTTTCTCATGGCTCAATAGGAGGCGGCCCCCTACTCCTAACCTTACCCATCCTGAATATCCTATCACTCCGGAAGCAGCACAAAGGTTCTTACAGGACTAAGTGCAATTTATAAGCTTCTTGTCCTAAGAGAACAAAAAAAAAAAAAAAAAAAAAAAAAAAAAAAAAAAAAAAAAAAAAAAACACTTCTATACCAATAAATAACTTTCATAATAAACTACTTCGACTTAGTGTAACTTAACACTTTCACTGCCGACAACGTAATTTGACGTCGCGCAAGGAGTTCTATAGACTGCCGACAACGTCATTTGACGGCGCCGACTTTTACAGTAATAAAAACTCATTTAAACGACTATGAAATTCGGCATTGATAGTCATTCGCTAATTCGATGTTTTTGTTTCTTACTCTATGTATTATAATCTATGAAATGTTGTTGGCAGTCATCTGTAACATCGGAAAAAAAGTGGTTTGTTTACCGCTTCGCGTCGGGCGTCGGCTATTTGTTGTCGTTCTGCTACCGTAGTTCGTCGTCTGCGTCGTTATTGTTTTGCTTGCTATTACGTTTGTTTATGATTGTTTTGTGAGTAAATACAATGAATCGTAACAGTATTGAAGACAATCAAGTTCTAGAAGAGTTACTCAGATGTTCAAGTGACAGTGAAAGTGATGATTTATTCCAAGATGACACAGATAATGATCCCGATTTTACTACTGATGGACTTCTTGGAGATGCAAGTAAGTTTGTTGACATTGTATTTTTACTCAAATAACAAATATAAGCAAATTAGTAATAAAAACATTTATTCTTGTGTTTTGTAAATAATTGGTTTATTACAGAATTTTACAGTTTATTGTTTATTTTATTTTATTTATTTTTTATTTTTTATTTTTTATTATTCAAGACTTTCCACACTAAAAAAAATATTTCAGCATAAGTAAATTTTAATTGTAAACATGTGTAGCTATAGTGTTAGTAATGACAATTCTAAATACAGAAAAAAATAATAAAAAATATATTATGCTACAGACTAGTACATGGTGATGTTTTTTGGTCAACTTTTTATTTTTTACAAAAAACGTTATGTTTTTAAGTTTTCAACCAAGACTTTCTGTTTGAAAATATTTATGCATGAGCATCTGTGTAGAAAGAGGAAGAACTTAGCTTTAAAAAAATGTAAGTCCTATGGTTTTCTTATAATTAGTTAAAAAATTATATATATTTAAAAATCGTTAAAAATGGGCGGCAGTGTAAGAAAGTTGTCAAAATTAGGAGGCGGCAGTGAAAGTGTTAAATAGTCTTTCAAACAGGACTAATGGTATTCAAACTGTAAAATTTCTTGGTATAATGATACAGTCAGATTTGGCAATGTTAGTATCACATTGATTATATTATTTCAATAGAATGTCAAAAGGATTTTCATAATTAGGGAATTTATTAATCCAGTTCCAACTAACGTTTTGAATTTGTCATAGCATGTTCATTCATTCTTAAAATATTGTGCTATTTTTGGTCTATATTGTTCATATTCTTATATTTTGTTTGTATTGCAAAAAGAGCAATTAGGATAATTTGTAAAGCTCCTCCTAGGTCACATTACAAATAAATTTTTATTAGATTAGGAGTTATGACAATATCTTGTATCAATATCTTCTATACGTCAAAAATTGTCCTCAGCTCTTTACTTGTCATGTTAAAGTGCATAGTTATGACCTAAGAAACAAACAAACCTCAGAAATGATTTTGCTTTATATCGTGTTACTCCAAAATAGCTTAAAATATACTACAATAAATTGATTTAACCATCTGCCAATGTATATTAAGTCTTTCCCTGCAAAAAAGATTTAACCCTCCCAGCGTTAGAAGTCGATTATTCTATGTTGAAGTACACCGCTGGAGCGTCAGTTATCGAATAATCGACGGGTAGACTGTAGTTTACAAAGACGCTGCTAGATGCGTTTCTATCGCAACAAACGTCAAGTATTGTATATCGTTGTAAAGAGCAGATTACAAGCTTTCTGCCGTGTACTGTCTCAAGACAGTTATAATATTTGGTGAGCTGTACGGCTTGTAGAAAAACAACAACGTTTTACTGACAGCTGTTTTTGCACAACAGGTTGCCGTAGCATTGTTTTGTTGTGGTCAGTTTGTGTTTATAGTTGGTTATCTTTTGAAAATGAGTGACAATTTACGTTCTCAATCTAGTCCTATATGGAATATATTAGACGAAGTGATTTCTAGTGAAGATGAGAGCAATGGAAGCAACATTGATGTGGGAAATACTCCATCTGACCATTCGCTAACAGATTTTTCATCAGGCAGCGGTGAGGAATACGTTCCCGATTATGAAGACTTGGAAACATCTGACAAAGAAAATCCAGGTAATGAAGATGATATTTCTGATAATGGTAGTGTTGTCGGTGATAGGCCTGCAGGCTGTTTGAATCCATGGCTCAGAATTTATCCCCCAGAGCCAGAAAAGGACATTAGGCCTCAGTTCCAAGTCAGAAATCCTGGTATCAAAAACTGCCCTCCTTGTAATAGTAGGCCTATTGAGTACTTGAATTTGTTTCTAACTGCAGCTTTTTGGCAATTACTAACTAGAGAAACTAATGCATATGCTGGCAGAGCAATAGCTAAAAAACGAAATGAGGGAACCCTATCGAGAAATTCAAGGTGGACAAAATGGTCACCAGTCACAGTAGCTGAAATGAAAAAATTTATGGCATTGACCATAAATATGGGGATTGTTATAAAAAAATTTAAAGCACTACTGGGATGTTAGGACCTCTCAGGGCACACCATTTTTTCCATGGTTATGAAATCAAGCAGATATTTTTTAATAAGTGGTTTTTTGCATCTGTCATCAGCAGTGAACATTGAGATAGGTCAGCCCGGTTATGATCCCTGGCAAAAAGTAAGATACTTTCTTGACCATCTAAATTTTGCTTTTTGCTAGGCACTTTGTACCTTTCCAAAGTGTTTGCATTGATGAAAGCCTAATTGGGATGAAGAATAGGTGCACCTTCATCCAGTATCTTCCTAACAAAAAACATAAACAATATGGGATCAAAAAATTTGAGGCTTGCGATAGCTCAACAAACTATGTATTGTGTGTTGAACTTCATAGTGGAACTGAATATCTTGCAGTTCAGTGCAATGATATAAATGAACCAGTCTTGTTCACCAAAAGAGTTGTGATAAATATTATGGATAAATGTGGACTCTTGGACAAGGGCTACCATTCTATACGAAAATTCCACTAGCAAATAGTCTATTGTACAGAAAAACCTTTTTAACAGGTACCATAAATAAAAACTAAATTTTTACCCAAAGCTGTCAAGAATGCAGACCTGGAGCCCAGAGAAACCATATATTTCAGGAAAGGAGATTTGTTGCTTGTCAAGTTCAAGCAGAGAGCTGGTAAAAACCCTGTGTTTGCTCTGACAACTGCATGTCATGCAGAGGATCAGCTGATAAGAAGCAAAAAAGGTCTGGAAGGGATGAAACCTCTTCTCATTCATAAGTATAATCAGGATATGGGAGGTGTGGATGTAAGCGATGTGTGTGTTTCACACTACTTGCAACCGCCAGACAACTAAGTACTGGAAGAAAATATTTTTCAATCTGTTTGATTTGGCTCTCTTCAACGCTTATGTTCTATACTCCCTAAACACTGACAAGCCCATGGACAGGAGAAATGTTATTGTAAGCATCGTGGACACTTTTGCTGCCAGTGAAGAGCCTGTGGTTGTAGGACCTGCTGGTGACGCTGGACCTGATCCTCATCGACTGGAGCGTCTTCCTGGGGTCCAAATGAGGAAGTGTGTTGTTTGCAATAAAGGAAGATCCACCTTCTGGTGTCCAGGATGCAACTGTGGTGTGCATCCCAAGTGCTACCACTTACAAAAACACTTTTGGAGGCCCATGAGGGGTGGAAAAAAGAGAAGGCAATGGGAGAGCAGTAGCAGTTCCTCTGACTGAGCAATATCAGTCTTTTCCAAGAGTGTACATAGTTCCGTTTTTTAGTTGTAATTATTCTAAAACTATATATAATGATCTAAGTGTTTATATTAATTTTCTAACAGAAGACTAAATTGTGGACAAAATGGCTATTTTGGATTTTTGAACTTTTCGATTGTGTGTTTTCTAGGGGGGGGGGGGGCGCAAAGTTTTCAAAAAAAAAACAAAACATTTTTTTTTCATTTTCAAGGGAAAAAGGTTTATAAAATGCAAGGTAAGGATATTACATTTGTTTTTTATGTAATCTCTATTCATTTGTGAATAAAATTATATATAAAAATGCATGGTTTTGTTAGTAAATATGACAGCTGTATATGTTTTAAAAAACCCTTAAAAATGGTAGAAAATGGCTGTGACGCCAAGAGGTGTTAGAGTGGACGCTTGGAGGGTTAAACAAGTGGTTAAATAGTTTTTAATTATGATTGTTTTTACAACGTAAATGAATTTTATAACTGAATTATTCAATTTGTTTTTACAGTTATATTTGTACACTAGTCATAGTATGAAGGAATAATTGTTAGTAGTAAAAATAATTACCAATTTACAGACATTTTTACGCATAGAAACATGTCTATATAGTTTTATTCTTTGTCTTGATTCTGTATATGCAGTTATTATGAAATTGTATTTTAGGCGTTCAAATAATCCTGAATCAACTCTCACTCTGTATTACTGATTTTTTGTGGGGTATTTTTTAATATATTTAATGCCCATATACAAAATTTAAATACAGTTAACTATCCCTATTTATGAAAGTCAAAAGCTAGAATATATTTATTAGATTACATGGGGCTTGTATCTCATGTTATTTTTTTCGTTTCACAAATTGGGAGTAGGTAAAAGGCAATGAAACACTTTCAAATAGCAACTCTGCTTTTTTAACCCATCTCTAGAGGAAGTAAACGTAAATAAAATAAAACATTTACTAAAAACTTTTATATTTCTATCCAAAATTATGTTTGTTTAATCACGCGTAGTGGCTGGCTGTGTTCAAAGTCTCCACTCTGTGCACAGTCAATTAAGTTATTCTGACTTAGATTCAAATGGCAGTATTACTAGCTTAACTAAATGTTTTTAATTGGTTAATTATCCTTTTCTAGAAGAAATTCCAAGTAATATGTAATTTAAGCCAAGATTTTACATAATTTTAAAGTAATTGTTTTTGTAATATGAAAATACATTTAGTCTAAAGTAGTTCTATAAATATCAACAAAATATAAATATATTTCCATATTTTGGTGATTAGCTCCACCAAATGCACTAGTGTTACTATAAATTAATAGATTCAATGTAGCAGCTACAGTAACACTGCTATTCAGATTTAAAAAAAACAACTTTAAAGATGTTTGTTATGGTATGTATTGCAAATATTGAAACATTAATTTAGTTCCTTATTTGGCGAAGAGATTACAGCACTTTCCACAGCCATGCCTAGGTTATATCTTATAAATGTGTAGTAACATGAGCCAAACCTAGTGACCTGCTGAGCTGAACTGGAAAAATCATAGAGGGCCACTCAGTGTGGCCTCCAAGTTGAGAACAACCACAAAGATGAACATCGAACTCTAGGGAATGAACCTTAGTTTTGTAGTTCAAATTAAGAAATGTATACTGTAGAAGTGTGGCTGGTTATTTGGTTTTTTTCATCCTTATTATCATTTAATTCTTTTTTTTTAATAATGCGGTAATTGTGTACGAATTACCTTTTAACCAGTTCACAATGAATTACTGTTATATCATTAAAGAAAAATACGAATCCAAAAAGGGTTAAATTAACTATTTTATTTATTTATATTGTGCTTTAGATAACTTAGTCTTCATTATGTTTCTAATCCATTACATTGTTGAATAATGTTACTTTATATTAATAATATTTTCTAAATAGGAATGGTTTAGTGGCAGTAACAAAGTAATTATTTTAATTTGTTTGGAAACAAGTATGGCACTTGTACAAACCATAAATAGAAATTCCCTATAGTAATACAAATTCCACATCTCCTCTGGAAGTTTAATGTTTTTAGAATATTTTTGTTTTCCGTTTTTAATTGCTGTTATTTTAATCTATATTCATATCTAATATAATAACTGTTAGGAAAAAGTATGTTTTAATTTTACTCTCCATTCAGAGAATTATATATTTGTTTAAAAGATCAGTGATCCACAATCCCTTGGCATGTAATACATTTTGTTTAATAGATAGTAAATAATATGTATTTAATTTAAAACCATTATGACCAGATTACACACCATCAATGAAGGCATGGTTGCTGTTGGAAACATGTCTGGATTTGTCCCTTGCACACCTAACGGAGTTATGGAGCTCATAAAGAGGTGAGGTGTTCAAACTATCTCAGTTACTATTTATTATTGTTAAATTTTGATAGATTTAATATTTATATTAAGATTGTAGAAGCACCTTAATGATAATGGTGTGATAAAACTATGAATAATGACGATGATTACTTTATAATAGTATACAGTTCAGTATGTATATTCTAGAAGAAACCTATTCAGACTTTTAACTTTTGTATGGTATGAAAAAACAATCATACTAGACACTATAATTGAGAAATTAACTCATTGGTTGGTTTAAAAGTTATCTGAAGTTATAACAGAGCACATAATAGTTTAATAGTTGTTTCATAACTTAACACACAGTTGTTTAATATTTCTCTATTTAATTTATATTAACTAATATTATTATTATTATTATTAATATTATTATTGTCTCAACTTTTTAATATTATTCATCAGTATAACATTGTCAACAAGATCATTTTATCAAGAAGACATGCCACTTAATGACTTACCATTTATATAGATATTCTCAGTATTATACATATTCCCATATAGTTGTCTTATTATTCAAAGTTTGTTCAGAGGAAAAAGCCAGATTTTGATGGAGCTTCAAATTGTTATTATGAAGTGAAAGCTTAGCAAAGTTAGTTTAACGTTTATTATTTATTCCTTACGATAAGATGTAAAATGGTTTTAATCCACAGGAGTCCGGTGCAGGTAGCTGGCAGCAATGCTGTGGTGGTTGGCCGCAGCAAGATTGTTGGCACTCCAGTGTCAGAGCTACTCAAGTGGCACCACGCTACAGTCACTGTCTGTCACTCCAAAACAAAGGATATACAGGAACAAGTAGGTTGTCGCCAGTTATCAGTGCAAGGGCCGACAAATGTTAGGGTGTGACTTTTTATCAGTAATAAGCACAATAGTATTGCAAAAAAGACTTGCCCAAAAATACATATTTTATTGCATTTTATTAAAACACAACATATTTAACTAAATATTAAGATATCAAAATGACTTCTTTAGCATTTTATTACGGTTTAAAATACTCTTTTTGATAAATATGTTATTTGGCTAAAAATATATACATTTCTATATATACTTATTGACCTACATGTATACATACTTTTTCCACAATTGGTTTTTGTCACATTGTATCTGAAAAACGAACAAAAAAAAACAATTGCTTTGTAATTACAGTAAAGTCTGTTACAAAATTAAACAGAAATGACAAGAATTTAGTAAACTTTTACAAAATATACAGGAAAATGTACAATTGTTATGATCCACCTTATTGTTGTAATCTACAATGTGTTTCCTAATAAAACACTTACTACTTAGATTATGAACATTATAAAAAGTAACATAAGATTATAAAACAAGCCGTAAAGCAAAGTATGGCATGACAAGGATAACGATGTTTGTCAACTAAGAAACAAGGGCACAAGATTGTTTGTCAACTATTTTAACAATTAATTATGGAGGCAAGTGAATACAAACAACAGTAGGAAACACACAGTTATTCCAATATCTAGGCTTAGAGTCAACACAATATTGTATGAGGAATAAATTAAAGGAGTTAAATATGAAATTAACTTATAACATAATCTACAAATACTAACTACAAAATATATACCAGTCAAATTACAGAAAAATACAATGTACTTGAAAATCTAGGGATATATCACCCGCTGGTCCAGTAAGACATTTTGCTGTGAGAATTGGAATGTTTTTGCTAGTGTTCTCTCCTACCTGTTTCCAATTATATTTCACAACAATGCCCTTTGAGAGCAAGGCATCATTTTTGGAACCAGATAAAATTTGTTTAAAGCCTAGTTTGTTCAAAGGAGAGTAAATCTAGTTTTTGTAAAACATATACTATTTTTATTATGAGGGTTCAAAATTTTAGAATCAGATTTATACAATTCTGAATCGGATTCAAGATGGGGAAATCCAATTTTTGCATCTGATTCCATATCTTTAAAAAATCTATTCCAGATTCTGAAATTTCAAATCCTAATAGCTTTCATAGCCTTAGTATGATTTGACAAAATTATCACGAATCAAATTTATACCAGTCTTAAACCTTTGCAGACTGAAAAATAGTATAAGAAGTATTCTAAGAATACCATTCTATTTTAAAGAGATTTAGAGATATATTTTAAGAACTAATCACATCACCTATTTTTTACTTTAATTTGATAGATTCTAATATGGGCTTCCAAAATATGCATTTTTAAGCTGCAAAAATTAGGGACATATACAGTGGAGTCCCGTAATCCGAACACGTGTAATCCGAACGTCGGTTAATCCGAACAGGTCCAGCCCCCCCCCCCCCCCCCCCCCCCCCCCCCCCCCCCCCCCCCCCCCCCCCCCCCCCCCCCCCCCCCCCCCCCCCCCCCCCCCCCCCCCCCCCCCCCCCCCCCCCCCCCCCCCCCCCCCCCCCCCCCCCCCCCCCCCCCCCCCCCCCCCCCCCCCCCCCCCCCCCCCCCCCCCCCCCCCCCCCCCCCCCCCCCCCCCCCCCCCCCCCCCCCCCCCCCCCCCCCCCCCCCCCCCCCCCCCCCCCCCCCCCCCCCCCCCCCCCCCCCCCCCCCCCCCCCCCCACCCGGAGGAATTATTTATAACGATAATGAAACCCGTTATAGGAAACTAATTACTTAAAAAATGAAAATGGGTGGCATCATTTCGTACATAAACAAGAAAACTTTAATTAAATAGACATACCAGTTTGTATTAAGACAAATTGTGTACGGTACAGACATAAATATTGAAAGTTAAATACAGTCCAAATTGAAACTTATAGGTTAAGTATGTTAAGTATTACTGTATTAAGAAGTGAAATCAACAAAAAATTGGACGTATAGTACTGATATTATTATTGAAGTACAATATTAATTGTTAAAAGACATAAGTTCAGTTATGTCTTCTGTCGCACCCTTTGAAGAGAGTTTATTGGATGACTCACTTGCTTAACAATAGAACTCTCACACTAATTTCGGTAAATGTGCTTAGTATTCGCAAAACTAGTTTATTTGTCAAGAGAATACAATTGCACAGTCAGAAATCATGTTTTAATAAACTATGTTGATCAATTCTTATAACAAAATAGGCCTCCATTCTCAAGTTTAAACCGTATTTTTCTGTAATTCTGGCTAATCGAACAATCACATAATCGAATAGGGCTCGGTCACCAATTAGGTCGGATTAACGGGACTCTACTGTACTTGTATCACTTACTACAAAAAGAATTTTAAACTAGATATGTTTCCAAAACCTTAACCACACCAACTGTGATAAAAAAATAGTAAGATACAAGACGTAGCATAAACATAGCATTCCACAAACATAATCATAGAAAATACGAACTGAAAGCAGCATATTATTTACAAAAGAACAATAATTTGTTAATTTGGTTAAGTATCTGTACTATTTCATGCACAGAGTACAACAAAGTACTCTGTACAACAAAAGTACTTTTTTAACCAAAACTTTTATACATATACTAATATTTATTTTATGTTACTTTTAACCATATAAATTTTGTATATTAAGTTTTACTCAGCTGATATTTGTTTTAAATTATTGATTCACACCTGATGATGGCATCTTTGATGTCGAAAGGCCTTGTGATAAATATAGAAATTATTGGAGAATTGTGAGTTTTCTTTAATAAACTAATAGAAAATTGATATTTCCAATAAGAAGAGCTCCTCCTCCTTCATTGAAACAAAGTACTGTTTTAGCCATCAGTAATTTTCCTACAGCTACCTGCCATAATATACAGGGTGTATATTATGTCTGGAAACAACCCAAATATATCCTTTAATAATTTAATATAAATTTGAAACCTCTTACAATCGTGATAGAGATTGGGCATCTACTTTTTGGAACAATGTTTTGTTATGTCACACCAACGGGTGATCGTCCTGCCCGAGGGTATCGTGAATATTATCTTAATGGAAGCCTTATACCTTGTGATACATAATTTTTAAAGGTAATAGCTTACTGATTTGAATGCCACAAACCGCATCTCAAGGGAATTATTCTATCAGAAAATAGAGCATTTTTAGTATTGAAAATTTACTGATGTTCAACAATGTAATTTTAACATGGTTCTTGCCACAAAATGTGTTACACTAATTTTTTAGCATTTTTTTAAATGTTCAATTAAATAAAACAAAAAATTTCATTTTTTTTAAGAAGCTGGTTCTATTAGCACAAATTTGCCAGTTTTTATTACAGTACAATTATGGAAATACTTATGTTATTGATTTCTTATTACAAAATAAAAAAATAATGTATGCTGTTAGAAAAGTCTTACAACAAACGTTTTACCTGCATTTGGTGTCAAAGCAATTGTTCGAACTGTGTTCCTTCTACGGTTTGACAATGAGCCAATCTTGTGTAAAATGATTCGACAGAGTTGCCTAACATTTCTTCAGTTATCAAAGCAATCTCCTCTATAATCCTGTTTCTTAGAGTCTTCCAAATTATGAGGCTTTCTTCTATAAACATTGGATTTTAAATGACCCCATAGGAAATAATCGATTGGTGACAAATCCGGAGATCTTGGAGGCCATTCGATTTCTCCTCTTCGGCCAATCCATTTATGAGGAAACCTTAAATCCAAATACTCTCTTACCTGTCTCCCCATAATGGGGTGGAGCACCATCAAGAATCAAGAATCAATCATCCTGCTGAAACCATACATTATCAAAGTATTCTCCTGATGCAATTTGAATAGCTGGGATTATTTCATTTTGGAGCATATTGTAGTAAAGTTCGGCATTTAAATTTCCATTGATGAAAAAGGGTCCAACAATTTTGTTACCTAAAATTCCACACCATACGTTTCAGTTTTTGTGGTTGCTGTGAATGGGACTCAGTAATCCAATGTGGGTTTTCAACTAGCCCAGTAGTAACGGCAATTGTGCCTGTTAACATTGCCATTTAGGAAAAAAAGTTGCCTCATCAGAAAATAGTATGTTGGTCAGAAAAAATCTCTATTGTCATCACATTTGCGCATCACAAGTTCACAAAACTCAACTCTTCTGTCGTAATCATCCTCACTTAACTGTTGGACTAAATGAACTTTAAATGGTTTGTATTTATTAATTTTCAAAATCTTACTCACAGACATAGGGTGCATATCATGTTGCTGTGCAGCTTTTCTGAGCGATGTATGTGGGTCTTCAATAATTGTTTGCAAAACATCATTGTGCATGTTCTTCATCTGTTGCAGATTGTATCCTACCCGACTTTGGCCGATTACGTACACTCCCTGTCATTTCAAAACGTTCAATAGTTTTTGATATTGTTGAAACACTTTATGGGATTCCTTTCTGGGAAAGTGTCATTAAACAAATTACAAAACTTCCCGATAAGATCTTTGACGATCGCCATATCCTCGCATCATCAACAGAGTAATTCGTTCTCTTTCAGACAATTCCATTAAAATACCAAATAAAACTGAACTACTGTAATTAGATAACTTGTTTGACAGCAATGCTTCAGAGACACTGATTAACTCGACAGGAATGATATGACCTTTGTCCATTTGTAATTCCCAAGCTTAGACCTGTCTAGTGAAAGCTCCATGCTCAACAAACTGAAACCTGTAGACCAGATGATTAATAACACAATAATGTTTCTCATAGGCTAGTGACCTTTGTCTCTTTAAACCTTCCTGCTGACTGGAAAACACCAAGTACAGATTCATAAGTAATCAGAGAAAGTGACTCATAAGTTTTATTCATTGTAATAAAAACTGGTAAATTTGTACTAATGAAACCAGCTTAAAAATAAATTGGTTTATTTTTATTTTAATTGAACATTTAAAAAATGCTAAAAAATTAGTGTAACACATTTTGTGGCAAGAACCATGTTAAAATTACATTGTTGAACATCAGTAAATTTTCAATACTAAAAATGCTCTATTTTCTGATAGAATAATTCCTTTGAGATGCGGTTTGTGGGCATTCAATTCAGTAAGCTATTACCTTTAAAATTATGTATCACAAGGTATAGGCTTCCATTAAGAATATTCACGATACCCTCGGCAGGACGTCCCCCGTTGGTGTGACATAACAAAACATTGTTCCAAAAAAGTAGATGCCCAATCTCTATCACGATTGTAAGAGGTTTCAAATTTATATTTAAATTATTAAAGGATATATTTGGGTGTTTCCAGACATAATATACACCCTGTATATGCATCAGGTTTGGGCGATGTATGTCATACGTAGATATTGAACTGCAAACAAAATATTAGTTACAAAATTATGTGAATAATTCTATAATATACAAACGTACATTGTTAAGTAAATTAAGTACATTCCAAGTCAAGGATGTATGAACAAATTTTTATATAGACGAAGTCTTAAATTTAAAGAAATTTAAGAGACAATTCTCATTAAATTAAAATATTTCATCAATCCAAAAATGAAATTTCTTATGTATAAAATTTTTTAAGAAATATTTGAGTCACATTTTTAGTTATCACGGGTAAAAGACAAACACATTACTGAGGGACTATCATTGATCTACTTTATCTAGTATAACCGTCAATGTAAGTGCTACCGCTTAACTGGATTGAACCAGAGAGTACTCAGCACTCTCCCCCACTCCAAATATCTTCATTAACAGATTTTATATTGTCTTCAGTGTTATATTGTGCTCAGAATCAAAATTTAGTATATACTTGTTTCACTCCTTACTATAATATTACTTGCTATACAATACTTATTTTAAAATTCAATAGAAAGTTGTTTTATTAATACAGTTTGTGAATTAGAAAGCTTGCCTACAAAAGTGTGTATCACCTGGTACTTAAAAATATATCAAAAGTGGATTAATATGACACCAACCGTCTGTTACAGATCAGGCGGGCAGACATTGTGGTGGTTGCGATCGGGTCCCCACAGTTTGTCAAGGGAGAGTGGCTCAAACCCGGGGCCACTGTCATAGACTGTGGCATCAATTCTATCCCTGACCCGACGAAGAAATCGGGCTCGAGGCTAGTCGGTGATGTGGAGTTTGACTCGGCACAGAAGGTGGCCGGTTACATCACGCCGGTGCCAGGTGGTGTGGGGCCTATGACTGTGGCAATGTTGATGAAGAATACAGTGATATCAGCTCAACGAACAGCAAAGGCTCTGTTGGAAGCCAGATGGAATATTAATCATTTGCCTCTCTCACTGCACAGTCCTGTACCTAGGTTAGTTACTGGTGTGGACATTATGTTATAATTCAATAAGTAGTAAAACACTATTGATTATTCCCAGAAACACAATTAGTATCAAAACAGAATGGTAATGTTCATCTTGTTATTTCAGTGACATAGAGATTGCCAAGGCTCAGGAGCCCAAGGATATTCAACAGCTGGGGCGAGAACTGGGTCTGGCTCCTGGAGAAATCCTCCCATACGGCAGTAAGAAAGCCAAGGTCACACTGTCTGTGTTGGATAGACTCAAAAACAGAACTAATGGCAAATATATTGTTGTGGCTGGGTAAGCTACTACTTTAGTACTCTTACAGTTTAGAGAAGTTGCTAGAAAAACTTTCATTGTACAAGTTTGAACATATAAAGGGTGTTTTTATGAAGAATCTTTATCTTTGATGTCGATAAAGGTATAGATTTAAAACTGTACACACCTGTTAATGTAACAAAGACCAATATTAAAAAAAAATTGAAATAATTATCACTTTTGGTTTCAAAATGGCCGGCAAATTAAGTTTTCTAAGCTTAATAACTAAAAACAGACGAACATACAAACAGACGAAAAACTAAGCGAGATAGGACTTGCATTAGAAATTCGTTGTATATTATGACTTGAAAAATTGTTTGGTGAATTTTATCCCGTAACTACTGGACACCCCCTCATTTCATTTGTTTTTCATACATACACACAATTCAAATAGCCGAGAGTGTATATGTATAAATATAAAATTTCATTTAGTGAAACAGAGAAGGAAATCGCACTTCATTATTTATAAAAGAAACATTATAAGTAAACCTGGTTGTAAAATGGGTGTTAAATATAGATAGCGTAAAATATATATTTGTTAATATAAATATATTTACAGTTATGAAAAAGCTACTTATGGGTACTAGAAGAGGACTTCCTTTGGTTTTCCAAGCTGCTTTGTTGGTTACAAAAGTCAACTTGATTTGCTTAGCATTAAAGTATTTCTCAGACACATTAATCTTATATCCTATATCTTATATCTAATAAATTGTATAGCGATAAACTCACTGAAGTCTAACACAACGGAACAAATTTTACATCTATAACATGTCAAGCATCCAACTGATGTATCATTGTATCCAGAGTGATCAGCATAATCACATAATGTCACTACTGTAAATAGGCGCACTGTACACATACATACTTACTTGCTGCACACACAGAGAAGAAGGTAAACTGGGGGGAAAATTGTTAACAGTATTTTCTCTGATATATCAATTAAAAAAAAAAAAAAACAGAATAGTGATTGTTGTGAGGGAGCTAGAGGACAGGTGGCTCAGCCTTATGTTTTGTAGTGTTTTGTAACGGTTGGTATTTGTTGCAATGGTCGTGACGTAACAACCCGACTCTATTAGACATTTTCCACGTTCACTGTGCAGTACAGGTCTAATGGGACATACTCATGTTACTACCTGTACTGGGAACATCATGCCTAGTGTCGTGTGAATTGCGTCAACTGTCCTTGTGACCCGCGTGAAGGCCCAATAGATTTGTACCCTACCTTATGAACCTTAGCTCATGTTCACATGTGATTTATTTATAGGTGTGGAAGGAACTTATAATGAAACAATATGTAAATTAATTCACACCGAATTGATGTTTAACCCTGGAACTGGCAAACGCCCGATATCGGGCGTTTTAGTCGCATCCTAGATGGCAGCGCCCGATATCGGGCGTTTTAATATGTCTTTTATTTCTCAATATTATGTACTTAAAACACGATCAAAGAGTATCGGTATTAATACCAATTGAAAAAGAAGGTTCAATTTATGTGAATAATACACTAATAAATAATTTTATCGTTTCGTTTT
Organism: Homalodisca vitripennis; assembly: GCF_021130785.1. Lineage (NCBI taxonomy): Eukaryota > Metazoa > Arthropoda > Insecta > Hemiptera > Cicadellidae > Homalodisca > Homalodisca vitripennis. The sequence continues at coordinate 124,288,188 of NC_060207.1, read as the reverse complement.
ATCGTCCATACGTTTTATAATCTCTGAACTGTTTGTTTACATTCTCCCGCGTACCGCGCTAGTTGCGCGCGCAGCGATGAGTCAACTGGTTCATTCGGCTAGTGTTATTTTGTCAACTGCATGGTGTTCTGTCTGGTTTATTGTTTGTTTGAGTTCGTTGTAATGATGGTTATGTATATGACACAATAATAGTAAGTTTTTTGTGCGTGTTTACGTAATGGATCGTAATTTCCGTGATCGTTCAAGTGACATTCGAGAACTAGTTGTACATGAAATAAGTAACGATGAGGATTCCGATTTATACATTCAATCAGAACATAATTAAAAAAATATATAATAAAAAATTAAAAAATAGAAAATTAATATGAACTAATAGTTACAAGGTTGTACAAATCTAAGTGAGCTTTGAAGTTTTTACTTTTGTTGGTAAGTAGCACTTTTGAATGTCAGTGTATGATTTTTTTATCGTTTACCACATGTAAAAATAAATGCCTTATAAACAACGTGTTGTTTTATTTTTACTCAGAATTAAATGCTCTTTCTTTTTTTATATTTTGGATTTTGCATATCACTAACAACAACAATTTTACAAATCAAAAACTTTGAAATAACTTTTCTTTTTTCTAAAAAAACATTTTTTCATGAAGAGGTAGAGTAAGGATTTTTTTTGTTTTAATTATATTATGTGAAAAATGTTCCTTGAACAATGTGAATAAAAAAATATATAATATTACATAGGTACTTTAAAATAAACATGTAATAATAAAACAAATATAAGGCAATGTATGAAGTACTAAAAACACTCCGCCACTGAGAGAAATATGACCGCCAGTTCCAGGGTTAAATACTGTAAAATTAAAATAGTATGATTTTGTTATGATAGTGTTACAGACAATTTTTTAATGCAGTGAGAGTAAATAGATCCTACCTTTTGCACGTTAAAATATATGGACAAATACGAGGCATGTTTTAAAAGTAAGTACCGTTTTTAAATTACGCTGCCGCAGCGCTGCAGTTGCCGTTTAGCACATGCACGTAGTGTAGTTACATCAGTTGGGAAGCCACAGATGCCATTACGACGCCATGTGATCGAGTCTTCATTTGTTTACGTGATTTTAAAATGCCACCGACTATCGAGAATCCCGCCAACTGTGAAGTGCTTGCTGTGATTCGTTTTCTCTGAGCTAAAGACTTAAAAGCAATTGACATTCATCGTTAAATCAGTGAAGTTTATGGTGAAAACATTATGAGTGAAGGAATGGTGCGGAATGGGTTAGGGCCTTCAAAGATGGCCTCACAAACGTTCATGATGAAGAACGAAGTGGGCGACCTTCAGTCATAACCGATGATCTCATTCAAAAAGTGGACTGTAAAGTGAAAGAGAACAGACGGTTCACATTTTCGTCCTTAGCTGAAAAATTTCCTGCTGTATCAAGAAGTGTTCTCTACGAAATTGTGTCCGAACATTTAAATTATCGGAAATTGTGTTCACGGTGGGTACCGAAAATGTTGAATGATGAGCACAAAACCAAACAATTGGTCAGTGCATTGAGCTTTCTCGAGCGTTGCAGTAACGAGGGCGATGATTTTTTTTAAGCCATATCGTTACAGGCGATGAAATGTGGGTAGCCTACGTTACACCAGAATCAAAACAACAGTCAATGGAACGGCGGTATTCAACATCCCGTAGGAAAGTCAAATTCAAGCAAACAATTTCTGCCCAGAAAATCATGTGCACTGTCTTTTGGGACAGACAGGGTGTGTTATTGGTCAATTTTCTGCCTCGAGGTGAAACGATTAATGCAGCCGGGTACTGTGAAACTTAAAAAAAACTGCGCTGCGCTATTCAAAACAATAGGCGTGGCATGCTGAGTGCAGGCGTCGTTTTGCTCCACGATAATGCTCGTCCACATTCAGCAAATCGAACGCAAGAGCTCCACTTCATTTGGCTGGGAACAATTGGACCATCCTCCATACAGTCCCGATCTAGCGCCTAGCGACTACCATTTGTTTCTGCACTTGAAGACGCATTTGGCGGGGAAGCTTCATTCCAATGATGTAGAAGTAAAAACGTCTGTGCAACAGTGGTTGTCCAGTCTGGCGGCAAGCTTCTTTGACGACGGCATACAAAAGCTGGTCCCAAGATACGACAAGTGCCTTAATAATAATGGAAATTATGTAGAGAAGTAGAGGAAAGAATGCTCTTTCAGGTAAATAAAGTTTTGTTTGAAAAATTTACTTGTTGATTTTTTTATATCAAAACAGTACTTACTTTAAAAGCATGCCTCATATGATGAATTCTTAAATAAATTTTTTGTGACAGTCTTAAAAGCGTTTTCAGTTAATAGCTCTATTTGCTTGACGTTATATGTTTTGTTATTTACGGCAACATGTCTTTTTAATCAGCTCCAGACTTAGGCTTGTAATGTAAGCTTAAATATACTCAGAGTGAATCGATGGATGGTAACTGTTCCAGATTACTTAGTGGAATTTCCTGTTCTTTTTTCAACAGGTAATGTTAGTTATAGTGTAGAGTAATAAATATGAGAAAACATTCTTTTAGAGAACAACAGTTCAATAGTTTCTGGGTATTAAAAATCTGATTAGAATAATTATTACACAAGATTTTGTAATGGTTTTTCGATATGAGTTCATATCTTTATTTTATGTTATACATTAATTTTAAGCTATAAATCAAATAAAAATCAAGTCTTTGTTTGACAGAATCACCCCTACACCTTTGGGAGAAGGCAAGAGCACTACAACAGTAGGGCTGGCACAGGCGCTATACGCTCATAAGCACAAGAACACATTTGCATGTGTACGACAACCCTCCATGGGACCTACTTTTGGTATTAAAGGTGTGTACAGCAATTACTCTTACTCAGAGACATACTGTGACATACTTTAGCTTATGATTAATTAATTAGAAACAGTTGATTACAATTCCCCATGTAACACAACAGAGAGGGTTAGGCAATTGAAGCAGACTCAGTTATAGCTACTTCTACATAAGACCAATAGATAGACTATACCTATATAACTGGCATTACAGCAGCTGAAGCCTTGTTCGTCCTCTTGTTCCAGGCAAATAATGCAAATCTACGCTCAGAATTATACAAAATGTTAATGCTTCTGTTTCAAATAACTCATGATTTAGGCTACTTAGAATAAATCAAATGTTTTGAAACTTTGTTGAATAAAGCTGGTAAATTAACGACACTAATTGGTACTATTCAGAAGCTAAATAACAGTAATTTGGTTTTTAAATAGTTAAATAATGTCAAAACTGTTAACGTGACATGAACAAATTAGCCAGCTGCTACGTTTTTGTTTTTATGACAGGTGACTTTAAAAATAATGGAATTTATAATTGGAGAGTTCAGTTGTCAGAATTGTATATTTTTTTAAATCTAGGTGCTGTAGTTTGGTTAATAATTTAGGTTGTATGAGAAAGTTTTTAACTCGCGAGTTGGACGCTTCTTAATATACCAGCATGCTACAGTTCTCCTGGCTTCACAGCATGGGTTTTGAAGATACATTTATAATTATTTGCAATCAAAGCAATATATTAGTTCATATTTATACTGTGAGTAGCTAAATTTAATGATAAAAAGATCAACAATTTCTAGGGTTTATGGAAAATAACTAAGCTGTTATCTAAACAGGAAAATTTGTTCTATAAAAACTCATTTAACTTCAATTTCACAAAACTTTTGTGTAAAATAAAATTGTTGTGTTTATTAAACATGTGTAAACACTTAATCAACTGTTTCCTCTTAACTAATAATGTCACAGTCAGTCTAGGCTTTTTTATACATTTCATAATTTTTTTTAACTCAATTTAAGTGGCATTCTGGATGAATACTTTAAGTTTTATTTCTTCAATATGTCCAAATAACATTTTTAGACTTTAAATAAGGGTTTTCAAACAAAAATATTTCAAATATCATCCTAAAATGTTTTAATTAGATGTGTTTTTGAACATTAATTATATACATCTTTAATTAATACATCTAAATTTTTAAGGGCCAAAATGTACTATTTCAGTTCAAATAATTATTAATCTCAATTTGTTTGATTGCTATACATACTGTACAGGTGGTCAAAAAAATACCCGGTTACTCTATCAAGTAACTTATTTAGTTTGTTTTATACATTTGGTCTGACGTTCACTAGGATGACTCATCTCCGGCCACTACCATCTGGTTGTAGGTACGCAATTTTCTTGGCTTCACATCGCTTTTACCTATGCTACATTTGTTGGTTTTATGTAGTCTATGATTTGTATTCATTTAATTGTTTTTCCACTTCATTTATGTAGTCTACATTACCCTCCTAAGTATAATAGGACATACAAGGTTTCCTGATCTGACAAACAAGTTATTGACAAAATCTAAATTTATAAAATCTCTAATATCTACCAGATAATTGGGAAATAAAACATGATTTCATCCTTGGATATGGTTGACTTTTTATTAATGTATGCCATTTTAATGTTGGATGTCATTAGTAAGTGACCTTTATACATTGTCTCCACAATTTTGCTACCCTTAGCAAGTTGTTTACTCTTCTGTGGTCAGTCGTGTTTCCTTTTTTCCTATTCAACCATTTAGTTTGTTAAAAATGTTTATCCAGGGGGTGCCGCGGGTGGAGGCTACTCCCAGGTAATTCCGATGGAAGAGTTCAATCTGCACTTGACAGGTGACATCCACGCTATTACTGCTGCTAACAACTTGCTAGCAGCACAGCTAGACACTAGAATCTTCCACGAGGCCACGCAGACTGACTCTGCTCTCTACGATAGACTGGTGCCCAAGGTATAAAATAAGTGACTGGTCAAACTAAATCTCGAATCCCACCAAATCTTCAACTCCAATCTTGTATTGGAACTCCAAAATTTGAAACCACAAAAAATTGTCCTCGTTCTTCTATCTATAGTAAATTATTTTTTCAATAGTAAGCCTTTTAAACTCAACAGAATCTAATTTTGTTTACTTTTCAACACATTAAGTAGGATGCAAATTATTTCCTACAATCTTTGTCAATGCTAAGATATTAGACCAAGTAGAGGAAACAAAGTTCCTTGACTTGGTCATAGAAGAGAACTTAGCATGACACGGACATGTTAAGCAATGTAATACATATATGTTAAATATCAGGTGGTCTTTATGATCTAAGGAGAATGGCAGGTTCATGTAACTTTAATACCAAAATATCAATTTGCCATACCTTGATCCACTCTTATATTGCGTACAGAGTTTGTATATAAGGGTCAACAACAAAAACAAATATGGATCAAATTTTGGAGCAGCAAAACTGGGAACTAAGAATTATATTTAATTTGAGAGAAGATGATTCCGTTAAACAGATATTTTCTGAATTTAAGATATTTACAGTGTATGGTTTGTATAGTTATGAGACAGTAAATTTTGCTTTTCTCAATGATAAAATTGTAGGATGTAATTCCTTTCACGCATATGGTACAAGTAGAACCTCACAAATTAGCATTTTTTTAAAAGAAAACTACCTTTAAAAGGAACAAATTATTTGCCACAAGACATAAGAAAAAATTTTAATAGATTTTTTAACTGATTAAAAAGGATTTTTTTGCAGTCTGCTCTGTACTCCATTGACTTCTGTAATGGGCTATGTTTTTAAACTCATAGTAAAAAGATATAATACTTTGGATAATCAGATATTTTTTTTTATAATAGTGTTAGCATTCCTCATGAACTACAGTAAAGTAAAAATATATAATACTTTGGATAATCAGATATTTTCTTAATAATAGTGTTAGCATTCCTCATAAACTACAGTAAAGTCAAAATATATAATACCATGTATAATCAGATATTTTCTTAATAATAGTGATAGCATTCCTCATAAACTATAATGAAGCAAATAACAATGTGAAATGAAATTTTTTGTAATTTATAAATCTAAATTTTGTATTTACTTGTAAGGATAATGATCATTTTAAGTTATTTTGAGATATAAAAGACATTATTTCATGTAACGGAGACTTTGAATTGAATTAAATTCAACAAAGATTCGGATTCAAGAATTGATCGACCCAAATGTTGTAGCCATATAAATATTTCCTCTCTAGAATATATTATACATATATATATTTTTAATATATTTATCGTGACTAGGGATGGTTTACACATTTTCAAATCATTTTAAGTTTAAAATAAAAGCATATATTCTCAAAGCCCATATTATAATCTATCAAATTAAACTAAAAGCTAAAGAAAATTACTTAACCCTTTGCGTGCCACGGCGACGATACATCGTCTCCAAAAACCCTTGCGAAAAGTGCCACGGCGACGATCTATCGTCGCCGACTTACTGTGCGAAAAGTGCCAGGCGACGATCCGTCGTCGCCGTCTGTTATCGTAATTTTTAACGCTTTATTTTTCATGAATTCTTTTCACGACCAATATTGTTTTATTTGTTAACTATCCTGCAATAGATAAATAATAGTTCACATAATACTTTATATTAGTGAAGATAAAAAAAACACAGAATAATAGAAGCAACAACAGCTGGCGGTGATCAACCGGGCGCGTAACATCGTTGGCGCGCGTAAACAACTCGCTACGTATAGTATGCGTAATATCTAAAATAATACGTTCGGTCACATGGTTGTGTTTACATCGTTTTGAGGTTAGGATCTCTAAAATGATTTTGTTAAATTGATATCTCCCGTGCGTGCGTGCGTGCGTGCGCGCGCGAGCGTGTGTGTGTGTGTACATATTTTTTGGGAAAATATGAAGACCATTATATTAGATATACTTTAGAACCAAAGGATAATTAATGTAAGTAATGCATTAATTATTTTTGTTCTAGTGTTGTGTTACCGGTACTGAAAAATGATTTTTTCATTATGTACATAATTTCAAGCATTGTTATGTAACTATAGTAATTATATAAAAAAGTTAACCATTATTTTGTTTCACATTAACAATGTTATAAAGAATATTAAAAAAATTCTTCCCATAGTAAAATTGTTTCTTATTAATTTTTCAAAAAAAATAAAAACTAAAAAATAAAAATTGCTTTATACATTTTTTGGTTTTGACATGCCAAAACTAATATTATTTTATGTTGTTTCATTTGTTTTGTAACATTTTATTGTAATACAATTTTTTACAAACATTTTGATACCTGTTTCATAAAAATAGTATGAAAAATAAAAAAAATATATTCTTTTTCCGGAAGCCCGGTAATACTTCTTATTATTCCCTGGCATTTTTCGCATATGACTTGCAATATAGTTGCTAGTGCATTTCTTTTGTACTAAATTTTTTGCCTTGTGGCATTCAAAGGGTTAAATATAGCTTATAAAATATAGCTATTTTTCTTAACCTATGCAAATTCCTTTACAGTAGAATGGTATTCTTGAATTAATTTAATATTATCAATCAGACAGTCTCCAAAGATATAAGAATGACAGAAATTGGACTGATGATGATTTTAGTTAAATTGTACATAAGTTAAAGCTATTAAGATTAGAAATTCGAGAATCAGTAACAATTTTTTTAAGATTTGGAAGATATTTCAAAATTCTGGATTCACCCATCACTAGTACAAACCTCAATCTTGTAAGTTGTAACTTAAATCATTAGACTAATTGAAGAATAACAATAGCAAGTATCATTATAGTGGATGACTCCCAAACAGCCACCAGATATTGTGAATCCATCTTTCTGTTTGGTTTATTTTACTTTCATTGTATTAAAAATTTCCCTTACACAATTAATCTCAAAGTCGGCAGGTTCACCATTTGTTTCAAACATTCTAAACCATCAATTGTAATGGAAATCACAAAATGAATTCTCAAAAAGCTCAACAATGTTTTATTCACAAAAACATATTATTTATTCATTAACATGAGATATTACCTATGTGAATGTACTCCCCGCATAGATTATTAAAGTCTGTGCATGAGGAGGAGTCATAAATATAAATTATAATAACCTTTTGGGTTTAAAGAGTAATTTAACAGTAATTATGTTGGAAAAAAGTTATCTCTGTATTTAATTTGTTATTAAACAAAGACTGGCCTTAATATATTTTAATCAAATAATTAATTTTATTGCTTATGAGAGAACTAGACAAAATTAAATTAAGTTGTAAATGTGTAAATGGGAGTCAAAAGTTCTAACCATGATTTTTCCATGTTTTGTAATTAGGTTCAACGAGTGATAGATTTAATTTAAGTGTACAGAGATTGTAACACCGCTTCCGCAGCCGCCCAGTCTATGCGAAGGAACCAGCCATTTACCCTCTTGTAAATTAATTGTTATAATATCATCGAATAGACTATGACTAGTGACACTGATGCTAAAGCATGGACTGATGACAGTAGCTTCTCTGTGGTCAAAATAATACTACATTTTTAACAAGCCTTATTGTTTTGAGGAGACCTGTTCTGTAAGTCAAGTGAACATGGTATTTTTATGTTTAGTTGAAGGGTCAGCGTACATTCTCTGCCATACAGCTGAGGAGGCTACAGCGTCTCGGCATCACCAAGACAGATCCTGAGTCTCTAACAGATGAGGAGAAGAAGATGTTCGCACGGCTAGATATTGACCCTGCCACTATCACCTGGACTAGGGGTATATATACAACAGTATTAACTCATTTTTATGTTAAAAAATTCTAATGCAAAATAAAATTTAATTGTTAAAATCTAAAATTAGAGCATAGTATTTAAATTTTTTTATTTTCAAATAAATTTTAATTATTAGGTAAGTGTCTGTAAGCACTGAAAGATATTAGTATTTGCCCTGGAGAAATAATGTACTCAAGTTCACTATTGGCGATTGCTATCCTAGAAAAGGGACTTACTTACTCTTACTCCCATGGCCATGGATACCCTAGGTGGTATTTGGCCTCGCCAACCAGCTGCCTCCATCTCTCCCTGTCTTCACAATCCCCCTGACCCGCTCTCAATTTCCGCAAGTCCTCCACCTGGTCCTTCTAGCGATTTTTGGGTCTACCTCGAGGTCTTCTTCCAACTGGATTGTGTTTCCAAACCTCTTTAATCAATTTATCATCCTCCCTCCTCATCACATGGCCTGCCCACCGAAGTCTCCTGCTCTTTGCTTCTCCTACAACGTCTGGAGATTGAAACATCTCTCTGATTTCTTGGTTGTGCCTGATTCTCCATCCATCTCCATCTCTAATAGGTCCGAAAATTTTCCTCAAAATTTTATTCTCGAATGTAACCAATTTCTTTTCTGCCTGTTTATCTATAATCCATGTCTCTAATAAGGGACTAATAATTAAAATTGGTTATTGTTGTCGGTCATAGTATAAATATTATAAATATGAAAACAAAGATTTTATTAAAGTGATGGCACAATATGATGTGAATTAAAATGCCAAATCAATGTAATACTAACAAAATGATTAAGCATTAGAGATGGAGGTTCCATAGTCATGCATTGTTGTTAACAACTTGGTAGAATTACTTTTTACATATTTAATTTAAATAGAGGTCTAACAGTAGCATTTGTAGCAACATTATATAACCTTAGTGATTGAGACAGTTTTTTTAGATTATTTTTTTAAGCAGGCTGCATTTAAACTAGTCAGAACAAGGCATTAACAATTGTAAAAAGTAAAAAATTTATGTTTTCATACGGTATTTATGAATGAGATGCTCCAATTTATTGTAAATCTTACGTGAAAGGACTGAGTGACTATTGATTGACTTACCCAATCTGGCAAAGTTAATTATTGTTTTATTTTTATTACCGGTGTTGTAGCTATATATATCACTGCCACAGCAACTTAAGTTACTCATGGCTCCCTTGACCTCATCCAGACATTTGCTGATACCCAGATCATTTGTTCCAGCATGTACCAGTTTTTGGGCCTGCAGTCATATTCTTAATTGTATCACAGAGCTCATTGGCATTTGCTCCTCGATAACACAGTACATTTTCAATTGATACTTTGATGCTTTTGTCATGGATTATGAGAATAGGTTTATTTTGCTGTATATGCCTTTCCTGTGCATTCATATTAATTTATATTTCTTTTGTCTAATACTTATAGTTAGAGCAAGGTGTTAACATCTCTGTTTTGATGGCGTCGCATTAGTACCTCACTGTTTCCAGTTGTGTCTGTTTAGTTAATTTCTAGTCCCTTGCCAGTTCCCCTCAGAGATGTTGAGCCTTTGCAATATTGAGTAAGAACTTCAAACTGGTTTTTGCATTCAAAGTAACTTTCAATGTCTTATAATTTTTTTAGTACTGTCTTTTTATCTTGTTTTTAATTTATCTCTCGTTTAAAATCTTGATTCTCAGTTTTCAGTGTTATTTTCAGATATTAGGCTACTGTCCAAATCAATATTTAGAATGTTTACTATTGTTTCAATTCCATCACATGTGTAGTAATTTTTTTCAAGATTGTTAAATTTTTCTTTCACAACTTATATTTCATTCACAATTTTCCCTCTGGGAGAGATAGTGTTGTATTGTTCCATATGATAGAGATTTTCTTTAATCTGAGTATTTATATCATGCTCTAGTTTTGCAATATGCTTATGCGTTCCCACTTTGTTGCTTTTCTTACAAATCACAAGCAACTCAACATTTTTCAACAATAATTGTTTTAAATTGAAAACTGTGTCTTAAATTACAGACTTCTTAATTATTCTTCATTATTTCCCTGTTTAAATCTGGATTCTCTGCTTTCAGTAGTTCTATTTTATTCTCATTGACTGATTCATGCACTTCCTTTTTGAGATTTGAAGGAGAAGTTTTGGCCCTTTCCATATCATATTTAATCTGATAAAAAGATTCCTAAAGTTCTTGCAGATTTTGGCTTCCTCCAAAGTCAGAGCTGGTTTCAATAGATTCTGAGATAAACACTTCTCCATCAGAAATCACATTGTATTTTTTATCGACATCACTTAAATTTGGCGGCACTACCCCCACTACTTCCTGTGCCATGCATAATTGGCTGTTACTTTCTGGATAACCCTCGTACCTTTCTCAACAAAAATCAATAATTAACCATCTTAATTATTTACACTATTTTTCTGTATTGCAGTGGTGGATGTAAATGACAGATTCTTGAGGAAAATTATCATCGGAGCATCTGACACAGAGAAGAACATGACAAGGGAAACTAGTTTCAGCATCACAGTGGCCAGTGAGATAATGGCAGTGTTGGCATTGGCAAAGAACTTGGAGGATATGAAGACTCGACTGGCCAACATGGTAGTGGCCATGGACAGAAGCGGGAAACCTGTCACTGCTGATGACTTGGTAACAATTTACTCGTAGTATTTTAAGAAGTATGAATATATCCAATATTGACTTAGAATTACAGTGCTAATTAGATATGCTTGATTCAACATAATTATGGCCATGGACATTAGAAGGAAGCCTTTCACTGCTGATGACATGATTACATTCTGTTGTGAGTGTTCAGTTCAGTAAGAATATGTCCATTATTGACTATGAGTTACAGTACTACTTACCTATATATCTTACAACATGGTTGTAGCCATGCAGTAAGTCTGTCACTGCGGATGACTTGATAACAATGTGTCTCTGTAAATGCCTCAGTTTTTGAGGGTATAAAAAATTAAGTATGGGAGGCGTAAAGGTCTTTTCAGGACTAAGTACAGAGACTGGGCTCTTTCCCTTGTAATAAAAAAAGGAACAATGTGTTTCTGTTTATTCTCAAAAGTAGTAGAGAGAACTTTATTGCCCTAACTTCACCTCTAATAAAGAAATTTTTATTTAATTTTATTCTGATAAAAGTGGGAATATATCTACTATTAACAATGAAGTACAGTATAACTTATAGGTATTACAACTTAAGTATTTGGTGCAGCGTAACTTGTAAATCAGCCCTCTATATACCTGGTATCTTGTTTTAGGAGTGCGTTCATTATCATCTGTCTATTGATCTTTAGTTGTGATTTATGTTTGAGCAGGAACTGGTGTTTTTTTGTTGGAATTTCATCAGATCCCTTGATTGCAGGGCATGACTGGGGCTCTAGCTGTACTGCTAAGAGACTCAATACAGCCCACACTCATGCAGACACTGGAAGGTTCTCCCGTGTTCGTGCATACAGGACCCTTCGCCAACATTGCCCATGGCTGTTCTTCTGTCATCGCAGATGCCATCGCACTCAAGGTTGCCGGCAGGGACGGATATGTCATCACGGAAGCCGGCTTCGGTTCTGATATTGGTGAGCTCCATCACCACTGTTATCTGTGGCCCTGCTGCTCCTCAGAGCCCACATTATAATCGCTTGTAACTGTTGTTGGATGCAGGTATGGAGAAATTCTTTGACATCAAGTGTAGATCATCAGGACTGGTCCCAGATGCCATCGTGTTGGTCAGCTCAGTGAGAGCGCTAAAGATGCACGGTGGAGGGCATCCTGTCACCCCCGGCCGCCCCCTCGATCAGACTTATCTACAGGTCAGTCCTCTACACCAGTTGAGTTTTTCTATTAGAAATGACTAGATGTTATGTTAAATTATTTAGAAATAGGAAATCAAATTTCTGACTATTAAACTGACTTTTTAACAGCATTGTCGCCATCTGAGGATGGTATGATTGGTATATCAAAAAACAATTATGCTAATAACCAGTTATGCATATGTGAAGAGTTCTCTGCTGGATTAACTTATCATTAACTTTGGATAGCTTCAAAACTGCCCAGCACGGTTTCCAGTTTTTTTTAATAGTTCTATCAACAATTACAGACTAACTTCTGGTAAGGTCAGAGAATACTAACAGGAATGTCACTCATCAAAAGAACCCTATAAATTTATATCAAGAGAGCTATTATTGGTCATGTTGGGATATTTAATACAAGTACAGGTATGCATGCCGACATGTAGGCGTATCAATACACCAAATTTTAATTGTAAGCAAGAAAGGTTTTGAAACCTAAATTAAATTATTCATGCTAAAAGCACCCATTTCGGAGCAATAGAAGAAGAAGAATTTCTTTTTAGTGTTGGTATTAGCAATTTGTTCTATTTCATAGCTCTGCAAACCAACCAATCAAGGATGTCTGTTATTAGACTGAACAAGGCATCTTTAGCAAAAATATTATTCTTAATTTTCTTTTATTTATTTTTTTCAACCTTTTTCCATTGATATAAAAACTGTCATTGGTTATATTTTATAAAAGTTGTTTTATTGTCAATTCAAAATTACCTACATATATGTTCAGGCACACCAGATCTAGTGTTAATAAGTATATTTGTTTCTTAATTTTAGGAAAATCTCGAGCTGCTGGAAAAAGGACTTCCGAATCTTGTAAAACACATAGAGAATGGAAAGAAGTTTGGTCTTCCTGTGGTTGTAGCCATCAATAGCTTTATGTAAGTAAATAATAGACAATTAGCTGAAGATGAATATGCTAAATGAATAACTAGTGTACGAGGTGTGTCCAAAAAGTATCCGACCTTGATGTCTGGCATGAACTGACGTTACTTGGCGGCAACAGCAATCTGGTCCCCTTCAAAGTACCCCCTCCACAAGCCACTACCTTATTCCAATGCTCCTCCCACTTACGGAAACACTCCTTAAAAATTATTTTGCGGAATTGCTAACAGGTCCTTTGTCGCATTTGGTTTTATTTGTTCAATATAATATAGGCTCCATGCCTCTTGGAGCATATTCGTGATAAACAAGGCCGTCCTGGTCAAAAAAAACTGTCAGCATTGTCTTGACATTGCTTCGACTTTGTCTTGCTTTTTTCGGCCGTTGCTCTTCGCGAGTTTTCTACTGTGAAGATTGAGCCTTTGTTTCAGGGTCGTAGCCATAAACCCATGACTCATCACCAGTAATAACGTTTTTAAATAGCCCTGGGTCACTTTTTATCAAATCCAGATTGTCCTGTGCGATTTCAAGTCGACAGTTCTTTTGGTCTTCTGTCAACAGCCGAGGAACAAATTTTGCCGAAACACGGTTCATTTTTAAATCTTTGTGTAAAATGTTACAAAGTGACGATTTTGGTATTCCTAAATCTTCCCCCAGCTCTCAGACAGTCAATCGACAGTTTTCATTAATTGCTGCACGAACATGTTCAACTTTTTCAGCGTTTCTGACCGTTGAAGGCCTGCCAGATCGGTCATCACTCTCCACTGATAGGCGGCCATTTTTAAACCGCCTAAACCACTCTTTTATTTGTGTATCGCCCATAGACATGTCACCATAAACTTTCCGTATCATAGTAATCGTCTCTGATGCTGAATGGCCAAGTTTTTGGCAAAATTTAATGCAAGTGTGCTGCTCAACACGTTCAGTCACACACAGCAGTACTGTATGGAACAGAGCGCTGTGATTCACTGATTGACTGGATCGTATTCAATGCCTAATAGGGGAAGGAGTAGGCTCGCTCCTCCCCTCCAATAACCGGTTTGAGCCGGTCGGTTACGCCACGGCCGCCTACTGGTCGGCGGTCGGATACTTTTTGGACAGACCTCGTATAGCTTAATGTGCTTCTTTAAGTTTCAATACCACTGTCTTGAGCAGAAGACTACACTCATATGTTTTAACTTACATATGACTGTCTACCAACTGATGGTAACACAAATACATTTAATGGATTCGTAAGGTGTACATTTTTATAAGAAAGGTTCCCTTTTTCCAGTTGTGTTTCACTCAATGTGTTGTTTTAGTCTCCAGCAATCATGTATTTATTTTCATTAACCTCAGGTGTTGGTGTTATAATGACCTGTACCAGATCTTCCAGTAGAACTACTAGATTTGAGCTTTTTGATACTACAATTATCAAACATTTTTTATTTTGTACACAGAGATTTTCCAGTCTCCTCTTTTGTTTTGTTTTATTTTTGAGTTCCAGATTTGTAATTGAGACATCTGGGCATATTGCAACCTAGGTAAAACATCGGTATTAAATCAATGTAAAGAATGCAAAAATAGTTGTGATTTCTAATATTACACGTGTGTGGTAAAAAATGAGTAGACAGACATGTGTTAATATAGTGGGAGAGGTAGGTAATTGACCGAATTGATGGGGATAAAGTGACTCATAATCTACTCTACCCTCAATGACATATATCTGGACGATTGGAATAAAAAAATCTGACCAAAGTGTCATGCTTTATCGTTCTTTTGTAATATAAAAACATGCTCAGGGTTACATGAAATTAATAAATGACCAAAGTAATAAAATGACCAAAACACTTTCAACAACTTGGAAATGTAGCAGTTGTGTGGATTTTCACTCCCTACATGAAAACCAAGAATCCACTCCTGTTTCTTCAAACAAGACTTCAAACATCAAAATGACTCCCCCATGTGACTCACTTAAAGAACTTGAACAAAGTCTTGTTGAAAATGAGGAGCAAAATAGTGAAGAAAGTTTAATAATGGCAGCTAAAATAGGATCTGCACTTTTACATGAAAACAATATTCTTAAAAAAGAAAATTGTACCCTGCTAGCCCAATTAAATAGCCTTGAAGCCAAAATAGAGGAGCTGGAATACAATGAATCAAAACATATCTCCAATATGGAGTCACTACAAGGAAAAATATCCGAACTTGAAGCACAGCTAATGAAAGAAAAACAATGCATGATTGAAGCACAGAATATTTTTGAAGAAAATGACAAAAAACTGTCTGAAGTGATATTTGAGTACGAAATAAAAATTAAAGACCAAAAGAAACAAATTGCAATGCTGAAAACACAAGTATCTTATGGAAATCACACTACAGCACAACATAGCAATGTAGAAACCCAAACTGAGCTCTCTACTGATCAGACCAACTCCTCCTTCCCCCCTTTCACCTCACCCTCCCTTCTCCTAGAAATTGGCAGTTTTAAAAAAAGTCACACTTCACTTGAAGAGAAATTCTCTAGCTTAGAAGCATCCATCAAGAATTTATTAAGAATTAGAAATGGCAAAGAAGAAACCTCTGAAAGGAAAATACCAAGGCACAAACACAAAACTAATCCCAAAGCCAAATATAGTGCCTCCCTTAAAGTGCAGAAGACGAAAGCATCCATCTCCCAGGCTGAGCACCCTACCAGTGAGCCCATCCCCGAAATAGCCCAACCAATTCATTCCAACAGCAACAAAGAACATCCTTCTTTCACCAGTACTGCAAAATTTACAAAGAAATTATCACCCCCTATAACAGCCATCATAAGGCCTTCAAGTCAGACTACAGAGGATTTCTTTAATGAACACATAGAATTCTTTAAAAGGAATATGCAAATTAGTTCTACAACTCATCAAATAACACTTAAGGCAAGTAACCAATGCTCAACAGCTTTTCTAGGTCAAGCTCCAAACCAACAACACACTTTTTTAGAAAAAACCAAGACAAAGATTGTGAAACCATAGTACAAATATTAAAACCAATAACAGGAAAAAGTAAACAACACAAATTTATCATTGCTCACCAAAACATTGATGGCCTTCAGAACAAAATCGAGAGACTGACACACTTCCTACATAGCTCTAATCCAGACTTAATAATTCTTTCAGAACACGGCTTAAGTAGTCAAAAGTTGGAAAACGCAAGAATCCCTGGCTACAGTCTACTAGGTGGTTTTACCAGACAGCAATACCGGAAAGGTGGAAGGTGGAAAGGTAGCTGTTTTTGCTAGCTTAAGATTAAAAAACAAGATTACAGTAGTATCAGTATCAAGCAATACATCGGAACTCATTTGTTAAACGATGCTCCTGAAAATTGAGCTGAGACAAGGACAAGCTTGACAACTGCTAAGCGTCTACAGACCACCCTGCAGCAACTTAGAAAATGCAATAGACATTTTATCAGCTGAGCTTGACAAAATTGTAGCCATTAATGACATGGTACTGGTGATGGGGGACGTGAATGTAGACAATCTTATTGAAAGCAATGACAGAAGAAACCTGGATGAAATGCTCCTTAGCCATGGCTTGAGCAGACTTCATCTACCCGCAACCAGAATAACAAATCATAGCCAGACCTCTATAGATTTTATATGCACGAACATAAAAGAAACGGATATAGCTACCAAAATAACACAGACAGGCCTCTCAGACCACACGGCCCAACTATGTACGATTCTCACAGATTCTACGAAACAGCCACTGACCCAAACAAAAAGAAGACAGTTTAACGCAAGAACAGTGCAAGAATTGAAGCACAATCTGGAATCCCAAGACTGGACTAAAGTCACTCTCACCGACAATGTGGAAACTGCTTATAAAGCATTTAGTGGAATTTTTCAAACCGCATTGAACATAGCATGTCCACTCAAGATAGTAAAGAAGAAAAGAAATCCCTACAAAAATATATGGGACAATGAAAGTCAGGCCCTAAAATTATCATACTTAGAAGCACTGAATAAACAAATCATTACTGGCCACCCTGATGACAAAAAAGAAACAGCCCGAAGGAAAAAATGATATGATATACGAGGGGGTATCCAAAAGTAACCGGAATTGTATTGCTGGCAGCCGGCAGCGTGTAGTACACATTCCTGCCGCTAGGCGTGTGTAGCGCAACCCATTGCGAGCTCAGTGACCCCAGTTTCGTTGTCCTAGTGCATTCTGTTCGTTCGTAGTGACTGTTTTCGCTAACCCTGTTTTGTTCTTGTTTCGTTTTTTGTCATGGCAAGTTTAAGTGAACAACGTGCAGCTGTGAAATTTTGTTTTTTACTTGGTAAAAATGCTGCAGAAACTATTTTAATGTTGAATACAGCTTACAAAGATGATGCTACGAGTGGTTCGCTCAATTTAAAAATGGCGACATGTCGATTGAAGACAAACCTCGTTCTGGACGTCCATCAACCTCTCGAACGGACAAAAATGTTGAGAAAATTCGTGAACTTGTGCTCACCAACTGTCGACAGACAATTGAGGAACTATCAGAGAGTAGTGGGTTAACTTGGAGCTCGGTTCAGCGAATTTTAACGGGAGATTTAGGACTGAAAAGGGTTGCTGCCAAATTTGTTCCTCGACTTCTGACTGACCATCAAAAGGCACATCGAGTTGAATCTTGCTGCCTTCTGAAAGAACATCTCGAAAATAATCCCGATTTTTCCCGAAAGCTGTGTGGAATGTAATAAATAATGAAAGAAAAGAAAAATCTTCAAAAAATCCACTAGAATGCCTATAAATAGAGGAAGAAATAGTTGACTCTCCAATAACTATTGCCAATCATTTAAATTACTTCTTTGCTACAGTCGCTGACCGAACACTCCTCAGAAATGGAACATCGACACCTGTAATAGCACCAAACAATAACAACAAACACCAAACCTAGCCTTCTCTGAAACCAACAAACAAGAAATTGGAAAAATCATTAACTCTTTAAAAGCAAAAACATCAGCAGGGGAGGATGAGATCTCATCAAAATTGATCAAACAGTGCAAACATGAAATAATCACCCCACTGACTCACATCATTAATAAATCACTTTCACAAGGAATATTTCCAAATGAACTAAAACTCGCAAAAATCTATCCGAAATTCAAATGTGGAGCAACAAATGAAGCCACCAGCTACAGGCCAATTTCCCTAATCTCTACTTTTTCTAAAATACTGGAGCGAGTAATACTAAATAGACTACTGGGCCACCTCAAGCAGCACGATCTTCTCACCCGTAGACAACACGGTTTTATAAAAGACAGATCAACTTCAACAGCAATAGCTCAACTAATTGAAGAAATCATCGACAATCTGGAAAAAGGACAAATTGCAACAAGCATATTTTTGGATTTTAGTAAAGCGTTTGACTGCCTTGATCATGAACTCATACTGAAAAAGTTACACTCTCTTGGAGTCATTGACAAGGAACTTGACTGGTTTAAGAGCTACTTGAGCAACAAGGAACAAGTAGTAGAACTTACTTACTTGGAGAAAAACACTGTGACGAAAGTAAAATCTAAGCCACTACCAGTAAGCATAGGAGTACCTCAAGGCTCCGTGCTTGGACCCGTCTTGTACATTCTCCTAACAAATGACCTCCCAAATTATCTCCAAAACCACTGTGAAATTGTAATGTATGCTGACGACACAGCTTTGATTTTAGCAAATAAGAACAAAGCTCAGCTAGATATAGACTCTTTTGTTGCATATAATGTGGCTAAGCAATACTGCCACCTCAATGATTTAGTCTTAAATGACTCAAAGACCCTACAGCTAGTCTTTACACCTAACCCAAACCAATATGACGGGCTCCCAGAAATAACTACAATTAAATCAGGAAAGTACCTTGGTCTAACTGTTCATCAAAACCTCTCATGGGAACCTCACATCAATCAACTCTGCCACAAACTTAATAGTAGCCTGTATGCAGTGAGAAGAATAAAACAAATCAGTAGCCCTCAAGTAGCTTTGACAGCATACCTTTCCCTATTTGAATGTCATCTTAGATATGGACTGATAGCCTGGGGAGGTACGACAATTGGAAATCTTAAAAGGGTGCTCGTTATACAAAAAAGGGCTGTCAGGACTCTAAGTGGATTAGGACCAATGGACTCATGCCGAGCAGCTTTCAGACATCTAGGAATACTGACGATCATAGGACTCTATATCCTAGAGACGATCTTATTTGCCACAAAAACAGGGCACGCAAGAACTGGCGACATCCACCCCTACAACACCAGACATAGAAACAACTTGACCCTCATCATCTGACTCTGTTCGAGAAAAAACCATCGTATAAAGGAGCCATGTTCTTTAACAATCTACCTGACTACCTAAGAAAGCTTCCAGAGAAGAACTTCAAGACCTCCTTAAGAAGCTGGCTGCTGGAGCATCCATACTACAGTGTCCAGGAGTTCCTTCAGTGGAGGACAAGCGCTTTGTAATTTACATACACTGATTGTGACATAAACACTGACCTTTGTTCTATTCTATTCTAATATTTAATGCTTATGTCAACCAACTATAAACTCCGGGTCTGACCTAGGTCCTCAAAGACCCAGGTTCAAGTTTTGGACGAGTCCTGATACCACCAAATTTCCTATGTATTTTTTCCTCACTTCTATCTAACCTGTATTTCCCATTAAGTTTTATTTTTGTAACGCTCTGTTGCAGGACTGACACAGACTCTGAGCATCGGTTGGTGCGAGAGGTAGCTCTGGCAGCAGGGGCCTATGATGCTGTGGTCTGTTCCCACTGGAATGAGGGAGGAAAGGGAGCTGTAGGGCTGGCAGATGCTGTCATACAGGCCTGCCAGAGTTCTCATCACTTCCAGTCAGTATAGTTACAATATATTCTCTCTTAGGTGTAAATAGATAAACCAGATAGCCCAGACTCCAAGATTACAAACCCTAGATCTGACAAACCAATGGTCACTTGACATTTTCCCATTAATTGTTAAATCATACTGCATTAAAAACAACTATACAATATATTATATTTTACACAGGGTTTATTTAATATCTTCCTCTTTATTATTTTTTCATATACCAATACCAAATCACTGCTCATTCATTGTTCAATATTAAATATTCTATTTAACTTCTTATCAGCTACATAATATTTTCAATTGCAAATAACAAAAGCAATTTTTTTTTAATTTAGTATTTTGTTGTGACATGATTTTACATTACGCTACTATGTTAAAGACATTGCAAGCGTTTAAAAATAAGTAAATAAGTGATTTTTTTTGCTGTGTATTTTTACCAATGAATTAATATTCCATTTATGTTTGAAGTACTGTCTTACATCACCATACTTACTTATGTTTAGAAAAAAATAAATGTTTCCTACTCAACAATGATGGGTATCGGAAGAATCTTGTAAAACTCAATATGTATATTAGTTTATGAAAGAAAAATTCAAAACTCAAATATTAAAAAGATTTGAAGGAATAACATAGTTCTCAACGAACAGACGTTTTCTTCATGCACTACAACCCATACCAGCAGTTGTAAGGGTATTAATTTGGTAATCAATTTATTAAACTATAAGTCTATATAATTTAACTATGAGTTAATTTTTATACAGAAAAATAATAAGGTAACAAATGCATTTTTAGGCACGAATTCGGTTTACCATCACCATTCCTGAAAGTGAGCCTAATTTATTTATGGCCACATTTAATGCAATAATAATGAATATCATTCTTTCTATTGTCCTTATTTCGGAATTATGTCTTGTTCAGTACAGTTGTATACATTATTACTTATTTTTGTTTGGTACTTTTTTACAATTTATTTAAAAAACAAACAGGGTGAAACTTAAACGCATTTTATAGACACAAAAATAAATATTAGTGGATATGAATAACATTAGGCTTAATATGATCTTTTATAGCCAGTTTTAATCTAGTTTGAAGATGCTGTTTCAAAATGTTCTAACATTACGAGTAGCTATGGTGGGAAGGATTGATTTAATAACATTCCAACTTTTAGAATGTCACACCACACCATTGTACAAATTCAAAACCTATCATCCATATTCAGTTTTTTTCTGTTAATTTATTGGTGGAGAGTTGAAGTCATGTTGTTATCTTTGATCATAGCCAACCCAATATAACTGAGCTGTGTGGTCTGATAATCCAGACTGTATATGGTTGTGGTAATGTCTGGGACAGAAATGCTAGTGCATACACAGTCAGTAGAAGTCTGTGTCAGATGTGATATGGGTCGATAGGAGAGGGAGCCTTCTCATTTTGTATGTCACGAGTTCACCTCTTGGGTGTTTACCTTTAATTTGTTAATATATATGTTCCCTATAAGTACAAATGATGTTTTGTAAACTTGACGTTCATTATGTTAGATCAAATTTCCATGCTGGTTCTTATATGGTGATCAATAAACTCCAAGCACCTATAGATACTTTCCTTTATTTTTTTTTATTTTTTTTTATTTTTCAATTTTACATGACAGCTACAGGACATGATATAGCACAAACAAAGTACAAAACCTTTAACTTTAATATGCACCATAGCTGCCTCTAAGAGAAGTTCTCCTAAAAATCAGCTATTTCCACAGCTTTGGTGTAGTCTAGGAGACTATTCTTGCTATAAATTGTAACACCTCCCAGTCTGTGTAGTTTCCTGTTGTATTCATATATTGTATATCCTTCAATCATAGTTTTTTTTTTTTATTTATTCTTTTTTGAAACGACATTCTGTTATTACTAAAAGACTTGGGCTTAATTCATGAAGGAGAGATGAAGGAGAAATTTTTTATGAAGGATACTTATATTATTTCTCATGTTTCTTGAGACTGGTCAAAAAATAGTGGTCTGCTAAGTGGAGATCTGTGGGTTGAAACAGTGAGTTATGGTGCTATTTCCTGAGAGTAGCTCTAGACTTTCCATTGCTCTGTTATCCTGGTCCCAGTAGACTTATAACTAGTAATTTTGTGATTAAATTTGACATGTTATTTTAAGTGTTTCTGTGTCAAATCTTGACCTTCAAGCTGAAAATTTGTGTCAGTCCACCAGATGGCTTTGTTTTTAAATTTTACAAAACATAGGGCAAAGTTTATAACAAATGAAAACCACACTGAAAGTAATCTATCATGACAAGCAGTCAATACATCGGGAATAAATATTAAACAATTAAATGACAAAAAATTATAAATGTATGTTTTTACTAGACTTATTGTGTATCTATTGTATTGGAACTCATTTTAACTTTATTAATTCCAGATTTCTGTACGATTTAAACCAGCCTCTGCTCAAAAAGATGGAAAAGGTAGCATTTGAGATGTACGGAGCTGGGGAGGTCAAGCCTACACCACAAGTGTTGGAAAAACTGCAGCTATTAGAGCAGAAGGTGATTCTTTGGTCTTACTATGTTAAGGGTTCTTCCATGGGATATAAAAAAATAATAAATCCCTTACATAATAGATATTTAAATGCTCACTTATGAATTCAGTCATCTCTATGCATAACACTACTTACATTATAACCTGAATCCTTGTAATGACAAGGATGCTGTGAGCAATGTTTATACCAGTACAAACAGTGTTGAAATTGATGCTAAAAACTTTGTTATACTATGTGTTTTTTCTTTACCTTTCGGCGTTCTGGCTGAATTTGTACATCAGCATTTTGGCTAATACAGTCAGCGGAATCTAACCTTTTTAAAACATGAATTATTGAATCAGAAGAATGATTGTGGCAGGTACCTTAAAATGAAGTACTAATTTCTTGGAATTGTGGCTTAAATTCTAATAAAACTTTTAAATAAAATTATCAGCTTTGTAGCAGTACTATATGAAATATTAATCTCGAGTAGGTTTTTATGATTTCAAAGATGTGTCACTATCTCGGAATTAAGTTCATGTTTTGTTGTTATTTAGACTGTTCATTAGCTGATCTATCACTCCTTGAAATATTATTATTGGGACAACTCAGTATGTAAACTGTGTAACAAAACTCTACACAAACTTTAGGATACTGTTCCATGAACCAAGGAGGAGCTAAAAAGTAAATACAAAAAATGGTTTATCTCTTTTCGTTTACCGTCATGATTTTTATTTTTTATTTCAGGAACCAGTAAAAATCAAAAACTCAAATTTGGTATAAGTATTTCTCTTTCGGTCTCAAATCAATGAAAAATTAATATTATATCATCATATGATGTTTCAATATGGTGGTTTGTGTACATTTTAAAACCTTAATACCATGAAAACTAATTAGATTGTCGACATTTTTAAAGAGCAATAAAACTTGTTAAATCTAATTACAAACTAAAACTTTGCCAATAAATAATGTATATACAAGCTTTTAACAATTTGTAATGCACAGCAAAATTTTCATTGTTTTTATGTCATTAATAATCGTACATTAAAAGCGTATATTGACATTATTTACAGACCAGGTGTTAGAATGTTTGTAATTATATTTAAAAATTGCAATTAATTATGCTTTAACCCTCCCAGTGGCAACTACTTTTTCTCCAAGTGGTGGGACTTTTTCTCACATTTTGTATTGTATCAATATATACATATTTTTTAGCTCTAAAAATTATATAAATATAACATATTATAATATCAAATTAAACTGCACAATGTAACAATGTTAAAATAATTTACTTACCTTGGTTTAGTTGAAAAGTAGATGAGTTGAAAAACCAAAATATTTTTTTGGAAATTTTAATTTTTATGTTTGGCTTCAATTATGAAATAAAAAAATAGCTAAAATA
Source organism: Homalodisca vitripennis (assembly GCF_021130785.1). NCBI lineage: Eukaryota > Metazoa > Arthropoda > Insecta > Hemiptera > Cicadellidae > Homalodisca > Homalodisca vitripennis. The sequence continues at coordinate 124,264,061 of NC_060207.1, read as the reverse complement.
AACTATTCTTGATAGCAGTTTTGTTCTAAATTTAATTTTAATTTGAAAAACACACAGTTTGAATGAACTAAAAAAATACACTAACACTAATTACATAAACAACTATGTACATCAGTTTTTATGACATTTTAGTTTGTATCTGAGTCATCTTTCCTCCTCTTTCTTCCAGGCCTTAGAGGTCTCCAATAATGTTCCAAGTAGGGAAAGCACTCTCTGTGAACTCCACAATTGCAGGCTGGACACCAAAAGTGGCTTTTACCTTTTTTTTGTGGATCCACATACAGCACATAGTCTTTTTTTTCCTCTTTTTTAAGCCTCAGCTTTAAGCTATGACGACTTCATTGAACACTGGCTATTTCATGTTTATTCCTGATGGGCCCTCCCCGGGATTTGAACCCGTTATCTATATCCGAGACTATATCCATTAGTCTACAGAGGAGGACAACACATAGTCTTTCTTTGCGTCCAGCCGCGACTGTTCTATTAACGCGACTCGCCAAAGGCAATTAAAATAGACATACAGTAAACAAAACGTATACCCAGTACAATAAAATACTATATGAAATTAAAGTTTGGAATCTGTCCTTTCTATCCATACCACTTCAGCGCTGATACGTCGCGGAATGTTTTTATAAACCGCTTAACAAAAAAGGCTTACATAAATAGACGCTGCAGCGTCTTTCACCACTCGGAGGGTTAAACAATTTCTTTATCTTATTACATTTTAAGGTATTACGCTTTAAAAATTTCAACAGCTCTACCATCGCGAAACATGATATGATAATACAACAATTTTTTTCTTAAATGTTTATAAAAAAAATAATTGTACCAAATTCGATTTTTTTCTCTACTGGTTTCCGAAAGAAGAATTGAAAACTAAAAAATACATACGGTAAACAAAAATAATGACCATATTTATTGCATTTAGTTTTTGTGTTCCTACTGGTCCAATATCGTAAAGTTTGTGTAGAGAGTTTTGTTACACCCCATATATAACTTATATATATTTTAATTTGAATTAAAGTGGTTTGTTTGCTAGGGATTCAGTGAGATGTCATTGTATATGGACAAGACCTTTTTTCTCAATAGAAACCCAACTATTTAAAGTGTAAATATTTCATGTAATTAAAATGGATTTTTCATAGTGTTTCGGTGGGCTGCCAGTGTGTATGATCAGGAACTCTTTCTCAGTAGAGAACCAAACTATTGAGGATGAAAATATCTTCTTATAAAAGTGGTTTTTTCGCCTAGGAGTTTGATGGGCTGCCAGTGTGTATGATTATGAGTAAGACCGTAGTGGAGACGCCAACTATTGAGGATGTAAATATGTTTTTTGGTTTTTTTTTTTGCCTTGGGTTTGGTGGGCTGAGAGTGTGTATGAGTAGGATTACTCTCTCACTTAATGGAGACCACATCTACTGAGGATGTAAAAAGTGTTTTTCTGTCTAGGAGTTTGGTGGGCTGCCCATTGTGTATGAGCAAGACTGCTATCTGAATCAGTGGAGACTCCAATTACTGAGGATGTAAAAAGTGTTTTTTTCACCCTAGGGATTTGGTGGGCTGCCAGTGTGTATGAGCAAGACTGCTCTCTCACTCAGTGGAGACGCCAATGTCAAGGGTGTTCCGACTGGTTTCACACTGCCCATCTCTGATGTCTACCTCTCAGCCGGGGCTGGCTTTGTTGTAGCAATGGTGGGAGAGGTATGTTAATGGTAGTTGAATGATGTGACTGTAGCCGAATCTTGAATTCACCTGATCTTCAAAAAAATTTGGAATTGAAAATTGAGTGCTAAGTTTTGACGATCTTGTAATATGTTGACATCAGTATTTACATAATACTGTATTTTATTTATTCTGTAAAATTTTGATTAATCATACTGCACTCAAAACCATAGGTAATTATGTATAATTAAAACCAAGTAAGGAAATATAATATGTGAATTAGCTGATCATCAGTATTTCACCAGTTTTTAACAATTACCAATAGGTTAAACATACTTTTGTTATAATTTCTGTACAGAAACCCAAGATAAATTAAAAAAGTAACAAATTATTGTGTTTCTGTAAATAATATGTTACTTCCAATTTTTATCCAATATTTTATGTTGTTCATTGCTGTTCCGTGTATGTGTGGAAGTAAGCTGCTTAGCAGTAAACAAATTGTGATTACTATAAAGTGTATTTGTCACAGTGTTTAAAATGCTGTACATAGATAACCATTATAGTGAATTAATGTGGTCTTTTAAATAATGCTTTGTTTACAGTTTGAATTTTTTATGATTATGTTCATGCATTTAATGTTACTGTGTGATAATTGATAATTTTAGTTAATGTTGTAATTGGTGTAGTTGTTTATAAATATGTCTGTTTTAAGAATATGTTGATTTGTTAATATTTGTTATCATAAGTAGAAGTGGTTGCCTTTTTTTTAATATTTCAAATTTACAATAAATATTTAATAATATATTATCTGCAGATATATTTTTTTTTGAAAATGTTGGATCCCATTACCCAGACTACCCATATACTATACAGGATATCCCATAACTCTCTAGACAAAGGTATATCATATTATTACTCAGGTCAAGACCTGATAAATACTCAGGTCAAGGTGATATTTCACCATATGAATATGGGTCTCTGATGTCTGTCTATATAATTTTTTATAAAAAAATTAATATCTTCAAAAATAATAAATTAAATTACACAAAATTTGGCTCAAATGTTTACAATAACAATACCAGTTACTGAAAAAAGTATTATGACATTATCTTTAGTACTTTCAAAATTGTGGCGATTGAAACTTTTAAACTTTGAATATTTTAAAAACCAGAAATTTTTTTCAAGAATTGCAAGCATAGCAGTTTTTAGAAGATTTTACCACAAATATATAATGACACCAAAATTATTTAAATTGAATAATAAATAACTCATTTAAAGCAGATTTACTGTGACAACACATGGCTCACTCAATTTATAGCTGTTGGTTATTCAGTTTTGTATTGTTGGCTATTTGCTGAGAACCTCAATGTGGGTTAACTAATTTAAAATTGAATCTTGATAACAAATATATTGAAACACCATTAGTTTCATAACAAGTATATTAATATTAAACTGGTTAATAATTTATCTATATATAAATTATTAAAAGATAACTGGCCTTTTTAATGAGTTACATATTATTTTTCAGATCTCTAAAATGCCCGGTCTGCCCACAAGACCTTGCATTTACGACATTGATCTTGACACACACACCGGGGAGATCCTTGGGCTCTTCTGAAGCAGAGATATCAGGAATTCTGCTCAGGACTTATGTCCTTTTCTTGTGCTCAAATATGCCTTAAGATCATTTTATAACATCATTATTTTAGAATTTACTTTAGTTTGTAAATTAATTACTATTAAACATATGTAAGTTATTTTTATATAATTTGTAATATTATCTTTAAAATTAGTATTTTAAGTATTGGAAATCAAAGTAATAGTTGTTTATAATTTATATGTGCACGAGTTTTCTATCTAAAATCACATTGAAATGTTAGATGAGATCAAAAAGTTTATTATTCTTTTCATCCCTGCACGTAACCTGTCACAATCTGGTGTGGAAAACTTTATTTCCATACAACGTTTCAGAACTCTTACAAACATTGAGGAAAAAAGAATCTTATTACAAACAGAAATGTCTTGTTTTTCCTCTATCTATTATTTTTTTTTAATTTTTACAGTGATCCGCATAGTACTAAAAAGTAGTGTTATTTGTTGTAGAATTATTTGTCTATAACAACTGAATTTTATTGAAAAATTAAAAGTACTTTCTCTAGTTTTAAAATGGCTTATGTTTCAGTAATAATATCAAATATAACCAAAAATATATCAAATAAATTGGTACATAATTAGGTAAGTTTCAGAAAAAATGCCTTTCTGCCTTTATACTATTATAAGAAGCACTAATTCCATGTCACCAACTATAGTGTTATACATAAACAATGTACTTTCTCATCCAGTTTTTAAATAGATACATTATATTTTTATACATATAATGCATACAATATAAGAATAAGAATAAGAAATATTTTATTCCAAACTTTGTACAAATTTACAATAAATGAAATGGTGGAAATACTAGCCATCTGAACAAGTAGCGATGGCTAGTGCAAAGAAAACTTAACTAAGTGTTTTACACTGACAGTCAGTCTACATAGCTATCTTCTTGTGTACCTGGTCGACACCAGGTACGACATACATATAAAAGTGTATTAAGTATATTTTTTTAAATAAAAATATAAACATCTTGTAGAATATTTTTATATTAAGAGAATTTAAAAAAATATAAACATGTTATTTTCTATAATACAACAATTTAACTGCCCTCTAGATTGATTATAAATTGAAAAAAAAATATTTTGAAATCCCACAGAAATACTTTTTATAGGAGAAGAAATTTAAATTTAAAAAGTAAAAGCCCATAAAAGAACCTTTATATCTGTTTGATTAAGCTGGACCCTTAAACTGTATTTTTAATGTAATGTTGTAGGATTTTTCTGACATTAACCATTGTTCTGTGGTCTAGAAATTATTAACAATATGTTTTGAGATCTGCAATCTGATTTCTTTCTGAGATGTATATAATAAACCTACACATAACTAAAATACAGGTTAAAACAAGCAAAGCTTATCAAAACATTGTAACATGCATAAGTAAGGAATTATAAACAAACATGTTTCAATTCCGTGCACACTATCTTTAAAACACGCTCTAAATAAAACAAACAGTAATTATTCAAAAATGAACTAAAATATGGGTCATAAGCTCTAACCAACCTTTGACAACCTAACAGTGGTCAATGGTATATAGTGATTGTTATTGCAGAAACAAAAAGGTGAAACTAAGAAACTAAGAGAACGGGAGTGAGTCTCTATTATATTTATTCTAAATGAACTTCTCAAACTATTCTGTGACTGCATCGTTTTAATAGAAATCTTTGTACTGTTTGAGTCTTTAGCTATTGTTTTTAGTTAATTTTTAATTATTAGCAACTAAAGCAGCGTATTTCATCTGATGGTTCACTAAGCGAGAGTTAAAGGGGCTAAGAGTTTATTGTAAAATCAAAGCTACACTTAGCTCTTATTTAATGTATATGAATATATTCAGTAGTCATTTGTTCATTGTTATAAATAGTAATATACTTTCTTGTATCTTAATTACATTTGTTTATTATATGAGCTTCCAAAATATCAGTTTAGTTCTTAATAATTAATTATAACTTATTTAATTTTAATTTGCCTATAACGTTTAAGTATGAAGTGCTATTCAACTTGCTGGATTGTAATATTTACATCTACAAACATTGTTAATATTTTTTATTGTTAATATCCTTTTTATATTATTCGTTAAAGACTGTTATTTACGTAACATTCCACTGTGTGGCTGTTAAAATTTGTATTTTTACACTCTATATTGCTAGTTTATAAATATATTTTCAATGTTTATATTTTGTTTTTTTTTATTCAGACCCAACTTTACTGTAAAGAAACTTGGGAATAATGCCTATTGGATTTTCAGATATAATGTCCCTGATTGAGCTACTCTCGAATATCCTCAACCATGGATACATTGACGGCTGGTTATGCTAACCCCTAGATACCTTGAGCCTTGTATGCTCTTCTAAACGTAGAATAAGATACCTAAATCATATTCAAGTGTACTATATTGCTCTCCTTTCTTCAAAACAAATTCTAGTAAATAAAAATATACTAAGAGTTTACCGATGGCTTTGCATGTAATTTCTAGCAGTACAACAGAAAACATATATCTTTCAAACAAAAGCCCAAATATTCTTAAAGGCAAACTGCATAATAATAATTATGATATAGATTGGAATAATGAGTTTTAATTATTTTTACGAATATTAAAGTCCACAAAATATGTTATCACCCTTTTTCTCTATTTTTAATAACTCCATACATTTAATAAATACGAAAGTCAGTCTGAAAGTTTGGATATATTATATGAACAGTTTTCATGCAAGACTTGCAGAACATTAGGCTTGTTCAAGTAAAACCATCCAGCGTCTATGCAGTTATGAAGTTGGATTTTCCATTCGTAGAAAGTACCCAGCTTTTTATTTAATTTTTGGAATGTAATAAAAATATTTAAGAATCTTATTAATTTCGGTTTCCAAAGAAAAGTAACAATGGCCCAACTCGTGAGAAGAGGCATTGTCACAGTGCAAAATTAAACCCTTAATGTTCAATTCCTAAAGAATTTCTGGTAAGCATTGTTCAGTGTACCAACTTCCTGCAACATTCCTTTGTCCCTCCAGCTTAATAGCTTTTATTAGTCATGTACTCCTGAAAAAAATATTGTATATTTCATTCTTTACTGATGGTTGTTTCTTGACCATTGTGGGGAATATCTCGTCTATATGTACGTCTCATCACCAATGGCAATTTTGGAAATAATATGATTACTACCATTATTAGCAGTTGGAGATTCTGCTGGGTGATTCTCAAATCTTTGCTTATCTGGCAAATTGTGAGGTAGCCATTGAGAAACATTTTCCTGACTTTTAAAAAGTCATGCAAGATTATTCACACTGCTGCGGATCCAATCATTAGGGAAGATTCAATTATAAGTGCAGTGTTCTTGAGTAACAGCAGAAAACATTTGTACCAGATCTGTATGGAGTGCTACTGACTAACAGAGGAGTTCTCCAAGGATCAGTCCTAGGACCAATTCTGGTTATGCTGTTTATTAATGACTTTCCTGAACAACTAGAGGAGTACAGCAAGATGATAATGTATGCAGATGACACTGTGCTGCTTACAGCTAACAGAAACAGAACAACTATAAGTAAACACTTTTATAACCTTGACACAAGATTACTATATGAAAAATTACTTGGTCCTCAATGAAAGTACAACCAAGTAAATGTTATTTGGAAATAAAAAGGCTACAGTATATGGCCAATCTTACAGCAGCTGACAAAATCAAACATCTGGGTGTCATAGTTGATGAAAATTTATCCTGGAAGTGTCAAGTGGAGAATATCTGTTTACAACTCAGGTCAGCCCTGTGTGCTATAAAACGAACTAAGGCAACTAGTACCCTTGAAGCAACTAGGACAGCATATCATGCATTGTTTGAAAGCCATGTATGCTATGGCATTTCTGTCTGGGGTGGCTCCACTGAGGGCAATCTCAACTGTGTTGTCCTGTTATTGCAGAAAAGGGCAATTAGAATATTAGTAGGCTTACACCCATGACAGAGCTGTAGAGATGTATTCAAAAACCTGAACATCCTGATGGTTACTTCAATCTACATCTTGGATACAGTACTGTACTGTGTGACCAAAAATCTCCCTAAACAAAGTGATGTGCATGAATGTAATACCAGAAAAACAGGAAACTATGTGCTGCTAGGTCACAGACAGCCATACATGAAAGAAAGCCATCGTATGCAGGAGTGAAGATGTTCAACATGCTACACAACTATAACGACTTGGATTGTAGATATTAATATTCCAGAATATTAATATTTAAATTATCAATGAGACATCCAAGACGATATAAAATATTTTTTGATTAGTAAGCTCCGAGTGAATATTCAGTGCAATTTATTACTAAATTGTTAACTATTAAATATTATCTGGTTTGTCTAAAATAAAAGTCACAGATCTAAATAAAAATAATGGATTTATTTTAAACTGGCAAATTAATAAGTTGAACGTTTCAGAATTTTTATCACTATTTTCCACAAAGAATTGACAAACCGTTTAGTAAATTTAAAAGTTCCTTTGGCAAGAAATAAAAAATATATCAAACTAAAATCAGAGCTCTCTTCTAAAATAAAATAATAAAGTTTTAAAATAAAAATCAAATACCACTTGGAAATAACTAAAATAAAAGTGTTCACTTCTAAGTTCACTCACAATTCAAAAAAATAAAAATTTAAACTCCTCTTTCCACTAGTTGGATCTAAACTTTCAAGTCTTTGCAATTCAGATTACAACTCTCTCAAAACAAATATTAAAGTTCAATAAATTACCAATTAACAATTCACTATAAAACAGTTCCAATTAAATATTAATAAATTACTAAATTACCAAATCTCAATCAAAGTTATTAAAAGGTTTCAATTTTAATCCACTTGTCTTGCAAGTATGAACCAAATGCAAGTTGTATGATTCTATTATGCTCTATTGTTCATCGAGAATTAATTATGCAGATTGCTCTGTAGTTTCTATGAATTTAATTTTTTCCTATAAAAAGACAACAAAATTAATTTAATATCAGATCTGGAAGACTATTTCAATAAAACGTACAATAAATTTGGTGCTTACCTCAAAAACCCCTCGCGGAAAAAAAATTAAGCAACACGGCGCACTGTAATTAACTTAACTCACGAAAATAACCAAAAGAAGGGCGAAAATTATGAGTTGGCGCTTTTATACTCCCTCCCTCCAAGCAACTTTGCAGGACATACGCGGTGTTCTCTCATTGGTCCAGCTGTATCAAACAAGGAGAACAATAGTCACAACAAGACAAGATCTTATCAATTCAAGGCAGTCAACCTGTCTTCCTAACAATTTAAAACTACCAGTACTAACTTGCCAAAGGATTACATGTTCGTTTTTACCCTGACTTTTCACAATCTAATTTGAAATTAAATGTTTTAATAAAAAAAAATATAAACCAGTGTAGCTTTAAAAACGCTACAACAACCACTTGAAAGCTGGATGCCCTAGGATGTTTAGGGGATGGCTGCTAGACAAGGCTTTTTACACCCTGTATAGTTCTTTTCCTGGAGGGACCATACAGAACAATGAAAACCTATTTCTATTTCATTATGTACTTTTTTAACTCAATGAATTTAAATTTGACGCTGTAACATTTCTTGATGAAATTGTAATAAAGAATATTGCCTATTGTCTACACAAGTCTAGGACCGTGTAGACACACAACAAACTACTGGGTGCAGTTTTAATGTTTGTCTTTCAAAATTTCAGGGGAGCTTGGACCTCTCTCTTATATATGCCCATGATGTGGGGCCTTCAAAAATTAAATTGGTGCCTTTGCTGTAAATAACTTATGTTCTTCATATTTTAATTCCGCATTATTTTAATATTCTGCATTAACGATATCTAACCCACCCTGTTACCACATTAGGTTGGTATGGAATGTTTTACTGTAATGTATTGTTAGTCTTAAAAAAATGAATTTTATTGATTTTTCAAAAGCAACTTACGAAAAGAAGAAAAAGAGGCTATCATTTAGGAAAATTTAACTGCCAGTTAGAAAATAAAAGTGTAAAATTATGACCACTAAAACAAAACAAAAAAAACAACATTCATTGTGTTGATATGAAGTATTTCTTAAAAAGAATCAGTGTCAAAGGCTTTAGGGTGTGAATAGCACTTTTAGTTGTTCAATATTTAATATTTATTTAAACTTGTTTCAAAAACAAAATAAAATATTGCTGCAGAAACATCCAAAGTCCACTTATTTTACGATCTAATTGTTTATACATAAGACTCAGACATTACATTACATACCAGGGAGCAAACATTTTAACATTTAGTGTCATATTTACATTGTACTAACATATGTAACAGAAGTCTCACTGGAACAAAGTTCACAGCGTGATCCTATGACCAGATCTGAAACAACAAGGGCTATTCTAAAAGTAACCGCCGTTCGCTTAGAGTACTGTTAGTAGTGGGGGTAGTGCTCTCTCCATGGCAATTACAACATTGTTTGAGGACTCGTTTAATTTCTATAGCTTTGTAAAATGTGTACCGCAACTGAGTTTCTCACAAAATGCGAAATGCATGCTGTAATTAGGTTTATTGCTATTGCAAAACAATATTTAGGAACTTTGTGCCATTATGGGTGAAGGCACTGTACGTGAATGGCTTTGTTTCTTTAAAACTTGACAAAGAAACATCCATGACAAAGAAAGGAGCGGCAGGCCATCAGTGGTGAGTGATGAACTTGTTGACAAACTCAATGAAACAGTTGGAAAAGATTGACATGTCACAATCTCTAAGCTTTCGGATAAATTGCTAGGTTATGACCATGAACAAATGGTTTGGCTCTCAGCATTTCCATCACGACGATGAACTCCGACGCTTTCACCTAAGGCACAAGTGGCAGATTTTTTTGAAGAAGGCATTTCTTAGTAAAAAATTATGATAAGTGCTTAAATCTTGATGGCAATTATGTGAAAAAATAGAGGAACTACGTAGTTTTCAAATGCATATAATTTTTATCTGATTGAGTGTTTTTAATAAACAAACAGCGGTTAATTGTTGAATAGGCCTCTTACAATGTACTGATTATGGAGCAACACTAGCGAATTATGTTAACTGGTCCTGGCACCAACCTCAGTATGTTCAAGGTTTGGATTGTTTTTGACACTAGTATGCTACTGCCAATTCTATCGGGACATGCTTTTCCAGCTAAAACTTGTCAACTACAATACTGTCTTATAGATTTTTTTAAGATTGAAATCTTAAAAAAATTTGGAGTACAAATAAGTCTTTGTAATCATGAAGCTACTTCCCTATAAAACATGATGTTTAAATAAAATACAAATTCTACAACAAAGATTAGGTCATATAAAAATATATTAGTTTATAGAACTATATTACAAAACATGTTATTAATAGTAAATAGTGACAGACAAGTATTTGATATTTTACTCTACATATAAGTATACAAGTATGAGTATAAGTATACAAACTACTTGTATTATTGGCTTTTGAAGTAAACTAGAATCTTTGCCTTACTATAAGTTATTTTATTAAATTAAGTTGTAAGCTATGTTCTGTAACTATATATTATACAGATTGTATTTACATACTACAAACTATTCTATAAATTATCTACTTCTTTTGATTATTTTTGGGTTACTTAATCATTTTAACTTCCAACAAATAGTTTTTGAAAGTTTTAAAATTTTAAACCAAACAAAAAGCCTAATCATAACTAAACAGTTTTACTAGATAAAAATCACATTTAATGAGTATGTTGTCTTGTGAGCATAGAGTGCATAAAAAAATATGATGTTTAATTGTGGTGCAGTAAAATAACCTACTGATATAAACTGTCTAATAAAACCTACACAATAAAAAATGCTAAAAGGAAAGACATTAAAAATATGTCCTGTTATACAAGATACAAATAATCTCTTTATAGCCATGGAATGCAATATGTCTAAAAACTAATCGAAGTCAAGTTGTTAAATTACTAAAAGTAAAATTGTTTATTTATGATTATTGTAACACATTTGTATTAATTCGTGATTTATAATACCTGTAACAGTAGCTATTCAATATTTCATTGGAAAATATCACTTATAATTAAAGCACTATAAAAATATTTTATAGTGTTCTTCATTAACCACGCTTGAAAAAAGAAAACTGTAGATCTTATTATACACAATATTGTAATATAATTTATCGCTTTCTCTGAAATTCTAAATAATTCGGAATTAACCTGTGTTTCAGTAAACAGTGAACTTTTAACTAGTTGTAAAACATTCTCTGGAAAATATATACTACTCTTTTAAAAAGGTAACTATTTTGCCTCTATAACCACTAGTAGCATGAACAGCAAAGGTAATATGCAAATGATGTTAATCTAAGCGACGCTTGGGAAGGCACTTCCAATGAGTTTCTCGTTGCGAGAGTTGAAGGTGTAGGTCTGAATGTACAAGGGCTTGCCATTGAGACGCAGGAAGCACTTGTTATTGGGTCGTGCAAAGTAACAGACTGTGTACAGAGCTAACTCCAGCTCAGGACTGGTTCCCACAAATATGGAACCGACAGGTTTAGTTACTCCATTCCAAGTGTAATGCAGCTTGATAATACCTCCTTTCTGTAATACAAAAAGAAACACATTTTTATATTTGTTTGTAAGTGGTGTAATGATTTCCATCGTACAGCAGCATATCCAGTTTTTGAGTTTGGAGGCCCAAACTAATCGATTCAGGACTAGTTCCCAAAAAAAGGATCCCATACTGGTTTAAAAGTTTTTTTTTAAGAAGAGCAATCCCTTTTAACCCAATTTTTCCCTTTCTTTTAATCCATTGGCTTGTACGAGAATCTTATTAAACAGAACAACAGAGAGTTGGAGCAGTGCAATGTTGACAGTATTGATAAATAGTACTTTGATCACAATCAGGATTTGGACCTTTGCTATCTGTAACTCAGATATGCGATAACTTGGCCTTTGGCTTCCCTTCGAGAGTGGTGTAGTGATTTTCAATATACAGTGTACAGATTAGGAGCCCAAACCCAGAAGATTGAGATTAGTTCCCACAAATATTGAAGCCACAGATTTTTCAGATTCTTTTATGTGTGCAGTATGATAAAGTCTCCTTTCTCATAGAAATATAAAACAATTTTGGAGGTAGTAGGTGATTTTTAACGTATAATGGCAGATGATAATTTTATTTAAAAAATAATAATAATAAGCTAAACCTAAACTAAAGCAACTTTACATTTATTACAATTTAGCAAGCCAACAGTTTCTATATCTTCATCTTCAGTATAAGTGGCTTCTTTAACATGGACTTATAACCTGGTTCTGCTTCACCATGATTGCTTAAAAACTTATCAGATATGACTTGATTGCTTACTTTTTAAAGCATTATTTTCATCCTCAAAACAACCAGTGATAAAAAAACCATACCAGGGGAGTTTTTTATTTATTTAATATGCAGTTTCTAACATATTTTGTTAACAGGAACAGCATTATTTTATGACTACTGTTTTGGATGAATTATTAGTAATTGAATTATTAAAGATGGCTCTCCAAAAGCTATTAAATCAATTTCAGTAATCTTTAGAGAACTAAGTACCTATGCCACTGTATTCATCAAATATGAGATCTTGTAGCACTAACCACCAAACTCTGCAAAGTATAAGTATAATAATGAACCAAATATATCTTTAAGTTATAACCATGTATATCATAAGTAATAGAATTTAATACGTGTAATTAATTTATAAAAGCACTTAGGATTAGGTTTTACCAATATAAGAAAGTGCTGAAGTAGTGTATGACTACCAAATAAGTGGTCCCACACGTAAAGGAGTGCCTGTGGCCGAGCGGTCTAACACGTCGAACTTTGGGTCTGTAATACAGATAGTGTAGGTTCAAATCTTTGCAACCGTAGTACTTTTTATCAGTACCATCAGCCATGTCCTCTCCCTTATTCTGTTTTGATAACATATTCACACAGGAGCAGGTTATTTTTCCCATTTTACAAGAACCTTTACAATGAGATTTCACCCAATGGGCAACGTTTAAAACCTTTAACTTATTTCCCAATTAGGGTTGGGGTTGAAGTTCTCAATGATCTTAAAATCAGCAATTTTTAGTCTTATAACAATCCACCCATTGATATTGGTTCATTTATTGTTGCTCAAAAGTTAATAAGGGAGATTGGAACTTTTGGAACACCTGGTATTTTGTAACAAAATAATTAAAATTAACAATGGAAAATATTAAATTTTAAATTACACTATTTTCATGGATGGGCTAAATAGAATTTAATAAAACTAGTTAAATAAACAATGACAAAGTAGTCTTCTGTTAGTGTTAGGTTATAACATACTATTTCGTGTATGGAAAAATTGTTGAGAAAGAACATTTTTTGGGCGAATGGAAAAATAAACTTACAAATAAGTTTACAAATAACTAACAGAAAAATAAATGAGACTATAAAAAATACTTAAGGCCATGAAATTAGTCTTGCAGATGAAATAAATTAATATATGTTATATAATAAAACTAGAATAACAGTAAGAATGATTACACAAGAAAAAAACCTGTTTTTTGTGTCCTAAAGTTCGAAAATAGGCTAAAACAAAATAAAAATTATATCCAGTAAAAATAGTTGTTCGATAACAAAGAACAGGAATTACAAAATAAATTAAATTACCAGAAAACGATACATTAAACTTATAGTTAACACAAGGCATATTTTTTAAGTTAGTACCAGTTTAATATATAAAAAAATTAAATTTCTTGGACAAATGATATTATTACATTAAAGCCCACACTTTTAGCTACTTTTCTACATAGCTGCTACTAATATTAAGGATTTTTTTTGTATTTAACAATACTAATTTCATATAATATTATCATAGACATTATTTCAAATGAATTATGCTGCCCAGTTTAACATACACTGCATTGCAGTTGTTTTAACACTATTATCATCATGGTACTGGCCTGGAGGTGCTTTTACAGTTGCACAAACACAGTGTGTGGGTGCTGAATTGAGATTATAAAGGATGATCAAATCTTTCTCAACCAAATGTTCTGATGAGATCATCAAGATTGTTTTGCAGCATTTGAAAAAATGACCTTTTTTGATAGTTTAAATATAGAGTAGCAATGTCATAGAAAACACGCACTGAAACTTAGGGAACTCTTATGATAACAAAGGAGTCATAAAGCGTCTGTTCATTAACACTGAGGGTTAACCACTCCATTCCTTGTCACAAACATTATTTAGGCCTTTTGCTAGAGCTCTTACCCATTTGCATACTATTCTATCATGTTCTATCATATTCTATCATTCTGTCATGTTTTGTCTGTACACTTTCCATCCATGCATTAAGAAAACAAATAACAGCACGTACTTCACAGTCAATGGGATTTTCAATAAAGAAGGTATTTTAAATAGTTATAAACAGATGTAAAATTGAACAGTTGTTGCCATAGTATCATCTGAGTTTGACAACAGACGTAGGTTCAAAAGTGCACTGGAGGGCTAGTGTGGAACACCAAATCCAGTGCTCTAGCAGCGGATATTAGAAACAGTACTTATTTAAAAAAAAAAAACATGGCTCTTGTAAAAATAAAAAACTCTGTATGTAAAACTATCACTGCTCTTGCAATATCTGATACATGGTAATATACCATATGTCACAAAGATAAGTTCTAATATTTACTCACCCCATTGAAGTCTACAGTCTGCATGTAGCCCATGTAATTCAATCGGTTTTTCTCCTCTTCATTATTAAAGAAGATCCAGTTGTGTAAACCTGACACCTCACCACGTTTTATCTCGCCCAAGAACACATGCTCAAACGCTGATGACCCCATTTTGCGGTTTCCTCTTGAATAAACAGTGAACCAAATCTTCTTGAGCACTTCTTTCATGTCAGCTTTGGTGCCTTTTACATAACCTAAATAATTCAAAGATGTTAAACTACAATGTTTAAATTTAATTTTAAAACTAAAGAATACATTTATGGTTTTTTTAATTGTTTACAATTAATTAATTGCCTAGATATATTAATCAATTACTGCATGCCAATCTTAGTGGGAGAACAAAGAAATTTTAACAAAATTTGACATGCACGTAACATTACAATTTTAATATTATATTTTTAGATATTAAAATCTGCTAAAACTTTAACAAATTCAATGAAACTGCATTTATTTAATATGATAAATAATTGAATATTTATTTATATACATAAACTGTCTAACAAGAAATTTGAACAGTAGTAATTTATAACAAACTTAGAAGAAGCAAATTAAAATTAAGCCCAATAAAACCAGTATCGATATGTAAATTAATTCATCTTCTAGTTTGCAATCACATGAATTTTAAAGTGATCGGAGAATTCTTAATTTTTCACAAGTTGTATAAACAAGCGCGTAAAAACCTGCTGGTTATTCTTTCACTTCGGATATCCGCCTTGCACCACTTCTAGAATTACTTGTTAATTTTGGTCTATACATTTATTAAGCTAATGGGTTTTGAACTTATATTTATGCTGATATTGTATATTACACCAACACTGAGTCTTTATCCTTACTATATGTTATCTTATAAGAAGTTTCCCAACAACCAACAAAATTCTATTGATAAAAAAAAATGTAAAAATCTTTAAAAAAAATGCTTGGTCCTAAAAGGGTTAAACATTTACAGATAAGCTATTGTATGTCATAGTAACTGATCCATATCAATACCTTCCTAATAAATAATCCAAAATTAAAGCATTAATTGTAGATTTTTATTGTTAAATATTGTAAGAACTACTATAGCTCTAATGTGTAAAAAAGATAAAGAGAAATAAGAAGCAAAAAGTTGTGTTCTGTAATTCAATTCAATATTCAATTTAAAATTCTTTATTCATTATTATGTACATGTGTATACATTGAATGGCAAATAATTATATTTATGAAATAGTTACATTGAATTCTGTTAGAATTATTACCCTTTGATTTGAGGAAGTTGATGGCGTAAGTCCATGTTGGAGTGTCTAAGACAGCATCCAAGAAGTCTGACTCCTCTTTCCTCTCTGCAGGGGTGACTACCTCGTTATGGGTGGTGTCTGGATCATAGTTGTCATAAAGAGCAATCAGTTTTGCCACAGTAGGTACCCGTTTTACTGACGGCTTCAGTTCCAGCAAACTGTAATCAAATGTTACCATTGAAAATTAATGCATCTCTAAAAACAACCAGATAATAGTGACCGAGATATTGTAGTAAATATTTTGTACTTAAAAAAAAACTAAATTATAACACCCTATAAATAGTACAAATACTATTAGAACCAATATAGTGCAGTCATTGAAGCATTGTTGGTCCGAATTTTTTTTACTGTGAACCGAATTGCATAAAATTTTGGAATTAGGTTCATCTTACCCTTAACTTCAAAAGTGAAAATGATTTGAACTCCGCAACCACCCTGGGGGTGGTTGCCAACCCCTTCTCGGGGGTGAATTTATTTTTTTCAAAATAACCTCGGATATCGATAGAAGGCCTAATTTTAAGCAAAAAATCATCTATAACGTTTTTTCGAAAAATCCAATACTTTTCAAGTTATTGGCAATTGAAAATTCGCAATTGTTTCACGTTTTTCATCGGTTTTTTTTGCAAATATCTCCAAAAATATACGTTTTATTATCGAAAATTTAAATAAGGAACACAATTGTAGCAGGTAAAACAATGAACAATTTTGTTTTTTATAAAGTATTCTAAGTGCAATATTAAGCTAGATATTAAAAATCAAAGCCGTTTTTTTATTTTGTCTGAAATTTAATCGATGTGGTCAATGCCATCTAGCGGCGAGTAGATGCATTTTTAGGCATTGTAAAAAAAAGAGTTTTATAGTGCTTGAAATAAGCTTTAAAATGAGCACTATTAAAAGTCTTTTGCACGTAAAATAAGTGAGCTGTATTGCAAATAAGAGGAGCATCTAATGTTTTTTTCTTTTAAATCAATGGGTTTCATAAGTGCCATTTCCACCAAAATTAAAATTAATCGTATTTCGCCTAGAATCAACTTTATTATGAAGAGTTTAATAGATTGTATCAGTTTGGCTGCTTCAGGACACATATTTTTTTCAAAAAAGTCACGATTAAAAAAAATTTCAAATTTTTTAAAAAACCACCTTTTTTTCATAATATCTCAAAAATGACAACACATACGAATAAAAAGTGTAGGTATGAAAAATGTAGGTATATTTCTGACAAACAATTTGGATTTTTTGATTTTTCTGTAAAACAAGAATTGACGGAAATATGATTGTTTAAAGAGCGCGTGGCAGCGCAATCACAGTCTCTCTTAAGCCCTTTAATCCTTCATTGTTTGAGAAAAAGGTTTTTTACTATATATTGCAATGAAGGATGTTGTAGGTCTCTTAATTACCTTTACAATGGTTTTTTAATAAATTGTGATAGCATGAAAATTGAAGGAGTTATGGTCAAAAAACTTATCATATTTTTTTTCTACTTAGTAACTAAAAATTTCTGACTGTGAATATTTGGAGCAATGTGAAAGCACGCAGTTATAAATAGAGACCCAAAACTATTGTAATGTGTATATACTTATACATAATATGGCTCATATATTTTGGAAACGTAGGCATGAATACATACCAACTTTCTTATATGTATATATAACACATTTGAGTAAAATTTTGTATAATTTGTAAATATTTTATCCAATAAAATGGCAATTTTTTACTCTAAATTAAATTATTTTTAAATAATATGAAATCATATATATTTACTGTTTTTAATTTAGGGGTAGTTTTAAGGGTAGAAAAGCTTAAGAATATGATAATCATTTTCGAGAGTGTGGAATAATATTTAAAATCCTTTTAATTTTTATACGAATAAATTTTTAACAATTTTTTTTATCAAGGGGTAGTTTTAAAGGGTGAAAGGGGGTTAAAATTTGATAATTATTATAGAAAATATAAAATCTTACTAACTCTATATTTACATCCTTTTTACATCATACCAAAGTATTGTTTTGTGATTTTTTCAATTTAGGGGTTGTTTGCAAGGGTTGTAAGATGTTTCAAGGGGTTGAAAATGATTTTAATATGAGGTAATGTGTTATAAAACACTTTAAAATTTTCACCACTTACTATTAAACATTTTTTTTTAGTGATAAAAATGGCTCAATGTCGATTTTTCCATTAAGGGGTTGTCTACACCCCTTAAAAATAATAGGCAGAGTTCAGATCATTTTCACTTTTGAAGTTAAGGGTAAGATGAGCCTAATTCCAAAATTTCATGCAAATCGGTTCACAGTAAAAAAAATTCGGAGGTAAGACCGTATTTTTCGCTTCAATGACTGCACTAATATGGTTTGATAATAGCCTTACTGAGGTAGATACCACCTGCAAACTACTTTAACAACAGGACCGACCAGACAAAAATGCTTTGTTTACATCAGCTATTGTGTTTTGATGTGTATTATTCATGAACTAATGTTATCACCTTCATACAAGTGTTGCAGATGATGACAATAAATATTACAGTATTAGCCAAAATAAACAGTACTGAACTCTGGCTACTTTGTTTATACAGTTCAAAGATTGTCCAGTTTATATCCTGTAGGTAAAACAACCAATGTTTTTGTACATTCTTCGCATTGACGTATTGCTAATATTCAGTTTAAGAGAAGCTCGCATTAGGTGACTGTAACACTTGCTGCAACACTCTTCCGTGGTTTTCATTTGAAAAGATAGTAGTTGGGCGACCTGAAAAGCCCTTTCGTTGTGTCAAAACACTAACTGTTCTTCAAACTTTTTCAACAACACTAACAATCACAGCATTACTAGGCGGGTTTTTGAGAAAATGTTCCTGAAAACGTAATGCAGTGTATGACAAGCTTGGCCCACCCGCAGGTCCAATTACGTATGAGCGAAAATAATACTCTACGATAAAAACTTTCTCTACCATTGTTAGCACCATGTTAGCAAAAACTAACCTCAAACAAGAAAGAAGTAATGAACACGAAGCCGTAACAACAATTGACAATTGAATCAGCTAATCGAGAAGGCATCTACAGCTGATTCAGTTTCAGTACTGTTTATTATGGCTAATACTGTATATGACGTATTTATGATAAGAGAGTAAAAGAGTCTGTGCTCTCTTTTGGAAAAAACATAAGCACATGTTAAATCTCCAAAGAATAAAAATCTACTTTTTTCAGATAAATTAATATTGTTTCTTGAGGTTTCCAAAAAACAATAGGATACAATACTTTAAGGCCGTTTCACACCGCGGTCACACTATGTCACGTTACGTAACGTAACAGATTTTTCAAAATATCTGTTTCCATAGTTTAAAATGGTGTAATTCACACCGACCTCGCTGAACCTCACAGACGTCAACAGACGAATCTGCGGAATCGCTCTGAGGGCGATCTTTTCGAAACATCTGTTGACGTCTGTCGCCTCGCGCATGCGCACTGGCTCGCTACCCCGCCGCGTGCATGACCAGACCTGTCGCGCAGTTTCGTGCTGTAACTCTTTACAAGAAGCTGGATTGCTATTTTTGATATTTATTATGGAACAGTTAATTGAAGCCGTCAGAACGTGTCCACTGCTGTGGAATACAGATTTGGAGGAGTATAGAGACAGCAATTTAAATGATGGTGGTGAAATAGCAGAGCAACTGGAACAAAATAGTAAGTAGTTCTAGTGGTTGATAGGGTGCACCCAGTGCGTTTGGTTTGTAACCGAATACAACAGCATGAGTTCCTCTTCACTATTCGAACTACTATCACCGTCATCCAACCAAGGCACATTTTTAGTAAACGCGCTATCGCACCACGAACCACTTGCCATGTTACCTGCTTCAACTAAACCGACTGACAGAGCAGAAACAATGTCCCAGTATCTAACAGACGTTGGTGGCGGTGTGAAATGTACGTCTGTCACGCAACATCTGTCTCGTCACGTAACGTGACACAGTGTGACCGCGGTGTGAAACGGCCTTTATACATTGGTTAAACTATCAGTAACATATAACCATTTAACGAGAAACTTTAAAATGGGTGAAAACATTGCATAAGAAAAGGAGTGAACACTATTAGTTCAAGAATTAAAATAAATAATGACCTTATTACTTCTTAATGTTACCATATCATATCATCATCAAAGGAAAATGAATAGGTTTGATTTATTGCTGACAATCTATTATTCTACTTCTATAATCATATCAAGTAGATCAATATTAATTGGTGAATTCTATTTAATACTAGACTTAAAAAATCATAAAACCATTGGATGTGCATATAAACAAAGAGCCAGGAATAAAATTTATATGCATAAAACATAGCAGCTCATTTATGTTTATCAATAATTGGGAATGTTTGTTTTAGAGTAGCACTATGATTTCTATGTGGAGTTGCTATAAATCAATGGATGTAGATGGAGGAAGTCAGCCATAGTGGACTATACTAGCTGATCAAAAATTGAGGAAATTCTGTCACAATCGTGAGTTATTCAGAAGCCTGGAGTGTAATAAATGCTATGAAGGGAACACATAACCCAATAGGAAAAACATAAGTGAAATAACTTGCTGTTAGATAAGCACTTTCTCTAGTGTGACTATACTTGAAGAGTGGAACATAATTGCATTGCCAATTGTGTGGTTACACAAGGAACAAGTTTAGCTCAGAAGACAAAAGGAAAAAACTTTTATAAATACAGAATGGAGGAACCATCAGGGTCCCTAAATTATTTAAGGCTCTATGAACAGACAATTTTATTACCTGTGCTTGGACAAAGAGGGTTAGATGTAATATAAGTTATTGATTGTGAAAAGTCTTAGTTGCATGGATTATAAAAAAAGCCTTCGCCTAGGAAGAACCTCTCTGCCCAAATATTATGAACTGAGAAATCTTTCTTCCGTTCATTAAAACAATGGGAAATGTCTAAATTATTATGGTATGAATGATATGCTCAGTAACTCACTATTACATGCCAATCAACATGCATATAAAGAAGTAAAATCCACTAGAATTGCACTGCATAGCTCAATTGGAGTGTGGTAAGAAAAATTAAGCTTTAAATACTATTGAAGATTTGGTAATTGGGAATTAGATATCTTATAAGAAAGAAATGAAATAAAACATGTCTTCATACTCAAAAGAATAGGGGACTATACATTGACAACTAACAGTTTGAAAGTAACAAGCCTACAAGTTTGATTTGGGCCTTGTAGAGCTGGTATCGATACCAGGCCAAAAAAAGAAATAATTGTAATAACGTCTAGTTAGCAATTGTTTGATATTGAGTAACGTTTTATCTGAAAAGTTAAGATTACAAACCGCAGAGGGGCCTGGTCAATGGTAGCATAGGCTCTTGTCGCTCCTTGTGTCTTCACCGTAACTTGCAACGAGTCATTGGTGTTGTCTTTCCTCAGTAAATTTTCACTGAGGGTTTTCAGCTCATTATCCGTTACAGGTTCAGCACCTGAGACAACACAATCAATTAACTAAGGTAAACTAACTAATACTACTTGGCTACTTCACCAGAAGATTCAATGAGTTACTGGTGTTGTCTTTGCTTAGTCAATTCCAACTGTAGATTTTCAGCCCATTATTCATTAGAGATTTAGCACTTTAATATAACACAGTAATTTAACCAAGAGAAATTATCTAATCAAGCTCAGCTTTTAAACCTAATGCTCTATTAATATAGATATTACTATAAAATTAACTCTAACATTACTACTACAATTTTTAATAGGTGCTAACCCACCATTAACAGAAGTAGAAAAGCTAAGAAGCATTAGCAACACAGTAAAAACAGAAAAATGAGCAACTCTGTACACCTAGAGACAAGTGTGAGGAGATGTTTCTTCCATGCATGGTAGACCTGGATAGAGCATATTGTCCTGGTTACTTGCTTATTGGTTTTCAGTAAATGCAGAAAAATAAGCAACTCTACTGTACACCTGGAGACAGTGTGAGGAGATGCTTCTTCCATGCATGGTAGACCTGGATAGAGCATATTGTCCTGGTTACTTGCTTATTGGTTTTCAGTAAATGCAGAAAAATAAGCAAGTCTACTGTACACCTGGAGACAGTGTGAGGAGATGCTTCTTCCATGCATGGTAGACCTGGATAGAGCATATTGTCCTGGTTACTTGCTTATACAGTATACTTATACCTGGTTTTCAGTAAATACAGACTCTACTGTACTCATGGAATAAATCTAAATCCATATTTTTATTTGAAAATATGTAATATAGTCCAGTATTAGACAACTAAAACACAAATAACTGCAGTACAATCACGTTAACTTGGCCTTCAATGGTCTGGCATATGACAAATGCCCATTTTCAATTTTTGTTCAGGAGCAACACCCCTCAAGTAGGGATAAACATATACAGGTAGATATTAAGCAAGGATTTTGTGAGATATGTAGCTTATAAGACGTGTTGCAAAAGATAAGTGAACACAATGAAGAATAAAGAATATAAATCAAATCACTTGTATTTTGTATAACTTATTAGAGAAATGAATGAATCAATTTATTAACAGTTTTAGATAGTAACAATTGCTCTATTCCTTCAAAAATGTAGACATTGTCAACAAGAGACTTTTTAGGTAAAGCAATGACATAATGTTTATAGTAACATTCAACTGTCAAAATATTCATAACTTATCTCAATAACGTAAGGATCTAAGTATTGTTACTACAACACAACATGTTGAATGTTGCATGGTGTCTTGCAGTAACTAAAAAAAATAAGTTATTAATTATGAAAAAATTCGTGACTGATATCGAAAGCCATATTAATCCCATCTAAAAGAACTGAAAACAAAAATAATGAAAGCACATATCTGTTTTGAAATTGTGTTAGGTCCATGAACTTTTTTCGATAAACTACATGACCTTTTTGATAACAAGATGTAATAAACTTAGAAACTGCTAGTTGTTTTTGTATTTAATATAAATGTTCATTCTCAACTAATTTACATTGGTTGACTTTTAAATTTTATTTTCAATTTGTAAAAATAAATATTCAAAATAAACAAATAAATCAAGAGAGCAATTTTTAACTAGTTTTTTCAAGCATTTTCGGTCTGTAGTAGTTTACTTTTTCTCAATAAAGAATTATGTAATTAAGAGTTATTGTATTTATTCTTTCTCCTTCACTTATTCTATTGTAAAACAGATGGTACTTCAACTTAAAAATAAAACAATAATCATTCAACAAATGGATTAAACACAAATAATGTCCAGCCAATAATTGATTTCTACCCAGGTCCATTGAATCATGTCAGCGTGATTGTGGCTAGAGCAGCAGTGATGTCTTAAATTTGCAGATTCTTGATTTTTTTCAATGTAGACAATGTTTTTCAACTATTTCCAAAAGAAAGGACCAGCCCTACTGAACCCACGATTGGGTAATCTATCCTTAAGAGTATCTTGAACTTATGAGTGTCTGGGTGCACCATATTATTGAAATATATAGTAATAACTGACCGTTTTCTTGTTCAATTTGGTCTAACTGTGGGGAAAAAATACTGCTGGAGAACGTCAAAGTAAAAATTCCCTATAATAGTTTATTTATTAAGGAAGGCCAATCACTCAGTCATTTATAATAAAACCACACAACACATTCAACTTTGAAGAATCTTCAACATGCTCAATAATTTCATTAGATTGTTCAGACCCTCATATTGTACAATTATGATTTTTTATACAACCATTTACAAGAAATATAGCAGCTTCATCTGTGAAGAATTGTAAACTCTTCCTATCAATTTTTTGGGGGGAAGAAACACAATGTTAGCTTATACGCTGGAACGCTTCCAGTTTCATGAAATTACTTATATCAACGTCTAACACAGTTATCATAAGGTGGATCATAGTCATAAACATGTCAGAAAGTGCGCTTGACAATAGGAACAGATATTTCACTCACTACAACATGCACTGTGGTTTTTGCTGGACAGCTCTTGTACTGGTTGTAGAGATCCCAGTGAGGTAGTTTCCTGTCGCACAACTGTTCAGCGTATCAGCTGGAAGTTATGGGAGTACAGTGTTGTTAAAAACAAACTCGATTATAGTCCTATTAATTGAGTGCTCAAATTATCACTTTATATCAAATACAACAGGAGTCTTTTGAAGGAAACAGGATTTTTCCGGACATTTGCCATCGTTAAGTGAAACAAGAAAACAGTAACACTACGTTTCGAGATCTGCAATCTGATCTCTTCTTCAGGTAAAGAACTAACCTAATACATAATTACAAACTAGGTTAAAATAAACAAATCTTACTAAAGCGTTGTGGCACGCCTGAGTCAGGAATCACAACCTACATGTTGTATGTCAACTTCACTAACACTAAAGACATGCACTTAATAAAAAAAAAAAAAAAAAAAAAAAAAAAAAACTATACAAAACACTAATCATTGACTAAACTACGGAATACAGGTCACAATATGTCTTCACTCGTCTACTAACCATCTACGACTGACCAGAAGGGGTAGCCAATGGTAATCGTGACGGCCGGCTAAAACAAGATGGCGGAAATACAAGGGAAGGGGAACAGGAATGGGCCCTTTCGTTATTATTGGTTCATGCGAGATGAACTTCTTAAAACCATATTGTGACTCCGCATTGGTTTATTGCAAATATCCGATCCGTTTGATACTTTTGGTATTCTCTTTAGTTCATTTTTTAGAATTGGCAACCAAAGCGGCCTAATCTCGACTGATGGTTGACTGATTGGTTGGTCTGCCAATTTAATGTATGTTGCCTCAATTAATTTCCTTTTGAAGAAATGTGGTTCCCGATGTATTATGTGGGCTTCATCCCAATTCATATGATGGTCTTCGGACCAACAATGGTGTGCAATTTTTGACTTTTCTGTGAAACCCTTTCTCGTGTTTTCTTTGTGTTCTTTTATCCTTATGTTTAGTGGTCTTTTTGTCTCGCCTATGTATTCCCTATTGCAGCTACATTTTATACTGTAAACACAGTCTTTTCTCTTTTTATTGCTATAACCTTTTTTGAAGACTCTGTATATTTAGGTTCTGAGGCTTAATGTAAGTTACAGTTTCATAAATGCAGTACTCATCAGAAGTTAACTCATTGAGCTTAAGCCAATGATAGGCGAGTAAAGGGGAGGAAAAATTTCATTTCTATCTGTCTGTCTGTCCGCACAATATCTTGAAAACCAACTGACCTATAGACTTGAAATTTTGCATAAAGCTTCATTTATATATAAGAACACTGAGTTCGATAATGGTGCATGTCACTCCATGGGATTTGGCTGAGAAATAACAAATATTTTTACATTAGTCTTATGAATAACCTGATGGAAATGAGAAAATAGTTGAATAAATAAAACCATAAATAAAGTGTGTACAACCATATGAGGTTTTAACAAGTGACATTTTTATTCATAGAGTAAAAAAAAATAATAGACTGAAGACAATGTTAAAAGTTGGTGACATAAATTTGACATCAGCGCACAGGAACTTTTATTTGAACACTGCTGCAAAACCTAACTTAGTGAACAAAAATGTGAATGTATCATGTGATAAAACTTCTCGAGAAAGATTTTATTTGTACAATTTGTATTTTGCATTACACTTCATTTTTACTTAGCCAAGTATGAGTTAAATATGGTGCAAGTCCAACCATGCAATTTTGCTGAGCGTCATTGATGCCTATCACTCAATATGCTAACACAATTTCTCTTTTGTTTGTCAGGGGGATGTAAACCATTTTTTTTCTGTATGATCGTATGTCTGTCTACCTGTCTGCAGGACATCTAGAGAATGAAATGAGCTATATAATTTGAAATGTTGCATGCAACCTTAGCGAGGCCTGTTACACAACATTTGGTGTGATGTACTCTTGCCTTGTATTATGTTTAAATTCTTAGCGTATAATAAAAAATACAACATCTTCATGTGTTACAACACAAGAAATACTATGTCTCAGGAAATGGTATCTGCTTTCATGAACCCGGAATAAGTAACCAAATTAATCATCTTGAAAACTTAATCTTTAAATTAGCCAAAGTATCATCTTTTTTGCTATGAGCAATTGTAGTATGTTCATCACCATGATTGTGTTTGAACTATTCACCTTTCTCATACTTTAGCTTATGTTTTACGTTTTGACACCTGAAGGGTTGATACGAGTTCTAGAAATGTTTATGTTTCTGTTGGACGTAACGATGGTAAATGTCCGTAATCCTATTACACATACTTTCAAATCGTACTGTGTCAATAACAAACTTTAAACAAAGAAACA